>NW_021703781.1:65114470-65286552 GCF_005190385.1 Monodon monoceros
AAGCTGTATACATGAAGAAAGAGAGAAGCCGCGTTCTTTCCCCAATGATACCCTGCAGAAAAAGAATCCTGGTGTTCCGCAAGGAGTTGAAGCTGCATACATGAAGAAAATATGATAGGAAATCAATTATAAGCAGTCAGTCTTCACGGAATGTCTCCTAGAACACGGAATAAGTAGAGTAACATTAAATAGCCGTTCCTCACTGTGGAAGTCGTGAGCTTTCGGATGGTTTGTATTTCAGTGTACAGACCACATGAATTAACAAGTCATAGTAACAAATGTGGTCCAGTTTCAGGGCGGAAAAGCCACCCTGCAGTAGAGCAGTCACAGGTATAATAATACTAACAGTGGGAAGAAAATTATTTAATCTTCAGAATAAGATTTTGTAAATGAAAGAAAATAAGATACAGTAGTGTACTCTGTGCCCAGTTTTTCCCTTCCTGTCATCTCTTTCTACCTTCCCTGAGGATCCAGGGTTAGTAAAATCCACTCTTTGAAGGAATCTCACATCTTTTCTTTAAAAAGTGGGCTTGTGAAAGGTCACCTTTAGCTCTCAGGACTCCAGGCTGCCTGAGGACCAACCAACCTTAGTAGGACTCTGCCCTCCCCCACCCCAACCTTACCCCACAGCGTGGCCCCAGAAGAGCCCACGCCACACTCCCAGCATGCCTTGCAGCTGCCCTGACACTGTGTAGCACGTCTGACGTGAACGAGCTGCCGAGGGGACATAGTGGCTCCAAGTCACCAGCTGTCTCACTTACCAGAGAAAGGGATTTTACCACAGGGCAACTTTTCAGGATCTGAAGCCAGTCCCTGCTTAAGACAGACCGTCTTCCTTCCTTCCTTCCCTTCCTTCCTTCCCTTCCTTCCTTTCTTTCTTTCTTCGACTTTTTAAAATTGAATAGAATCAGAAATATTATCTTCCAATAGCAAGAGAAGAAGAAAAATTGATAATGCCTCACACCGTTGATGAAATCAGCAGTAGATGGTGTAAGGGTCCATGTGGGAGAGTGACACCTGGTTTGTGTTTATCCACAGCTGTTAAGTAAACTAGAAATTTCTGGAAATAATTTTGCTTTTTAACGTCCTCTCAGAATAACACAGGCTGTTTGCCCTATATCATGAAGAGAAAGACAAAAGAAAAAATTTGTTCTACTTACCATGCATGGGGCACTAAAGGGATAAAAGAGCTTGTCCATAGTATGTGGGCCCAGAAAATACACAAGTGCTGAAGTCTGATATGACCTTTGTCTCCACAAATAAAAAAACTGATAACCCTAGGTGTCACCACCACATTTTTTAAACACATATATCACAAAGGGCTCAGCTTAATGACTATTTTCAAGTACAAATGAATTTCCTGAAGTGAAAGAGAAGAAATAGAATCATACCATGTACACATAAAGAGAGGGAGAATTGGGGGTGAAAGGGGCTTTGGTTACCCCTGGTGTTCTCCATCAATATCTACCAATAAACATTCCCTACACCAATGCCCTGACTCCCATATGGGAGTTTTATGGTTACTGATAGTAGCATGATTATGGTAACCATTTGTAGAGCACTTCTATGTACCAGGCATGGGCTAAGCCCTTTATGTTAGTGGATTTTTAAAAACCTTTGCAATAGCCCTAAGAGATAAGTGTTTTTATTATTCCATTTTATAAGTAAGGAAACAACTTACTCAGATTGTGTGTCTCATAAGTGGCCAAGCTAGTCTAGGAACCAGGTCTAACTTCTCAGCTTTAACAATCACGCTGGCCTTTAGGGGTCTGTTTATTTGTTTGTTTTTGCTTTTGTCTTAAAAGTTTAAAAAGAGAGGTTCTTTTGCTCCTTGGCTAGAAAGGTTCCAGACCACTTTTTGTCCTCAAACTCACATAAGCCATCAGAGAGGCTAGAAACTGGCCACAGCACTATCACTGAAAGGTAATAATTAATGAAAAAGGTGTCATTTAAAGAGGTCAGTGACTCAAAGCGTATGTTTCTCTTGGATCAACTTTCCTAACACTCTTTAAATAATGTGTTGCTATCAGCACAGACCAAAAAGAATGCAAACAGACCTGAACAGTTTAAACCTCTGGGAAGAAAAATACGAAAATAAAGCTGTTCTTGTAGCCTTAAACAACGACTTACACTTCTTTTTCTGCGATAATAATTGTGATAATTACCACTTATTGTGGGACTTTTTTTTTATACCAAGCAAAGTGCTTATCTTTAATCCCCAAAGATTGGAACTGTCTCGGTTTTACAACTGAAGAGGTTCTATCACTGTATAGGATCTTAGGAAGACTTTCCCTCCATGAAATTGAGCGTATTCAAAATACACAACAGGGGAATTCCTTGGCAGTCCAGTGGTTAGGACTCTGCACTTCCACTGCCAGGAGCCCAGGTTCGATCCCTAGTCCTGGAACTGAGATCCAGCAAACTGCACAGTGCGGCCCAAAACAAAACAAACAAAATCCAAAATACACAACAGAAGTAACAGGAAAAACAGCACAGATTGCTGCACACTTCCAAGGGATCTATACAAAAATACCCTCCAACAAGTCACAAACATTGGAGGAACAGCACCCCCTATGGTGTGGTACGTTGTCATTGGTGGGACGCGCAGCAATTAAGACACAGGTCCACACTCCATTTGAAAATCGGCTAATCGTGGGCTGGACACCTTTGGTGTAACCTGTAAAATACTCTCTACAAAGACTTGGAAAGGGGACTTGTACCTTCTTGGGGCTGCGATGGTACTGCCAAGGGTCATGCCTGGCTGTGATTCTGGAGAGTTCCTTCAACCTTCTTTGTGGGTAGCAAACCCGAAACTCCCCAGAAAGTTCAAGGGTCAAGGCTGGGCATCCTGACCTCAAATCCAGGAACCCCAGCACCAGGACATCTCTCCCCAGCAGCGTCGCCTGGTATGAGTTATTTAACTTCTCTGGTACCAGGTCTTATTGACATACTTCTTGGCAACAGGGCATGAAAATAATGCTAGCCATTTGTACAAATGGCACTGAGCTCCTTATAAGATCGCATGAACTAGCTGGGTTATTTTGAAGGTGGAAATGGGCTTGGTAAGGAAGAGAGATTATAGCCGCCGGTAAACCATAGGTTTCCTCCATTCTGTGACCCTCGTTTCTCTGCATCCTTCAAGACTTTGCTAGAGCTTAAGTTTTCTTTTTCTACTTATGAGAATGCTTCTCTCGGAGTTTATTGATAATTCCTGCCCTCACACACCTTTGTATAGGAGAGATTGGGCCCTGCCAATGGATGGTCACTTTGTGGCTTGAACCTGTCAGTCCGAAGAGTGACTGTAAGAGGTACTTTTTAAATCATTTAGAGTGAGGGTTGGTGCAGAGCCGGCATGCCTGGGTGTCACTTCCTGCCAGTCCACCAACACGTGGAGCCCCTGTGACAGGTGACCTGTTGACATTGGCAGTTCATTTCTTATCAGTCTCTGAGACTGAGCATTTCTGCTTCCTATTGACAGCAACTTGCACCTTTAGGATTTTCTTAAACATCCCTCTCCCTTTCCTCCGTGTTCTCTCTTCCCTCTCTTTTTCTTCATCTCCTCACTTTTTATTCTCTCCTCTTTTCTCTCCCTTTTCTTTTCCACTTTTCTTCTCAACATTATACTCAACCACTATGTCAGTAAATCCAGCAAGTGACCATGAAAAGACCAATTCCAACCGCAAAATGGCAGCTCAGCCTCAGCTTGGAAAACACTAGAGAAAATTAACTTAAGTCATCAAAGACTTAAGAAGAGATACTAGAAAGATGGGATTTCACGTGAGATGTATATTACAGTGAAAATTCTGCTATAAAAAAAAAAGAATCTTTTTAATTTTTTTCCTTGATATAGTCAGAATAATTTGTACCAAATGCCGAGAAATTATATATAATTAGTCCGGGTGATATATAATTTCCATTTGATTATATATATTAAAGTGATTAAGCAACTTCAGTTTTTCACTGGTAGATATCTGCCTTCTTTGTTCCATTCTGGGTCTGTAATGACTGTTTGTGTCAAGTGTAGGACTCGGAAGCAACGGGAGCAAAGGTTTTAATGCCTTAATCAAGCTCTGTTGACTGATGTCTGTGACTCTGGGAGATAACGTGAAGTCAGCTATATGGGAGGAAAAAACTGAAGGGAGATTTACATCCAATCTAAAACCATTATGTAATTTTTGCATTACTTCCCATAAGAAAGTTGAGTAAAACGGTATAACTGGAAAGCCCTATTTATAGAGAGGTTATTCAATAAAGTATCTGACATCACCAATATTTTTAGTATTGCTTAGAATAAAATGAAATTTTTGACATTTCAGTTTTTAATTAATGACTTCTGTTTACTTTTTGTACAGTACTTCTCTATGTTTATTACCACATATTTATAGCAGTTTTTCTTTTTCCAATTAGAGGATAGGTTTCATCCTTTATCTTTGCAGGTAGCTGATCCAAGACATTTTTATGTAAATGGATTAATTAATTGGTAGCCTTCATTTGAAACTTAAAAAGAATGTAATCCTTTTTGAGAGGCATTAACTGTTTTTTCATAAACAATTCTTAAGCACCTTGTCACACAATTAGAAATTGTTTGACAGCGGTAATCGTAATAAAATGCATTACCCCTTACCACATCACCTTTTTTCAAGGTGATTAAAAGAACCCATTCATTAAAAGGCTGTGTAGCAATTTTGCTTGTAAAAATCATGTTTGGGGGAAACTTGCTGGTACATAGTCACAAAACTTTGGAACAAATGACATCACAAGTTCAATTTCCTATACAGCCTTTGTGAGTAGGCATCTAGCTACAAAAATGTACTGAATTTGGGGAAAGGCAGCTACACCTGGCTTTCTTTGAGAGCCCTTAAGCCCCTCTGCCTTCCAGCCCTATGATTTATGCAAATCAGAAACCTCTGGCGGTCTCCACTTCCTGGCCGGGCCAGCATAATCCACTTCCTTCGGGTTCATGTGACCATGCAAATCTGAGCCCTCCTGAATAGTCCCAGAGGGGCTGTGCCTCTCATTATTCCTGCCCCATTCTCTGCGCAGTGCAAGCATTCAGACTATGAATGGACAAGGGTTTAATTGCTCACCACATCTGTCAGATCAGATACGACTCGAGAATGAAGAGAATCCCAGACAAGCCCAGTCGTTTCTTTGCAGTGTTCCTCAGGGCCGAGGTCATCCAGCTCTGTCTTCTAGGGAATATTTTCCACTCCTTGTTTCATGACCCTTCTGGAAAACAAGGACTCCAGCTTTTGGAGATCCGTTACTGGGCCTTTCACATTGTGTGTGGCCTTTACAAATGTTAATTAATCTTCCTAATGATGCACTGAGCCTCAGGGAGCCCTTTATTCCCCCAGGGCTTCTGATGACCAATATGAATGCCAGAAAGTTTTCCTTACTGTTTCCTGACCTACAGGCTCCTCTCTCTGTGTGCTTTGCTTCTTCCCCCTCCCCCAAAAATGTCCCCCACATGACAGATTGACTACTCACATTACCAGGTCAGCCAGAGTTTGACATAGTAAAGGCGGATGGTCCAAGTAGAGGATACACCTACATGGAATAGGGTTCTTGCAGATTAAACATTCCCAAGGCCAGCAGCCCAGGCCCTCCAAGGAAAATGCACATAATAGGTAGGAAGGAGGGTATCTGCTGGGAGCCCAAGAGACGATTTCCCTCGATGAAGGGGCACTAGCATGCCCTCCCTCTCTGTGTTTATATTCTTTGGGTTTAAGAGGAGGTTCTGGGCATGTGCACCTCAGGAATATGAGGTTCCATGGATTGCCATAGTGTTTGGGGGGTTCTGTTTTTGTTTTGTTTTTCCTTTTATCTTTTTTTCAAATGAAGTAGAATTCACAGGAAATAAAATGAACCATTTTCAAGAGCATCATTCAGTGTCATTCAGCACATTCACAGTGCTCTGCAACCATCACCTCTATCTAGTTCCAGACATTTCCATCACTCAGAAAGAAGCCCCTGTACCCATTAAGTAGTTACTCCCCATCCCCCCATCCTCTGTCTCTGTGGGTTTACCTGCTCTGGATATTTCATATACAGAGAATCCTACCATATGTGATCCTTTATGACTGGCTTCTTTCATTTAGAATAATGTTTTTGAGGTTTGCCATAGCGTTTTACTGTGGCATTTTCTGGGGGTTTGTGAGTGTCTATCATTCTTACCCCATCACAGTTATTCTTCACATGTTCTCTGCCTTGGATAATGGCGTTACCCTCTAAGGAAACCTGAGAATCAGCATAGACCCATGTCTTCTCTCACTCCTGTAGTCTTTAGGAGCGTTCTTTAGGTCCTGTCGATTGCACATCTGAAATACCTCAGGTCCCTGCTCATTTATGCTCTTACATCTCCTGCCCCTTCTCAGAGACCATTCATTCCCCAGCTGGTCTTTCTCAAGCACAGACCCTCCTGACCCTGTCACTGCCCAGCTCAACTCTTGACTGGTTCATCCCCACCTTCCGAACTGGGTTCAAGCTCCTTCCCCTGCTGGCCCAGGCTGTCTGCAATCTGTTCTCCCCTCCCACCGCCCTCAGTCCCATCCCTACCTGCTACACCACGTCTGTCCGACCGCATTAGACTGCCTGTGGGTCTCTGACCAGGGCTCACACTCCCTCTGCTGTGCCTTTCTGTGTCCCATTCCCTCCCTAAAATGTCTTCCTTCCCACCATCCCACCCCTGCTTCCCACTGCAGGAATCCATCCCTCCTTCTCCCTCTCTTGCGTTTTACCTTCTCACCTTCCCTGATGGGCGAGTCAGAATGAATTCCTCCTTTCTAATCCCATGGCCTTTCCTTCTCCAAAGAAAAAACTATGGGCCTGTAAGGAGCCAGAGGGAGAGAAACCAGCCTGATGAAAGTAACAGGGACTAACATTTTAAATTATTTTCATCTTCTGTTGAATTCACAGTTAACTCACAATGGTTTACCAGGTTCAATTAGCAGAAAATGCAACTTTGCTTTTTATTTTCCTCTTCAGATTATGTTCTTCATTACAAACCTCAAGAGTTTTATATGCAGTTGCCAAAAATCTTCTTTTTGACAAATTGCACAGGGTGCATTTTGGGATTGTGTGATCGAGTGGACTGAATTTAGGCCAAGTTCTGTACCCTGATATCTCGCAAAACAAAAATACAGATGTAGGGCTACTCAAACATTTATCTATTTATTTTATCCCAGCCCTCCAAATTCACTGTCTTTAAGAATAATCAATTGGATTCTTTTTAAATTAAATGCCAAGTAAACGATGCAAATAAAACAATTTTGTTTGCCGAGAAGTAACTGAAAATCTGCAACTAATTACAAATTGGCAAGCTCTGAACCTGCAAATAGCTGAAACCCTCTGCTGATGCGTTGTTTACAGCAGGGTTCAAACTGGTTTCCTTACACCAGCCATCCACAAGTTATTAATCAATACTTTGCCAAGTTCTATACCTCACCTTCAAAAAATGGTAATAAACATTTAATTTTCAATATGGGCTTCATAAATAAAGCTTTTAAAAACTAGGGGAGGAGGTGTAATGGGTTAGAACACACGAAGTCTGTTCTTGAGTTAATGTGAGTTGGCTTTGGATTAAGCACCCTGTCCTTCCTTGACTGCTCGGGAATCCTGCAACTCAGTGGAAATTAATATCTGCCGGTCTGGTCACTGAGTCCCCTATAGCACTCCACTGATATAATGCAAGACCTTTCTAATTGAAATTCTGGAGAAAAGCAACATATTTGTGGGCCACAGAGAGAGAGGGAACAACTAATGTTGATTTGCTATTGCTACAAGCAGGTAAAGCCGAATTTACAAATGACTCCATTCTGAGTGGTGGTTTACACACACACACACACACACACACACATTCTGATGCTTCCATACCTCTCAGACTCCATCTCCTACTGTTCTTTCTCTCCCAGCTGACCTACATTCACTCTAGTTCAGTCTCTGCCCCTGTCGCTCTGTTCCTGGAATGTTCTTCCTCTAAATCTTCACTTGGCTGGCTCCTTCTTTTCCTTCAGGTTTCAGTTTAATGTCAGTCTTCAAAAAGGCTTTCCCTGTCCACCTTACCTGATATCTTGTACTTTATTCTCTTTCCTTGTTTATTTACTTGATAATTGTGAGATGCCTCCACTGGATTGTAAGCTATACAAGGACAGACACCTTGTTTATCTTGTTCTCCACTCTAACCCTGGTCCCTGGAATAGTGCCTTGCACGTGGTACGTTCTCAGTAAGTACCGGATGGATGGATGGATGGGTGTTTAGGTGAATGGATAGATGGGTGGGTAGGTAGATGGATGGATGGCTAGATTAGAAGGATGAATGAAGGAATAGTTACGTTGGTTGGAACAAGCAGCAGAGTGAAGACAGAAATTGAATGCTAGGAAGGACATGATTCTAAAAGCATCTTCTTTGATAAGAAACCAAAACCTCTTCTGGATTCCAAAATTAGAGACTTCTTTGCAAACTGGGGTGCATTCAGAGGTAAGAGATGGTGAGAAATACTACACAACAAATACTCTTCAACTTTCACAAGGGCTGTTTTGTAGAAGAATCATTAGACCTATCTCTGTGGCCCCGAAGGCTTGGCCCAGGACTAGTGGGTGGAGGTTACTAGAATGCATATTGTGGCTTAAAACGAGAACGCTTTCTCACTGAGAGAGCTGCCCTGAATGGAAAATTAGTAGTGAGATGGTGGTGGGAGGATTTATATACAAAGTACCTGGCTACTTAGCAAGGGTACTTATCACAGGGGATATAGGCATCAAGTGTGCTGTCGTTCTAGATGACTTGTCTGGGCTCTTACTACCCTGAAGCTCTGTGGTTCTGTAATGATCAAAGGAGAAGCCTGCTCAATAGTTGACAATTATTTTTAAAGGGAGAAATTCCAATGAGATTTGGATTATTCATTTTGTCCCGTAAGGAGATAACTAAAAAATGATTTTGAACTGAAAGAAGATGTTCCTGGCAAAATAATAAGGCTGAATTCTGAAAGTCTCTTCCCCATCTTCTGTTCCCTGGGATGCCTGGGACAGGGCATGCAGTATTTTAGGTACATTGTGAGCGAGGAGCCTGCATTCCCAGGAGGTGGCAGGGATGGCCTGTAAGGTCTCAGTCCAACTCTGTGATCTTAGGGCAAAGCTTCTATGTGTGAAACGCAGTAGTACCTCCAAAATAGAACAAGAGCACTCCATCCATGTGAAGATGACTGTCAAGGTCACTGAGACCTACAGTGATCTGGCAAATTAAAGCTGTCTGTGGCTGCCTTTCCTTTCAGGACATACTTTAGGAGATCAAAAAAAAAATTTTTTTTTTTTATAAATTGATGATTTTCTGTTGCTGAGTCATTCTTCTTGCAGTTCTTTTTGCTTTTCCTATTTATTGTTGGTTTGACGCCTGAGCCATAGCATTGTTGCCTTCCAGCTGGTGTGAAGGAGAGAGCCGAAGATGCAGGTGTGTGCCCCGGTGGGCAGCTCTAGGCATGGCCATGAGGCCCTCCTGCAAGTCCACCAACGTCCAGAGATCAAGATGAATGTTCTGGTCGGTTAATGAAGTTTGGGCTTGTCACTGCACCACAATCCAATTGTTTCCCTTGCCAGTTCGTGGGGTGAACAGAATGCTGAGGGTGGAGCATGGGAAGGGAGTTTAGATTTCTCACCTGGCTTCTAGCCAGGCTGATACACTGTCCTACGCAGGAGGCCTCAGTCAAGCCGCAAGTAGTGTGCACTAGTCACTGGCAGAGCATCCGGGATGCTCTCTCTGCCTGCACTTCCCTTCATCCGGGTAGAACTCACTCACCTGGCAAGGCTCAGCTTAAATCTTAGCTTCTCTTGGGAGCTCTCCCAAGCCCTCATTTGGAATAACCACTCTTCCCTCTGGGCCTCCTCGCTGACTTCTGTCTCCCCTTCAGTTCATGGTATAAATTATACGGCGTCGAAGTGGCTCTCCTCTGAGGCCGTGAGATCCTTGAGGGCAGGCATTGTGTTTCCTTTTTCTTTATATCTCCGGAATACAGTGCCCTTCCTGGCACATAATAGGTCCTCAGTGAATGCCTGATATATTGGGAAAAAACGACTAGATACCTGAAATATTAAAGGAATTAATGTTATTTGGGTGGAGAGTAATAAAGACATGCAAAGTTCTATGTGAAACTCATCTTTTCTCCCCAATACAACCTGATTAAACAGTGACAGTTTCTTCCTCTCTTGAGCCACCTGGATCTTAATGGTTATTTTCTTACAAGGCTGTTGAGTTTACAAGATGACAGAACTGTATTTACCTTGGACTTGGGGCTGTCCTCTATTAAGGAGCTTTCAGCAAAGCCTAGGAGTTAAGTTATGGCATTGCGGGCTAAAAGCCAGTGGGGAAACCCTGGGGGAAAAACCCTCATGGGTAAGAAATACTTTGTCATCTGGTCCCTGAGTCTTATGGACTTAAGCAGTGACCTAGCTGAGTGATCCCACAGTGAGGCCTCAACATGTTCCAAGGCCTTAACTTGCTCTGAATGGGCTCCGGATTCCCAGTGATGCACGCAGCCCCTCAGGGTCAGGGGCCACCATGCTGCCAGTCAGGCGGGGCAGGTGGAATGTTGCACAGCTGCGCCTCTGGTTGCATTTCCCAACACCTCCCTATCCCACAATGACTGGTCGTTGGCATGCTATTTCTGCCACCTCGTCATCTCAATGGCTTGTCTGGGGTCTCAATGGCTGTATATGCGGAGTGCCTGTCCCCAGCCCTTTTTTCTCAGGACAAGCTCGAGTTCACTTCCTCTGGTCTTATCAAACCCCTTGTTTCCAAAACTGTTAGCCACTTGGGGAGTTGAACTCGACTTCTCCCTCCCAACATCCTCCCAGCTGAAATTAATGAGAAAAACAGTTGACCATGGTGAGATGTCTGTCCTTCCCATTCTCCCCCATCTACCATGACTTAGAGGGATAAGCCTGGAGAATTTTGTCAGGTGCGTTTCGTACTGCTGGTGGTTATTTGGCCATCTCTGATTCGAGCTTAGCTTAAAGAAACATATGGCCCCAGATTCTGCAGTGCTACAGATTTGGAACTTTCCCATGTTAAAAGACTTAACAGATGAAATATGGTTTTCTATACCTCTTTTCACTGACCGTCAAAATAACAAGTGGTGTCTTGTCTTTCAACAGAGACACTCTTTTTACTCAGTTATTCAATGAAGAATGTGCTGTTGTCTTTGCTGTAGATTTTTATTTTATTTGTAAATTGTGCGTGCTGCGTGCTATGGAATACTGAAAAGCTATACACCCTGGCTTGTTAGCTGACACACAGTATGTGTGATTACAAATTGTTTGAATAACAGTGGACTATTGAACTGCCATCCAGATGTGTGTGGAGTTAACTGTGGGAATGTCCACAAAAGAGGATTATCTTTCTGGTTGCTGGGTCCAAGCCCCCCAGAAAGTGGAAACATAAGCGTGGAAGCTACTCAAATAGAACAGTAGCTACAAATGGCTCTTCAGAAGCAAAATTAATCATTTTTTTAAATTACACATTGCAGTTAAGACTGAATTTGTCCTTCTAAAGTAAATCAGGCAAAGAAAATACCAAACAGCAACAAAAGAAGTTGCGGCTTTGAATGGCCTTTGCAAATGGTTTAGTCATTTTATGTTTTTAATTATCTACAAATTCAGAACATTGTAGACTCAAGATAAGACCCTGACCATCCCAAGTCTCTGAGCTAACTTCTTGTGTACTTTATCTATGTTTCCAGCACTTCCTTCCATCTTGTCTGCTGCACCGGATACCACAATCATACAGCAGTTGGCGTTCATAGTCCTGGCCAGGGGAAAACAATACAGAAATCCCTTGTGAACATTTCCTTTAAAATATTTGAACCACAGTGAGATACTACCTCATACCCAGTAGAATGGCTAAAATAAAAAAGACAGACAATAACAAGTGTCGACAAAGATGTGGAGATATCAAAACCCTCACCCGCTGTTTATGAGAAAGTAAAATGGCATAGCCACTTTGTCAAACAGTTGGGCAGTTCCTTAAAATGTTCAACATGGAGCGGCCATACAAACCAGCATTTCCACTCCTAGGTATATGTATCCAAGAGGAATGACAATATAGGTTCACATAAAAACTTGCACATGTACAGAGCAGCATTATTCATAATAGTCAAACAGCAGAAACAACCCGATGTCCATCAACTGATGAATGGATAAATAAAATGGCAGTTTATTATTTGGCCATAAAAAGGAATGAAATACTAATACAACCTGGATGAACCTTGAAAACATGCTTAGTGAAAAAACCAGACTCAAAAGACTGTGTAGTATATGAATCCATTTGTATGAAATGTCCCGAATAGGCAGATCTATAGAGATAGAAAGTAGATTAGTGGTTGCCTAGAGCTGGAGGCGTTGAGGGAAAATGGAGGGTGACTGCTAATGGGAATGGGTTTTCTCTTTGGAGTGATGAAAATTTTCTAAAGTTGATTGTGATGATGGTTGTACAACTTGGTGAATATACTAAAAACCATTGAATTTTAAACCTTAAATGGGTAAATGGCATGGTATATGAATTATACCTCAATTAAGCTGTTTAAAAATGAAGGCAAAATAAAGACAGTTTCAGGTAAAAAATTTTAAAGGTATTTCAAGGTGATTTTTTTTTTTTTAGAGAATCATGCCTCAAATTAGGAAGTTTTCAAAAACCACATATCTGGACTTTTTTGGCAACATGAAAAGAAGGGGAAATGTTTTTAAATTTAGTAGCTTATGTCCTTTCCCCCCCGCCCCCGGAATGAAATATCTGTTACTTGTTCAACAATGTCAATGCTTTCTATCTCCACTTGGAATCTACAGCAGTAAGTTGGCACCCAGCCATCAAATACCTAGATCTACCTTTGTGCAATAAAGCTCCCTTTAGCAATGCGTATTGAAATATATCATTTGGAACCTATTTTAAATTCTGTAGCAAGCAAGTCAAAAAAAAAAATGTAAATCATGAAACATCAACCAAGTCAGAGGAAACAAAGAAACGAACAGGAAATCCTCTCTAGATTCTGTTCTCACTCCACTTTCTATAGTTTAATCTAAAGAAAAATGTGGAATTTCCTGCGGAGTGATTAATAGGCCAGTGTGGTGACATACAGGAACTCTGAGCTTGACCTTGCAGGTAAAGGCTAACTGGTATGTGAAGTTGATTACACAATTTCCTCTAAATAAGTTGACAAGTGGCTTGCTCAGTTGCCTTGACTTTTGCCCTTATAAATGCACACTTATAAATGACTTGCTTTTTCAGCTAAAGCAATCCTTATTTTAGATGTGACATGTGTTAAGTAAACAGACTGATAGGGAACCCAGCTTCCTAGCCTTCATAGCCAGGTCAGATTAGCAGAGTTGCTAGGGGACATGAGTTGGGGCAGCCTGAAACTTGGCTTTGAGATATGGCTGTATTTGTAGAGCATGAGAAACCCAAAACTGTTTTTGTCCTTCCAGTACGGTGAAGTAGACTGGTGGATTTGAGAAGATCATTCCACATGTAGCTTGAAATATTCCAGGAGTAGAGGTGCTAAATGGTTTGCATTGAATGACAATAGGTTTATCTCTAGTGTTTATCTCTAGTTTATCTCTAGTTCAGGTCTCCTTTCAGGATGTCAAGTCTGTAAGAAAATGCAGCCTCTGGTGTTTTGTCCAAAAATATCACGGAGAAAAGGTTTCTGGTCAGCATTTCTGTTCTATTATCATTTTCATAGGAAGAAAATATAGTCCTTTTATAGTCAAGAGGATATAGTTTATTGAGATATTTTTATTTAAAGATGTACTACTTCCTTCTATTTAAGGGGAAAGTTAACAAAAAGCCACTATAAGGAACAGGAAGTGTTACTTCAGATGATAAATCGAAATGATGCTTAGGAAAATAACTGGTTATTTGTAGATTTATAAGTCAAGCACCTTTATTGAACTTAATATATCCTGATTTGATAAGCGAAAAGAGCTTTGCTAACATTGTTGATTTAGCTGGAATCTATTTGTGTGTGTGTGTGTGTGTGTGTGTGGTGTGTGTGACTCTTCCTGAATGATTTAAACATTTGGAAAATGAATTGATTTTTATTTGTATATACAAAGATAATGCCATTTATGCTTTCCAGGTCTAGAATATGACAAGCCTTGAGCTCATCTGGAAAACAGAACGTTATTAGGATTCAGAGGTTAAATTTACCATCCCACCATCAAATCCATGAATGTCCCTCTGAAACAATGTGCAGACCCATTATAAATCATCTTCCTTCACATTAGCTCTTAGCTCTTCCTTAGCTCTTACATAAGATGAAACTCGCCAGCCTGGAAATGTTTACTACTTACCACAGATGTCTCTCTTAGACATCTTTTTGTTTATTTCATTATTTCATTCAGTCATCCATAAGTATTTGCAACAAAAGGATTGCCATCCATCTTCCGGCTGGCTGTATGCTTGGGCAAAGGACTGGGGCTAATCTGTCCTGCCATGTGGCTTCCCCTTGAAAGCTGTCAATACTCAGTAACCATTAACTATTAACAACAACATCCTCAATGCATGTGTCTGAGCCATGTCACTTCCGCCCCAGCTAGCCAGAGCCCAGTTAGACGTACTCATGAGATTTTTCACACTCGACTCTCTCTGCTTGTGGAAAGTTCGGATCTCCTGAGGTTTGGCTTTCAACTCAGCATGGTAAACCTAAGACTGACGAATTTCCCACCACAAAGGACCAGTCAGAGAAGTTTCTGCTGCCTCTCAATTTTCTCTCTCAAGAGAGTGCCCTTTAAAATTAAAGGATAAATACTTCTGTTGTATACATTTTAATCAAATATTTCAGAAATTTAAAAATAGGACATAATAAGTGAACACCCTTCATAATAAATGAACACCCCTCTTCCCAGCACAAGCTTAAGAATTAATATTTTACAAATACAAATGAAGTTCCCGTTCCACCTCAGGAGAAGTTTACAAGACCTAGTGCACCGTACCTTGAAGAAATCCACATGAAATACTGGGAGCTGCCCTGTGAGAGGAAGAGAGATGACATGCTTCTGGAGAAAAATTGCACTTTTCTCTTGTTGGTTTGAGTTTTTTATATTCCAAATATTTAAAGCATAAGACATTGCCGATATTCAGTTCTTTTCAAACCTCAAAGGTGACAGTTTTCTGTGGTTAGCCTCAGAGCAGAGAGACAGATATCCATTGCACATTACAAGAGGAAACCAAAATCCAGGTCACATCTTCTCTTGTCTAGATCATTAGCTTAGACTCAGAATTAGCTTCCCTGCCTCAGTTCTCAGCCCCTTCCAATTCAGCCTCACGCTCTTGCCACAAGCATATGTATATCAGATCGAGAATCAAGACAGGGAAGCTGTCTCGATTATAAAATATATACATAGTGGAATTCTTACTACAAGCCAGCTACCTTGCAGAGGCTGCCACTTTACATAACTCATCTCATTTCATCCTCACAGGAAACTCTGAGACATCCAGGGGCAGATCCAAGTTTTGTGGAATCCAAATTTGGGGATACTTTGATGAGGGGAGGTTAAATTGAAAATTAGTTAATATTTGTTTAGGTTAAGAAAAGAAAGTACAACAAAATTTTAAAGGCAGTTAAATACTACAGACACCTCAAAGTTCAGAAAAATCACATAGTTTTATTAATTAACCACTTGACATCCATTTATAATAATTTTTTCCCCTATATTTTTGGCTGCATATTCTTTGGTCATTTCTTCATCTAACAAGTTTTTCATAATATCATCTTCTATGACGAGAATAGAAGGATGCTCAGTCTTTCCTCTAACGTGGTTGAGCAAACTTTTTTTTAAATTATGGAGAGTATATTTAAAGCTTCTTTTTTGCTTCATAGTTCAACATTAGTAATAATCATGTAAGTTTTTAAGATCGTCGTCAAATGGAAACATCTCACTTTTTTCCCAGATATGGAGCTGTGAGATTTGGAATTTTTTCCACACACTTAGCTTCTGGCTCCGTGCATTTCTTTCTGTACCTCCCATATGCGTCTGGAGCCGGTTGCTCTAAGGCATGTTCATATGACAGTATGACCTCTGGCCCTGGCCCTTCATGTCCCAACACTAGATGAGTTGGCCGTTTCCAGCCCAGGACAGCTAGCAATAACCTACCCAAACATGGAAATGACTGTATAACATGTAAGCATATCCCACTGCATCCAAAGTAGATTATCCCTAACTCAGCTTTTCCCCATGGCCACTCCAATGCTACCCAACACAAGGGAGAGTCAGAGTAGAAAGAGACGGTCATCCTAAAGGATTGCAGTTAATATGTCTTATGTTTACAAATTGTAAAAAATATTTGACCAAGTGAACATATTTCTAGGGCCTCTCCCAGGGCCTTGGAAGGAGGCCAAACAAGTGAGAGACTGACCCTGAAGGCTGGACGGGAGCTGAGAAGCTGCATTTGCTTTTGCAAACTTGAGCAAGGTTACTTGGGTAGCAAGTGACAGAGCTAGGACTTGAACCCAGTCTGTAGAGGCCAAGCTCTTATCTATTAAATTATGTTAACTCATCTTTTTTTTTTTAACTTTTTATTTTATACTGGAGTGTAGTTAACAGTGTTGTGTTAGTTTCAGGTGTACAGCAAAGTGATTCAGTTACACATATACATGTATCTATTCTTTTTCAAAGTCTTTTCCCATTTAGGTTGTTACATAATATTAAGCAGAGTTCCCTGTGCTATACAGTAGGTCTTCAGTTGGTTACTCATTTTAAATACAGCAGTGTGTACATGTCAATCCCAAAGTCCCTAACTATCCCTCCCCACCTCCCTTCCCCCCAGTAACCATAAATTCATTCTCTAAGTCTGTGAGTCTGTTTCTGTTTTGTAAATAAATTCATTTGTATCGCTTTTTTTAGATTCCACATATAAGCGATATCATACGATATTTCTCTTTCTCTATCTGATTTCACTCAGTGTGACAATCTCTAGGTCCATCCATGTCGCTGCAAATGGCATTATTTCATTCTTTTTAATGGCTGAGTAATATTCCAATGTATGTAGGCACCACTCTTTTTTATCCACTCCTCTGTCAATGGACATTTAGGTTGCTTCCATGTCTTGGCTAAGGGTGCATGTATCCTTTCAGACCATGTTTTTCTCTAGGTATATGCCCAGGAGTGGGATTGCAGGATCATATATATGGTAGCTCTATTTTTAGTTTCTTAAGGACCCTCCATACTGTTTTGCATAGTGGCTGCACCTATTCACATTTCCACCAACAGTACGGGAGGGTTCCCTTCTCTCCACACCCTCTCCAGCATTTATTGTTTGTGGACTTTTTAATGATGGCCATTCTGACTGGTGAGAGGTAATACCTCATTTCGCCATTAGTCAACATTTGCTACACCAAAAAATGGGCATTCGAATCTCGAAACAGATTTGCTCTATTCCTGTGCACCCTTGGGCCAACTTCCTTTAAGACTCTGGAACTCAACCTCTGTTGGAAAGAAATTTTATCATGACAGAGATTTTCCAACAGCTCTGTATTAAACAAAAGTCACTGCCTCTCCTCCACCCATGTTCTAAAATTCATGTTGCCCCTCATCCAGCTAGGAATATTTCTCAGGCTGCCCCAAGGGTTGATAAATATAGTACAGTCCCTTACGTTTATTCTGGTTTCCCTAAAAGCCATATTTCGGAAGTGGTGGGACAGTCCTCATTAGAAGGGGGACAGCCAGCAGGGGCCCTGCTCTCCATGCCCTGGCGCCTGCAGAAGAAAGGCTTTTTCTGATAAACCCTCCAATGTCTGGGACCCGCGGTTGTGCACATGGGCGGAACGCTCTCTCACAGAACAAGTGTGTTTGCCAAATCAGGGGCTGAAGTATCTTGCAAGTCCACTTGTTCCAGAAGAAAGACAGGATAAGGAAAGTGGCAGAAGCAGTGATAGGAAAGGAGTTTTTCGCACTAACAAGCGTGAGCTGATAAGCCTGACCTGTAAGGCAAATGTTGAGGGTCCTAAGTACACCTCTCAGGCCAAAATTAGCTGAGCAAATTTGATTTGGCTTTCCATTTTATAGTGGGAAAAAAAATTCCTAGGAAGAAAGAAAACTCAGCATGTATTGCTATCACAAATGACAGATTTGACTGCTTAACTGCTAGATTTTCCGACTGAATAAGTCAAGGGAATCACTTCCTAATATGCCTGAATTGTAGGGTGACATGATAAAAATATAGTAATAATATATTTTAGTCCTTGCTATGCTCCAGTCCCTGGGCTGAGTGAGTTTACATTGCTTATTTCATTTGATCCTCGTAAGAAACCTATGAGGCTGTTTCAAATTACAGATGAAGAAAATGAGGCTTAGAGAGATTCAGTAATTTACCCAACGCAGCCAACAGGTGGTGGAGGCTAGATCTGAACCAAAGCAGCCAGACTTGGGAGCCTGCACACTTATCTACTCTTATACGTGGGAGAGGTCCATCTACATCCCATTCCTGTCTCCCTGCTCAGGGATCACCCTACCGTTCTGAACAGTTCCTATAAAAGGGGGAGTGGGGCTTCCCTGGTGGCGCAGTGGTTGAGGGTCCGCCTGCCGATGCAGGGGACATGGGTTCATGCCCCAGTCCGGGAGGATCCCACATGCCACGGGGCGGCTGGGCCCGTGGTCCATGGCCACTGGGCCTGCGCGTCCGGAGCCTGTGCTCTGCGGCGGGAGAGGCCTCAGCGGTGAGAGGCCCACGTACCACAGAAAAAAAGAGGGGGGAGTACTTTGAGAAACTCTCTGTTATTTGACATATGTATAAAGCAAACAAGGATTATTTTTATTATGTGCCACAAGTACCCTTTTTAGCTTTTTTTTTTTCTCTCTTAGGGTGCCTAGAATAAAACATAAGAATATTGGTAAGGGAGCAGAATAAATATTTATTGAGCTCTGAAAGGCTTGATACATGCTTAGTTCTTCTCCACCCCTGCTCGGAGGCCCAGGCCATGTAAAAGGAAGCTCTCAGAAGGGTTAAGGAGAGTGTGGCTGCTTCCTTCTGGCAAACTCAGGTTCCTGTGAAGTATCTAAAGTCATGCTGCTGCTCCTTGGAGGCTGAACAGGGTTCCCTGTGTGTTACCCATTTGTACCTAGAATCTCTACCAGGAAGTTTTTGAAAAGTTCTCCAGAAGGAAAGTCATATTCACCTGGTCCAGGTGTAGGGTACGGTGGCAATTCAATGCCAGGTCCCGGGGGAAGCACCAGCCTGGGCCTTGTAGTCACGTTGGAGAGGAAGTGATGAGCCAAGGCCAGGATGATGAGAGGGAACCTCAGGAGAATATGTGCTCCATCCCCTCATTTCACAGAAGGAGAAACTGAGGCCCCGGGAGAGGAAGTGACCTACGGCTGGTCACGGTGGAGGCAGCACTAGGCTTCCTACTTAAGACACTCCTTCTACCATAGGCTGCTGACATGCTCGCCTCAGCGCAGCATCACCCAAGCAGACAGGGGCATCCTAAATACTTCGTAGCAGTTCTGTCATCCAGCGATGAGATTTGAGGTTACATTTCAGAATTGTGATGAGGAGACGGACTTCCAAGAGAGGCTACGCCCTTTTTCCTAAGGTGGTTAGATTCTCAGTCTATAGCAACAAAAGAGCTATTTAAATAAACTCTATTTTATTCCTACAGTTGGTGACTCATCTACAGTAATAGGTGTTATCATATTACCTGAGCCAATCACGTTTTCCCCAGACTTATATTCCTCAGCAGAGATGCAGGGAAATTGCCCGACAAGTTCTTTATTGCTTGTTCCAAAAGCAGGAAGTGCCCTAAGTGACTGTCTACACAAGTATCTCACACAAATGACACCTGCTACTCTTCTTCTCTTTGAGGTACCTTGTTTAACCAAATATACTTGGAAACAGTTGGGGAGGATCAAGTTATTGTTCACGTTGATCCATCTTTGCCAATAGAACATTTTTGAAGACAACGATATTATCTTATGCACTTTAAATATATCCTCAAAACCTTGAAGCAACAGATTGAGCTCGTTTAAATAATGGAAACATCCTCTGATAGCCCAGTCAGCAAAACCAGTCTTCACTGTGCCATGAAACAATCCAAGTGGACTCGTTTTCTGATAGAACAAGTCTGATTTCATTTTTTCCATTTAAACAGATGTATTAGTACATGTCCCTGGGAGAAGCTCGCCGCTCTGAATTCTAGTTCTGAAGTAGTTGGGAAGCTAGGAAGGAGGTGGATGTATGGAGCAGAGAGCGTCAAGCCTCTCTGTGAATTTGTCACAAGGCAGGTGTAAGGTGCTGCCACCATCAGTACATCTTCAGACACTTTCTTTGCTTTGTCCCCACAAGACTATCAAGAAAGCTGCATTCTTTGAAAATAAATTTGGAGATGAAAAAGGTAAAGTTATTACACTTTCAGTGAACAAAAACTGTCAAAATTTGCACCACTCCACTGTACAGTATGTCTGAATTCAGACCATCCTATTACCCACTGAGCACCGTGCATCACCCTTCACAGGAATATGTGTAAAACTGGGAGAAACTCAAAGCTCCAGCTTGGATCCGTGGTCCTTGATGAAAGGGGCAGCTACTTCCAGCAGTCATTCCTATTGTGTCGTCTCTTTACTTGGCACTGGGGAGCCAGTACACCCAGGGCAAAGCAACTTAGTGAAGTGGGAGAAGGCAACTGAGGAAACACGGTGGTGAAAGAACGCTGGCGTGTTACTTGGATCACAGGCATAGTCTCAGAAGACTGGCTTCAACAAATAAAAATACATATGGAAGTTAGGGATCTAGACATTGATTCTCTTTAATTTAGCTATACTCCAATTTAATACTTTAAGAGAAATCTTTGCAGGTACTGAGAAAAGGCCACGTACCAGTATGTTCATTGCAACACTGGAACAGCAGAAATTTAAAAGCGACATAAAGATTCATCAGTGGGGGAGGGTCAATACAACAGAACACTGTTTGGTAGTTAAAATACATAAGCGAATCATACACACGTGTGCACACACATATGCATCCTGGAACTATTATGTTGAGTCAAAAGATAATTTTTGAAGTGCTGCGTATAGAGCATTATGTTAAAAAAAATAGTACACCTGTTTATAGATACATAAATATGTAGTAAAAGAATAGAAACATGGGCAGAAGCACAAGCTACGGGGGAAGGGGTATCAACTGTATTTTGTAACATGTTATCTTTTCAGAAGAGCAGCTCAGCCTTCCATGCTATTAAATTGATTATTGTATTTCCAGAGGAAACAAAGAGACTGATTTTTAAATATGTATCCTGTGCATCCAATGGGAGAAGGGGCTTTAGAGTTTCGACTTAGGCTTTTGTGGGAGAATAAAGGAAGTGAACTGACCTTTCACCTCGGACACTCCATCAGGGCCAAATACAGACTTAAGAAAATTTCCATCTTGGAAGGGGATGAGTCTGGTTAGACTGCTTATCCCAAAGTCATCCCTGATTTTTGTTTTTAATGAAATTTGACAAATAAAGTATGTGCATGAAGGCTCCTGTAGAATGGCCTTAATTTGTGCTTAGGAATGCATAATTTTATCAGGGTCTCTGTAATTAGATATTGTGCAATAGAATAAAAAGCAAATACTGCTCGTTCCATGGCAACGACGGCCTTTAGTACCTACCTATCTTTGAGATAACGAAGGTTTCCATAGACACACGTATCGCATGGGATTTTTTTTAATAGACATCCAACAAGAAAATGAAAGTTTCCCAATTGGTTTTCCCCTGATTTTAAGGGCAAGTGTATGAACATGTGTTTTGTTCTCTTCTTTTTCTACTGTCTCCTAGATGTGAGTTGTTTTTCCCCCTTCTTTATCTGTTTGAACTGTAAACGTGGATGCTGCAGGTTTCGTAGTCCTATAGAATAATTTCAGTGCTTAAACTGGTGTTTGGTGTGAAGTGCTCATCCTTTCAGGGGAGAGAAAAGAATTAAGATTGTGGTCACTTTCTTTGTAAGGACTGAAGAAAGGTTTCATGGGATGGTAGTCTGTCTTTTATCAGAAAGAGCACTGACGGGCCGGGGCATGGACTAGAGAGCAAGCTTCTAGAAGGCAGGGAGTAACCTCTGTGACGCCAGCATCTAGCATTGCAGACACACAGTAGGTACTCAACAATTAACTCCCTGCTGGTTAACTAATCATACAGGGGGAAGACAGCAGTGTTGAATAATTACTAAGGAAAGACCCTGAAAGATGCACCTTCGCTTCTAGACCAGAGGTCAGATATCTGAGTGAGCAGGTGGGTCACATAAATGGGCCAGGTGGGGCTGGCCAAATGTTACACAACAGGAAGTGGAGGGCCTGGGGTGAACCAAGGTGTGCATGGACTATCTTAAAGCATTCAATCCAAGCTTTTTCAAACATCAACTAAGCCAAACAAAACAGTCTAATTTGCATTTCTGCCTAGGCTGTGAGTATTGTAATTCTAGTACTATATTATTTCCACTGAGAGATGGCCAAGTCCCAAACAGGTTACGAACCATTCCTACCAAGCGCCACTATTAAGCAGGTAACTATGCAGTGGGTATTGCTCTTTACTAAGTGGTAAGACTTTGGGCCAGACCAGCTCTGTGCAGGGCCAGTTCTGGAAGCAGTAGGCTCTCTTTTTCTCACTTTGGAATTTGGTTGAAATTCACCTGTAATGTCCACCAAGGGCAGTCTAGAAAGGGAGAATACCCAGCAGTGTATCCTGCACCTTAAGAGGAAGGGTCAGTGGAAGGTGAGAGAAGCAAGCCCATGGGTTTGTGGTCTGCTAAGATGCATGCGACCTTCAAATTGTTTTAAATACCAGTGGGTCAACCACTGCCTTCTATCCAACCCGCTGCCTACCTGGGGTGATCTCCTAGAGTCTGATTCACTGCACCACCCAATAAAGCCTGATTGGTTGTACATAAACATTTCTAGTACAGATGCTCTTGGCCACAAGATTTTTGCTTTAAGAACTATTAGCCCAAGTCCCTCCTGTTGGAACACACGGCCTCAAGTATTTGTAGATGTTCTGCCCGAGATACACCTAGGCTGAACTCTGGAAACTAGTTCTTTTATCTCCTTCATTTCATTAACTGCTTTAAGTAGCATGATTGGAATTGTTAGGGCAAAGCCCTTTGCAATTTTATTAGCATTAAGCAATTTTATATGTGGTAGTGAAGTGTGCACCTTGAGAGAATATTGAGCACATTTTAAGAAGGGAAGAGAGATATTGATATATAGTGAGAGAGGCAGAGAAACACATGTTAATTATCCCTATGAATCCTGTAAATGTCTTCATAGAATCATAGAAATCATACCATTCCTTGGATTTAGAGAGCATTCTCTTCCAAATGACTCGAGGCAGTAGAGGTGTTGTCTTATCTTCATATGATCCTGAGAGATAGGGAGGAACAATTGTAAAACAAACTATTCAGACCCTGTTAGGCATCATGGGGTAGCAGTTAAGATATCATTTAAAGTATTGTTACTCTAAAATTTATGGTCTCACTAGAGGCAGGTATAGTCACCTTTGTCAATTGGATCAATAAAAGAACTAAAATTGTCCATCTCTCCATTAAAACAAAGAATCGGAATAAGAGTCTGGGACCCTAGAGATAGTCTAGACCACTAGACCCAACTCCTAGAGATTATGCATTTTAGAATGGTGCAAAAAGAAAAGCCACAGGAAAGGATGAATTTAATACCATGTACCTGCAAAGATAGGGAGTTGATCTCTACACTCATTGGTTAGACAGTCACCTTGAGGTATTTCAGTGCTTGCAGGTGGCAGCTGTGCTTCCTTTGCTCAACAGTGAGTTTTCTTTTTTTTTAATTTATTTTATTTTATTTATTTATTTTTAATTTTTAAATAGATCTTTATTGGAGTATAATTGCTTCACAATACTGTGTTAGTTTCTGTTGCACAACAGAGAGAATCAGCCATATGCATACACATGTCCCCATATCCCCTCCCTCTTGAGCCTCCCTCCCACCCTCCCTATCCCACCCCTCTAGGTCATCGCAAAGCACCAAGCCGATCTCCCTATGCTATGCTGCTGCTTCCCACCAGCCAACTATTTTACATTCGGTAGTGTATATATGTCGATGGTACTCTTACTTCGCCCCAGCTTCACCCTCCCACCCCGTCCTCAAGTCCATTTTCTATGTCTACGTCTTTATTCCTGCCCTGCAACTAGGTTCATCAGTACCATTTTTTTTTTTTTTTAGATTCCGTATATATGCGTTAGCGTACGGTATTTGCTTTTCTCTTTCTGACTTACTTCACTCTGTATGACAGACT
Source organism: Monodon monoceros (assembly GCF_005190385.1). Classification (NCBI taxonomy): domain Eukaryota; kingdom Metazoa; phylum Chordata; class Mammalia; order Artiodactyla; family Monodontidae; genus Monodon; species Monodon monoceros. The sequence goes on from NW_021703781.1 coordinate 65,138,749, forward strand.
CTAGGTCCATCCACCTCACTACAAATAACTCAATTTCATTTCCCTTTATGTCTGTGTAATATTCCATTGTATATATGTGCCACATCTTCTTTATCCATGCATCTGTCAGTGGACATTTAGGTTGGTTCCATGTCCTGGCTATTGTAAATAGAGCTGCAATGAACATTGTGGTACATGTCTCTTTTTGAATTATGGTTTTCTCAGGGTATATGCCCAGTAGTGGGATTGCTGGGTCATATGGTAGTTCTACTTTTAGTTTTTTAAGGAACCTCCATACTGTTTTCCATAGTGGTTGTATCAATTTACATGCCCATCAACAGTGCAGGAGGGTTCCCTTTTCACCACACCCTTTCCAGTATTTACTATTTCTAGATTTTTTGGTGATGGCGATTCTGACCTGCATGAGGTGATACCTCATTGTAGTTTTGATTTATATTTCTATAATGATTAGTGATGTTGAGCATCCTTTCATGTGTTTGTTGGCAATCAGTATATCTTCTTTGGAGAAATGTCTATTTAGGTCTTCTGCCCATTTTTTAACTGGATTGTTTGTTTTTTCAATATTGAGCTTCATGAGCTGTTTGTATATTTTGGAGATTAATCCTTTGTCTATTGTTTCATTTGCAAATATTTCCTCCCTTTCTAAGGGTTGTCTTTTTGTCTTGTTTATGGTTTCCTTTCCTGTGCAAAAGCTTTTAAGTCCCATTTGTTTATATTTGTTTTTATTTCCGTTACTCTAGGAGGTGGGTCAAAAAAGATCTTGCTGTGGTTTATGTCAAAGTGTCTTTTTCCTGTTTTCCTCTAAGAGTTTTTATAGTGTCTGGTCTTACATTTAAATCTTTAATCCATTTGGAGATTGTTTTTGTGTACGCTGTTAGGTAGTGTTCTAATTTCATTCTTGTACATGTAGCTGTCCAGTTTTCCCAGCACCACTTATTGAAGAGGCTGTCTTTTCTCCATTGTTTGTTCTTGCCTCCTTTATTGTAAATTAGGTGCCCATGTGTGCGTGGGTTTATCTCTGGGCATTCTATCTTCTACCATTGATCTGTATTTCTGTTTTTGTGCCAGTACCATACTGTCTTGATTACTGTAGCTTTGTGGTATAGTTTGAAGTCAGGGAGCCTGATTCTTCCAACTCCATTTTTCTTTCTCAAGATTGCTTTGGCTATTCGGGGTATTTTGTGTTTCCATACAAATTGTGAAATTTTTTGTTGTAATTCTGTGAAGAATGCCATTGGTAGTTTGATAGGGATTGCATTGAATCTGTAGATTGCTTTGGGTAGTATAGTCATTTTCACAATATTGATTCTTCCAATCCAAGAACATGGTATATTTCTCCATCTGTTTATGTCATCTTTGATTTCTTTCATCAGTGTTTTATAGTTTTCTGAGTACAAGTCTTTTGTCTCCTTAGGTAGCTTTATTCCTAGGTATTTTATTCTTTTTTGTTGCAATGGTAAATGGGAGTGTTTCCTTAATTTCTCTTTCAGATGTTTCATCATTAGCATATAGGAATGCAAGAGATTTCTGTGCATTAGTTTTGTATCCTGCAACCTTACCAAATTCATTGATTAGTTCTAGTAGTTTTCTGGTGGCATCTTTAGGATTTTCTATGTATAGTATCATGTCATTGGCAAACAGTGACAGTTTTACTTCTTCTTTTCCAATTTATATTTCTTTTTCTTCTCTGATTGCTGTGGCTAGGACTTCCAAAACTATGTTGAATAAGAGTGGCAAGAGTACACATCCTTGTCTTCTTTCTGATCTTAGTGGAAATGCTTTCAGTTTTTCCCCATTGAGGACGATGTTGGCTGTGGGTTTTTCATATATGGCCTTTATTATGTTGATGTAGGTTCCCTCTGTGCCCATTTTCTGGAGAGTTTTTATCATAAGTGGGTGTTGAATTTTGTCAAAAGCTTTTTCTGCATCTATTGAGATGATCATATGGTTTTTATTCCTTAATTTGTAAATGTGGTGTATCACATTGATTGATTTGCATATATTGAAGAATCCTTGCACCCCTGGGATAAATCCCACTTGATCATAGTGTATGATCCTTTTAATGTGCTGTTGGATTCTGTTTGCTAGTATTTTGTTCAGGATTTTTGCATCTATGTTCATCAGTGATATTAGTCTATAATTTTCTTTTTTTGTGATATCTTTTTCTGGTTTTGGTATCACGGTGATGGTGGCTTCGTAGAATGAATTTGGGAGTGTTTCTCCCTCTGCAATTTTTTGAAAGAGTTTGAGAAGGATGGGTGTTAGCTCTTCTCTAAATGTTTGATAGAATTCACTGTGAAGCCATCTGGTCCTGGACTTTGGTTTGTTGGAAGATATTTAATTACAGTTTCAATTTCATTACTTATGATAGGTCTGTTTATATTTTCTAATTCTTCCTGGTTCAGTCTTGTAAAATTGTACCTTTCCAAGAATTTGTACATTTCTTTGTGGTTGTCCATTTTATTGTCATATAGTTGTTTGTAGTAGTCTCTTATAATCCTTTGTATTTCTGCAGTGTCGGTTATGATTTCTCCTTTTTCATTTCTAATTTTATTGATTTGCATCCTCTCCCTTTTTTTCTTGATGAGTCTGGCTAAGGGTTTATCGATTTTGTTTATCTTGTCAAAGAACCAGCTTTTAGTTTTATTGATCTTTGCTATTGTTTTCTTTGATTCTATTTCATTTATTTCTGCTCTGATCTTTATGATTTCTTTCCTTCTACTGACTTTGGGTTTTCTTTGTTCTTCTTTCTCTAGTTGTTTTAAGTGTATGGTTAGATTGTTTACTTGAGATTTTTCTTGTTTCTTGAGGTGAGATTGAATTGCTTTAAACTTCCCTCTTAGAACTGCTTTTGCTGCATCCTGTAGGTTTTGGGTCGTCATGTTTTCATTTTCATTTGTTTCTATGTATTTTTTTATTTCTTCTTTGATTTCTTCAGTGATCTCTTGGTTATTTAGTAGCACACTGTTTAGCCTCCATGTATTTGTGTTTTTTAGTTTTTTCCCTGTAATTGATTTCCAATCTCATAACATTGTGGTCAGAAAAGATGCTTGATACGATTTCAGTTTTCTTAAATTTTCCGAGGCTTGACTTGTGACCCAAGGTGTGATCGACCCTGGAGAATGTTCTCTGTGCACTTGAGAACAAAATGTATTCTGCCACTTTTGGGTGGAATGTTCTGTAAATATCAATTAGATCTATCTGGTCTATTGTGTCATTTAAAGCTTGTGTTTCCTTATTTATTTTCTGTTTGGATAATCTGTCCATTGGTGTAAGTGGGGTGTTAAAGTCCCCTACTATTATTGTGTTACTGTTGATTTCTTCTTTCATGGTTGTTAGCATTTGCCTTATGTATTGGGGTGCTCCTGCTATGTTGGGTGCATAAACATTTATAATTGTTATATCTTCTTGGATTCATCCTTTGATCATTATGTAGTGTCCCACCTTATCTCTTGTAACAGTCTTTATATTAAAGTCTATTTTATCTGATACGAGTATTGCTACTCTAGCTTTCTTTCGATTTCCATTTGCATGGAATATCTTTTTCTGTCCCTTCACTTTCAGTCTATATGTGTCCCTAGGTCTGAAGTGGGTCTCTTGTAGACAGCATATATACGGGTCTTGTTTTTGTATCCATTCAGCCAGTCTGTGTCTTTTGGTTGGGGCATTTAATCCGCTTACATTCAAGGTTATTATCGATATGTATGTTCCTGTTACCATTTTCTTCATTGTTTTGGGTTTGTTTTTGTGGGTCTTTTTCTTTTGTGTTTCCTGCTTGGAGAAGTTTCTTTAGCATTTGTTGTAAAGCTGGTTTGGTGGTGCTGAATTCTCTTAGCTTTTGCTTGTCTGTAAAGCTTTTGATTTCTCCATCAAATCTGAATGAGATCCTTGCTGGGTAGAGTAATCTTGGTTTTAAGTTTTTCTCTTTCATCACTTTAAGTATATCCTGCCACTCCCTTCTGGCCTGCAGAGTTTCTGCTGAAAAATCAGCTGATAACCTTATGGGAATTCCTTTGTATGTTACTCTTTGTTTTTTTTTTCCCTTGCTGCTTTTAATATTTTTTTCTTTGAATTTAATTTTTGCTAATTTGATTAATATGTGTCTTGGTGTGTTTTTCCTAGGATTTATCCTGTATGGGACTCTCTGTGCTTCCTGGACTTGGGTGACTATTTCCTTTCCCATGTTAGGGAAGTTTTCAACTATAGTGTCTTCAAATATTTTCTCAGACCCTTTCTTTTTCTCTTCTTCTTCTGGGACCCCTATAATTCGAATGTTGGTGTGCTTAATGTTGTCCCAGAGGTCTCTGAAATTGTCTTCAATTCTTTTCATTCTTTTTTTCTTTATTCTGCTCCTCAGCAGTTATTTCCACCATTTTGTCTTCCAGGTCACTTATTCGTTCTTCTGCCTCAGTTATTCTGTTATTGATTCCTTCTAGTGTATTTTTCATTTCAGTTATTGTGTTGTTCATCTCTGTTTGTTTGTTCTTTAGTTCTTCTAAATCTCTGTTAAGCATTTCTTGTATTTTCTCAGTCTATGCCACTATTCTGTTTCCGAGATTCTGGATCATCTTTACTATCATTACTCTGAATTCTTTTTCAAGTAGATTGCCTATTGCCTCTTCATTTATTTGCTCTTGTAGGTTTTTACCTTGTTCCTTCATCTTGACACTTGGCATGTTGTTTTGCCATCTCTCTTTTTCTTTTTTTTTAATTGGTATGGTTGTGTTCCTGTCTTACTGGTTGTTTGGCCTGAGGCTTCCAACACTGGGGTTTGTAGGCTGTTGGGTAGAGCTGGGTCTTGGTGCTGAGATGAGGAACTCTGTGAGACCTCACTCCAATGAATATTCCCTGGGGTCTGAGGTTCTCTGTTAGTCCAGTGGTTTGGATTTGGAGCTCCCACTGCAGAAGCTTTGGCCTGCCCCTGGACTTGTGAACTAAGATCACGCAAGCCGCCTGAGGCGGGAAAAAAGAAAGCAATAACAAAGTAAAAATTAAAATTAGACTAGGAAACTAACAGATATTTTAGGAAGAATATAAAAATAAAAATATAGATGAATCAACAACTGGAAGGTACATCAGTATCACAATAGTAAAAAAGAGGAGGAGGGAAAAGAAAAAAGAAAAACAAGGGGAGGGGAAGGCCTTGGCTGTGGAGGGCGGGGCCGAAGCAAGGGCGAGGTTTGGGTGGTGGGCGGGGCCAATGCTCAGGACTCACAGGGCTGGAGAAGGCCCTGGGGGCTGTGGGGGGTGGGGCTTAGACTCAAGGAACAGAAGGCTCCCAGGCGTGCCCCCCTCCCCGGTCTCAGAGGGTGGGGGACCTCACCTGGAGCTCAGCGGGTTCCCCGTGCCCGAGTGGGCGGGGCAATCACCCTCCACTCCTCTCCCACTCCTCTGGTCTGGGAGGGCCCCTCCTACCTGCCTCTCCTGATGTCCCAGATCTCCCTCCTATGCCCCCAGGACCCACGTGGCTTCGATGGGGCTTTGTGGGGGGGTACAAGCCTGCGAGCTCAGCAGGCTCCCTGGCCCGAGTGGGCCAGGCGATTGCCCTCTGCTCCCCTCCCGCCCTTCCTGAAGAGTCCCTCCCGCCTGCCTCTCCTGATCTCCCCAGCCTCAGAGGTGCCAATCCTGTCTGGCCTCCACTTCTCCTCCCTCCTCAGTCCCCCTACGTCCTACCGGTTCACTTTGAGGTTCCTCCTGTTTCCTTGGGCATCAGAGTTCCCCCACCAGTGGCCGTCAGGCGCCCTAGTTGTGAGGAGGTGCTAACTCCATGTCTTCTCACACCACCATCTTCACGATGAGTTTTCATGATGGTAGAGTAGGCAGAGGTCAGACAGCATTCTCTAATGGCTACTATTTACCTGGTCTTATCCAATCAGGTGCCAGGTACATCTCCTTGACTACAACTAAAGAGTTCTTTTAACTCAGAATTCAGAGAAAAGGCAGGTCTCTCTTCCCAGGTTGAGAAGGACCAAAGTTGTAGTGTAGGCATGACTATGCATAGGTCACATAAAGAACTATAAACTGGAAACAGGTATAGAGAAACCATAATATGCAGTCATGAGGAGCTTCCAGGTGTCAATTACCAATTCCTCCCTGCCTGAGCTGTGGTGAAACCCATGGTCAGGAGTTCCCAGGGCCAAGCCCAGTCTGGCTCCAACCAGAGCCTCCTCTTTCATTGTCACACTGATTCCATTTTGTCCTCTGATCCTCCCCTGTGTCCCTTCCTGGTCTGTGCTATTTGAATTACACTGTCAGCTACTCTACGACAGCATTTAATATCCTAATTACAGAAGAGTCTCCTTTTCACCAGCCACAATTCCCGAAAGAATAATGCACAGATGTCATCCACTGCATTTCTGTTGCTCTAGCACTTTCTGACCTTTGTGCTTATTTGAGAAATCTTTGAAAATGCTGAAGGTATCATTCTCCCTCGGTGGAAATATTCTTTGGGAAAATTCCCACTAGAACTGTATTTCCTCCCCTGCTATGGCAACCAGAGTTTATAAGGCCTGCTTTCTTTACGTGAAAAACAACTTTCAGACTAAAGGTCTCCCTCACATAGTAAACCGTGGATTGTTTTCTGTGCCAAAGTATCTAACTCCAGGATCAGTCTATTGGCGAGAAAGAACTGTGGTGCTGGGTCAATGTCTGCTATTTACCTCCTTAAATTTCATGTCATGGGGGCTGTGGTGGTTTGGCTTCAGGTATAACACAGGCTTAGTCGTGGTCCTTCATTTCACTTATATGGACTTTATCCTCCCCACCCACCACTTTTTTTTTTTTTTTGGTATGTTAGAGGTCTATAGTTTGTGGGCTCTGAAACCATATTTTACAAATCAATAAAGTAAGACATGTGACCTGAAAAAAAGATTTTTTTCCTGATTGGTACATGTATTTTACAGAAAGTTTCTTAAAATTAAATCAGATTTAGTTATACATTGGGGAAAAAAATCACCTTTTAAAAAGATAAGATTACATAACATAGACACTGCCCCTAAGAGGATGGCAATATATGGAGAGTTTACCTATAACATATACAGAGTGATATGTCTTACCAGCTGTTAGACTTACAACTTATTTTTGCAAAAAAGAATTCCTTCTCCAGGTTTGTGTCCATGAGAGAAGTAACCAAGAAGCTTCACTTTTTTAAATATAAAGATAATACAACCCTTAATCCCATAACCAGAAAGAACTAACATCTCCAAGCCACTTTTCTCCACTTTGAAAGGAGAATGAGTTAACTTTTTTTTTTTTTTTCTCTCAGAGTTACTATTCTCAAAATGGTAGACAGTGTGCACATCCTAGAGTTTATTGTGCTTAAACTGTGAGCATTTTCCCTCCAGATTAACCGTGTGCTATTGAAACCAAACCTCTAATTACTGTTATCTAATAGTTTTATAACATGCCATGCACTATTTGCAAGAAATTTTTTCTATCATTTTTTCATTGCTCATTCAGAAATACAATTACAATGAAAATGAGCTCTTTTCCCCTTGGTATGGGAAAAGAGACTGTGCAAGGGCAAAAATAGACTTTTTCCCCCTGATTTGTGTTCTGCCTACCCAGAGTTGAAGTAGCCAGGAACAGAGTATGATCATTCTCTGTGAATTTATTATATGAAAAGAATTTGATTTTTTTTTAATGGGTAGGAAAGCCTCAATTTCAGCTTATGTCCAGGACCTCGTGGGGATTGTAAAAGTGGGAGAAAACCCTTTAGGTCAGAGTGACTCAAACCATCAGAGAATTTTCATCTGTCCTTTCCAGGGTCAACTCTAAATCTGTAACAGGAAGAACTCTGCACACAGCACAGGTAGGAAGCTAGGAGCCAGGGAGAGAAGGGAGCACATACCTTCCTGCAATTTGATATAGCGCCTGTTGTGCAAGCTGGACCACCAGAGAGAATAGGGTTGGTATTCTGTTTGGGCCATCGTGCTTCTGTGTAGATAAAGAAAACTTTGGGGAAAGGCTGAGCCAAAAGCAAGAAGGTAGACATTCCATAGGAGGAAACAACCAAGGGGGAAGGGACTGTTTACTTCTCAGGAAGTTATGAAACCTCGTTATGTAAAACACAGTCATATTTTTGTTATTACTTGATTTAACACTCCAGGAAGTTAGCCCAAGCCAGCTGTGACTCTCAGGCTGCCCCACTCATTAAAATCCCCCCTCCTCCCTCTTTGGATTCAGACCCCCTTTCACCATTATTGGATGTCGCCTGGCCTGTTGTCCCTAACTCGACTCGATGTAATTCAGGAATGTGCCTGTGCAGTGCTCCCAAGAAGTTTCTTTTTAGTAACATATTATATTCCTACAAAAGTAAAAGTTCACTATAGAAATTTTGGAAAATTCTGGAAAGTACAAATTAAAAATACATGGCACAATAATTCTATCACCTGTACGTTGTGCCATTGTTAACACATTAGTGATATAAAACTGTTTTTTTTTTTTTTTTTTGCTGTACGCGGGCCTCTCACTGCTGCGGCCTCTCCCGTTGCGGAGCACAGGCTCCGGACGCACAGGCTCAGTGGCCATGGCTCACGGGCCCAGCCGCTCCGCGGCATGTGGGATCCTCCCGGACCAGGGCACGGACCCACGTTCCCTGCATCGGCAGGCGGACTCTCAACCACTGCGCCACCAGGGAAGCCCAAAACTGTTATTTTTTAAGCATTCACACTAATCCTGAAGATACCAGGTGTGGAGGTGTCCAGACCCTACCCTTGAGGGCAAAGGTCATATCTTCTCTGTTTCAGTGCCAGCGTGCAGGAGCCACACTGTGTGTGCAGCATCCGCATGCCTGAGTTTTCAGAGGAAAATTCTAGAATGGGTCCAGGAAAGAAACGTGTTGGTACCTTTTCTCAGATAGCAACTATCAAATATATTTCTCAATTATGACCTTTTTCTGGAATTGTCTAGAAATGTCAAAAACGTGGGCCTGAGGGTTCAAGAGAATGTAAGACTTTTCAAGGACTCTGCTCAGAAGATAAGTTTACTCAAAATTCTGTGGCATTTCTTTGGCACCTAGGGCAGGAAGATACCGGCTTGGGACAGTGGACTCCCAGTGGGTGAGCCGAGCTCTGGGCTGCTTGAGAAGGGACAGGGGCAGGGGTGGATCTGCTGAGACTGGGGCCTCACCACCTACCTGCAGTATCTGAGTCAAGGTGTGTGAGGTTTGAAGAGGGGTAGGGGAGGGACTGGGCTGGTTGGTATCCAGGCCCCCTAAGCCACCAGGGCCTGTACATGGACCATATGTCCCTGCATGGAGCAGCGCCCGTAAACAGATTACAGAACTCCATTCGTTAATCCCCAAACAGTTTTCTGTCATTTAATTAGAAAATTCATCTTATTTTGCCTCCAGGCCTTGTAGCCTTATTGCATTTGCACATATTTCAAAATGTTTCAAGTACTGACCAGATAACATTAATGAATATATTAGATAGGCAAACGCTTTTAAACAAAAAATAATAAACATACTTGTGTGTGTATATAGAAAAAAAAAGTTAATTCCGTCTGGAGCCAAACAGGTAATTTTCCCTTCAGCGTTTTTTCAGTCAGCTAAGACAGGTTGGCCTAAGAGTGCAGTCAGCCTGTCTGCAGATTCCGGCTCGACTTGCATACCAGGGTCAGAGTTTTTTCAGAAACAGACAGCGAGATGATCTGATTGGCTCAGGTCCAGAGCGTGGTCACAAGGGCTTCTTTGATGAAGGGGTCCTTGGTAAGTCCTGTACCAAAAGCAGCCTGCCACCCTCTTTTCAAAGATATCCATTTAGAGTAATTCCCAGAAAGGGAAAAAAACACTGAGAAAAAGAGAGAGGGAAGGGGAGCAGAGAGAGAGAGGAATTACCGCAAGAATAATTATGCTCCCTGGCAAGAGAAAGGGGGAGAAGTTACTACAAGTAAACCGCTGGATGTTGAAGTGGCTGGTTGGCAACTCTGCAGGAACATAAGGAATGTGCAATTAAATACATTAAAACATCATCATTATGCTTATCAATCTTTTTCCAAAATGGGTGTGGGGTGGAGCAGTATGTTAAGGCATGACTGCTTTTGCAGATAAAGATCCAGGACTACCTAGATGCTTCTCTCAGCAAACAAAGTCAGCTCTTCCGTTCCACGAGGCACTTACAGTTATACACATGCCGCAGTGGTGCGTGCGCTCCAGGAAAGACATCTGGGAGACTGGTTCCTCTCAGCCGGCAAGCTTCCTTGTGATAGGATCTCCATCAGACGAGCAAGTCTTGATTAAGCACCTGCTGTATGCCCAACACTGGTGTTCAAAGAAATTCAGAAATATTATACATGGTGTGAGCCCGGCCCTCCGAGCACCATTAACTTAGTTGGGGAAGTGAGACCTAAGTCATTCATTCACTATGCAATAAAGATGTATTGAGAGGCAGCCCTGTGTGTGCACTCTGCTGGGTGCAGTGGGTACCGGGATGACCAAGGAGGACACAGCCCCCACCCTCACCATCCAGCAGAGAGTCAGTCCTTCAGGCCCAAGTTCAGTGATGCAGAATTGCTACGTGACCAGTGCTGGAATGGGTAGGTCAAGGTTCAGTGGGAGCACAGGTAGGAGTAACTACTCCACATACAACTTGCTCGTGGTCCACATTCAATTTTTTTTTTTTTTTTTTTTCGGTACGCGGGCCTCTCACTGTTGCGGCCTCTCCCGCTGCGGAGCACAGGCTCCGGACGTGCAGGCTCAGCGGCCATGGCTCACGGGCCCAGCCGCTCCGCGGCATGTGGGATCTTCCCGGACCGGGGCACGAACCCGTGTCCCCTGCATCGGCAGGCGGACTCTCAACCACTGCGCCACCAGGGAAGACCCACATTCAATTTTAAGCTCCTTGAGGAGATCTTTTGTCTCTCTTTTACTGTCACTTTTTCTCTTTCTTTGCTGCTATTATTTTTTAATGGCATTTTAAAAAATAAATTTATGGGCTTCCCTGGTGGCGCAGTGGTTGAAAGTCCACCTGCCAATGCAGGGGACATGGGTTCGTGCCCCGATCCGGGAGGATCCCACATGCCGCGGAGCGGCTGGGCCCGTGAGCCATGGCCGCTGAGCCTGCACGTCCGGAACCTATGCTCCGCAACGGGAGAGGCCGCAGCAGTGAGGGGCCCACGTACCGCAAAAAAATAATAATAATAAAAATAAATTTATTTTATTTTTGGCTGCGTTGGGTCTTGCTGCACGCAGGCTTTCTCTAGTTGCTGCGAGCAGGGCTACTCTTTGTTGCAGTGCGCAGGCTTCTCACTGCAGTGGCTTTTCTTGTTGCAGAGCACGGGCTCTAAGCACGTGGGCTTCAGTAGTGGTGGCTCGTGGGCTCAGTAGTTGTGGCTCACAGCCTCTAGAGTGCAGGTTCAGTAGTTGTGGTGCAAGGGCTTAGTTGCTCTTCAGCATGTGGGATCTTCCCGGGCCAGGTCTCGAACCCGTGTCCCCTGCATTGGCAGGCAGAATCTTAACCACTGCACCACCAGGGAAGCCTCTTTAATGACATTTTTAATAGGAAAATGGTTTATGATGAAGATTAATCACATGCAGAAAAATATAAAAAGAAAATTTTAAATTATCCATAAGCTGAATACCCAGAGAGACCCACTCTGACATTTAGGTGTATTCTCTTCCAATTTTTTGTTTTTATTTTTGTTTTTTATAAAATCATATAAATAGAATTATTTTTTCACTTGACATAATGTGAGCATTTTCCATATCATTAAATATGCTTCGAACCATTGTTTAGAATATCTGCACAGTTTAACTAATCTTTTACTGCTGGACATTTTGTTTGTTTATACTTTTTCACCATTATACATAATATTGCCCTGAGCATCTTTGTATGTAAGAATTGTCACTTATTTCGTATCCCCACAGTTATTTTCAAATAGTGTTTATGCAATAACCACCTGTAAAATAAAGGAAAGATACATAAAACAAAACAGAGTATAACCGTGGGATCCAAACTGGAGCTGAAGGAATCTGGAAAGCAGTTTATTCACTGGGGATTAGCACAAACAGGAAGGGTCATAGAGAAGGTGGGACGAGAACTGGGGTGGTCTCATTTTTAAACTCTTACAATACTGTGGATTGTCTCAAAATCTCCACGTTGTACTTTCTTCTGAGCATCTGTAAGGAGCACCCCTTTTCCTCCACCAGCTCAGTCCTGGGAGACCCCATCCCCATGTCTCCACTACATCCCTAGTTCGGTAATCCACAAACATTTCTCTGCTTCAGAATCACCTGGGGTGTGGGTTATAAAGACCGATTGTTGGACCTCATCCCAGACCTGCTAAATCAAAACCTGTGGAGTGGGGTCTGGGAATCTGCATTTTTTAAACACACACCAAGGTAATTCTAGTGCAAGGGGTCAGTGACCCAACGAGGCAGGAGGAAGTGCTGGCTGCAGTCGTGATGCTGGACACACAGTGGTCAAGAGGAAGGGCTCCTGGCAGAGCGGTGCAGGCTCAGCCCCTGGCCCTGCCATTCACCACCTTTGCTTCCCAAGCCTGTCTCCTCATCTGTAAAAGGAAGGTCATAGTAGGAAATCCCTCCAAGAGTAGTTGTGAGGATTAAATGAAGGGCTTAAGACCCCAGCCCAGAACCAGTTTCCAATGAACATTTCTGGTAGCATTATTTTTCACATGTATCGTTTCTCTTTAAAACCTGAGCAGCATATGTAGGCCTCCTTGCTTAGCCTTAGTCTTGGCTGGAGCTGAGCTCACCAATGAGACCGTGTCTGTATTAATAAGAGTGGCCTCAGAGATCAGTGACCCTCCTGTGCAAGGCTCCCGCAGAAGCGCTGGTGCCTACTCTACTTCCCTCAGCCTCCTGTCTTACAGCAGGGGAGCTGGGGCATCTGATTGGTAGAAATGCATCCCTGGTTGGGAGCCAAGTTAAGCTAAGGTGGGAGGGAAAGATAAGCCTAAGGAAATGCTGATGTGAAGAGGGGTGACTGGAGAAATACCAGTACCCCTCAGGACCGGAGGGAGCCAGCTTGATCTTTAATTCCTGGTTTGATCAAGGTAGTGTAAAAATGGACCCCCAACAGTCTTTAGATGGAAAACTAGGTTTTAGGTTTCACATATTAGCTGTAGTTAAAGCCAAATGTTCATTCCACTCAAATGGTGTGGGTGGATCACTTTCCTCCCACTGTTGAAATATCGTGTTTTTAGCTGCTAATAAACTTAATAAAATCCATTTCTTATTTCCCCTAGTGTATTAAGTCCGTCACTGCTGAACCAACACTTAGTGACACTGTGTTAGAAAGTATTTTTGTTGGAAACAGACAACAGACGCAGTTCAACTGCAAAACACTTCTCAAAAAGGCTTCTTTTCTCCAGTCTCAAGCTTGCAAAGAGTCATTTGAATTCAGGGAATCCTCCCAGTCAACCATAACACCTACACAAAGTACGAAGGAATTTTGTTTTACTGGCTCAAGAAGCAGATTCAAAGGAACTGCATGCTTTTCTACACCCACGGAAGCCCCCACCTGTTCATTTCCCACCCCCAGACTCTCATTGCCGCCAAGGGCCCATGTCTTCTCACTGTCCCAACACGCCAAGGCTGCCCAGATCAGAAGAGTCAGGGTGCATTTCCAGGGTCTAGCCAACCCCAGCTCTTCTCAGACTGCTTGGTGATTGAACGCTGGTGCTGTAATCAAGCAAAACAAAAATGCGCTGCTGAGAAGTGAGTTTGGAGAGCAGTGTGGGGAATACTGGAGTCTTCCAAGCCGGGCTTGAAGAGAACCAGAAATAAAGAAGGGGGATCGTGAAGCTATAGATATAGACAAGGAAAATATGCAGGAGTCCACATGGAGACATGGAATCTAAGGAGGTAGAAATAGACGTTGGACAGTTTCAATCGTTCTGTTCTAAAATTTCAAAACATGGTGTCTAGACCACTGTGATGCGTTATGTTTGTGGTGTGTTGATTATTGATATGTATGTGTTGGGGCAGGGACAGAGATGAAATTTTAAGAAAATCCAAAAAGTTGGAAACAATCCAGATGTTTGTCAATCCATGATATCAAGTTCCCATTTGATTTAAGGATGCAAAAATAGGACAGAACGCCCTTCCTTGTCTGTCCTGCTCTGTTTTGGTGACAGGTGAAGCCATTTTACCTGTGAGCATGCATTTTTCTTTCTTACTTTTAAGGTTAAAAAAAAGATAAAGCCAACCTCGTACTCAGGCTTTTGCATACCAGGACTGTTAAGTCTTGAGGAATTTGCCGCTGTTTCACAAAGTGATTGTGAGATCTTTGCTCTTCTGTAAGGTGAAAACTAGAAAATTACAATGCCATGCCCATGTTTGCTGAAGTGATCACCCCTCGATTGTGTGGGGCTTATCTCCTGCTATAATCAGCATGGCCCTTTTAAATAGAGCTGTCTTAAAAACCCAGATCTACCGGTAAGATTTGTTTTAATTTCGGTCTAACAGCTTTAGGATTACCCCTCAAGACTATATCGTCAGGCTTTTGTACAAACAAGGAGCTTACACAAAACTCCCGTTGTAATGGTGGCTCGAGGGCAAGGGAAAGCCGTGTTTGGTTGATTTATGATTGTATAGGGAACAAATAAAGGCTTTCTTTCCTTAAACATAACAGTTATGTCTTACTCTCACTAATAATGCCACATATTCTTTGGAAGAATATTTACACAGCCTGACATTATTCTTAATGTCAATGCAGTGTGTTACCTCTAGGTTGAAATCCAGTTTTAATCCTATAAGCTAGAAAAATAAGTTCAATTCTGCACAATTGAGTTTTGAAACTGTTGATTCTGTTGCTGTATTTATTACCATTGATGGTTGGTCTCTCCCCCCTCCCTCCCCCTCTCTCTTCCCCTCCTCCCCCTTCCTATTCCTTCTTTTCTCTCTCTTTCTTTCACTCCGTATGTATATATGAATTAAACTGATTAGCTGTATATGTGTATATAGCTCTGTACGTGTGTGTATCTATACACGTGTAACAATTTCGTTCATGCTGCGAGAAACTATCTTAATTCCTTCTCTGGGAATCTACTCTGTGATCTCAATAAACTCTTCTACAATGAACTGATTTACTGCAGACCTGGACAGTATTTATGCTTTCTCCTGCCTTCCGCCCTAAAGAAGTTAAATGGCTTTTCTTTGACAGTTGTTACACTAGGTACATTACAGTTTTACTCACCAGATTTTACTTAAAGTCTCTTATAAATAAAACGGATTGGAAAGTTTGGGTGCTGGGTAGGTTATGTGATTTCAGCTGAGGGGTAGTCAACCACTGGTAGTGTGGATGCTGTGGGGCTCATTTCTGATGGCTTTAAGGGCTGCAGGCACGTTCTCTGTAGCCGCACTCACAGGGGCGCTAGAGCCAAGGGTGCTGCAGCCGGTGATCCAATCGCAACCCTCCAGCTGCAAGGTGTGATGGCGGAGGCCAAAAAAGAACAAACAAGTGAAATCAGAGGTGATGTTAGACAAAACTAGGCTGAGGGCTTTTTTTTTCTTTTTTTCTCAGCAATGGAAACCAGATAGTGATCCAGAAACAGGAAGACAGAGAGGTTCCTACGAACTGGAACAGGAGCCATAGTGAAGGCTTTTAAACGTGAATTTGCAGTGACTTTGGCCCTGGATCAGGCACTGAGTGCTATTTGTCTTCTCTAAATCCATCTTCAAACATAGTTCTGAGAGTATATTTGGGCAGGATATTTGAATTGGGATATTATAATTTCAGCAGGACTAATTTTAATCAGTTAGTTTGGCATTTTGGAAGCACTTGAGGTCATTGTAATTATGCAAAGGATACACAGTCATTAGCACTCAATATCCCAATTTCTTATTAATATCTACCTGGAATCGAGTTGATGAATATGAGGCCATCATTGCCTGAAAATGAACATTTTCACTTGAAAATGTGGCTTCTTTTCACTCTCGGCTGCTCCCAGAATTGGTGTGAGTACTGGGCCTGGAGCGCAGTGCCCTTTAGCTTTCAGAACCATAGCTCACACACGTGGAATGGATCAAGACATCTTTTTTTTTTATTTATTTATTTTTGGCTGCGTTGGGTCTTTGTTGCGGCGAGCGGGGGCTACTCTTCGTTGTGGTGCGCGGGTGTCTCATTGCGGTGGCTTCTCTTTGTTGCAGAGCACGGCCTGTAGGCGCGCGGGCTTCAGTAGTTGTAGCTCAGGGGCTTAGTTGCTCCGCAGCATGTGGGATCTTCCCAGACCAGGAATCGAACCCGTGTCCCCTGCATTGGTAGGCGGATTCTTAACCACTGAGCCGCCAGGGAAGTCCCAAGACATTTAAATACCACTGATCGAGCTTATCACAGCTAAATGATCTGGCGGAAGGCTAGTTTAAAAAATTAAGAGTCACAGCCGGAGGGCGTTTTGCATAGCCTGCGACCCTCGAGCACCTCAAACTTGGACCCGGAAGCACCTGCCACTTGGCACCAGACTCAAAAACCCATTGGTGGTGCCACTTTGGTTAGTAGAGAGTGAATGACTGGGCATGTGACCTCTCAGTAGACTTTAAATGTTCCACTGGCCTTTGTTCCAAGTCTCACGTCCAAGCATAATTTTACACGCCCCACCTGCACCAAGGGGCGTGATGAGGTTGAATTGAGTTCTTGCTTCTTTTCCTGCCTGTTTGTACTAAGAGCATGTTGCCCTACTTTGTAGCTTCAAGAAGTGAATTTAATAGTCTAGTAGCAGGTAGGACGCTACTTCACTGAGTTATGGAACTTCAGAGCCCTGTGTCTGGGAGTTTCGTGCCTTATATTCATATAAGTTGTCTTTGTTTAGAACCTGTTTTATGCTTAAACCTCATCTTAATTTAGCTCTCAGGCGTTGTTTCATGAAAATACGCCACAAGGTCATTGCATTTCTGCCTTTGACCTCCAGCCTCATGCTTTTGTTACCTGCTGCCGTATGACGCCAAGAACACGTAATGAACCGGGTGCCAGTCAGACACCTGTGCAGTGGCCTTTACAACCCTCTCAATGGTTTATTCATCTGATTCATGCCGTAGCACCCCTTCTGGGAAACAGCATGTCAAAAACCTATATGGTTCTGAGGAGAGAAAAAAGGAAAGATGGAAGAAAAGGTTTTTAGAAGCTGCAGTTATGCCTGCCAATGACAGTGTCTGCAGCATCCCTGGGAGTTGTTTAAACCTCCCCAGTAGACTGATGCCCAACCCGCAGCACTGGAGATACACGTGGTGCCCTCAGGAATTCTTAGTTAAGTTTAGGGATTTTTTCCTCTTCTGTGCCAGAGATTCTTGGATGCACTTTGCATGCATGCTATCAGTCACCAGCCACTTAATCCCAGTCAGAGCCTGTAGTACTTGATTTGTCGGCCATTGTAGCCAGCTGTAGGCAATTCTTGATTGTCTGTGGGAATGGAGAAGACTTGGGGCATGGTTAATCCAAAACAGTGAATAATGCAAAAGAATCATATTTTGAGAATTATCTTTAGTTGGTTTTGTTTTTATAAAACTGTGTTACCTTCCTAGCTATACTTTGCTTAAGCTAAACTTGATGTTTAAAATGTTATATTCTAAGTTTTTATATTATATGGAGTAATGTATTAGAAAAAATTAGAAAATTATAGGAGACTTAAAATCACACCATTAATAACCTTTTGCCGAATGTATGTCTTGGCATTTTTCTCTTGCTACGAACACATATAGATACAATTTTTTAATGAAGCTGAACTTTCTTCACTTTACTAAATATTGTGACCGTTGTCCCGTGTCCGTTATTCATCAGTGTCATCATGGGCTGTATGGTACTTGGTGTTATGAATGTATCGCAATTTGTTTATACACATGCTATTAATGAATATTTGCATTTCAAAATTACAGTTGCTAACAGCATTACGGTATCCACTCTTGCACATCCATAGACCAGTGCACACATGTTCTAATGCATCCTTAGAGTTCATGACTAAGGGTGCATTGCCGGGTCATTTTCAACTTTCAAAATGATGCCAAACTGCAGTCCAGAAAAGCTGCGCAAATACACATTCCTACAGCAGCAATTGCCCCGAGTCCTCGCTGGGTGTTTTAACCCCTTTCATGGTCACTAACCTGGTAAGTGGGGGAAATGGCATCACATTGTTTCACCAGTTTCTTTATTTACTAGTTGAGGTTGAACATATTAAAATATTTGCCATTTCTATTTCTTCTTTTGTAAATTACATGTTCATCTCGTTAACCCATTTCTTCTATTATAATATTTGTGCTTTTAAACATTACATTTGTTTTTTTTGTTTTTTTTGTGGTACGCGGGCCTCTCACTGTTGTGGCCTCCCCCGTTGCGGAGCACAGGCTCCAGACGCGCAGGCTCAGCGGCCATGGCTCACGGGCCCAGCTGCTCCGCGGCATGCGGGATCTTCCTGGACCGGGGCACGAACCCGTGTCCCCTGCATCGGCAGGTGGACCCCCAACCACTGCGCCACCAGGGAAGCCCTATTTTTAATTTATTGAACAATATTAATTGAACACCTGTTATGTGCTAAGCACTGCTTGGTGCTAGGGAAACAATGGTGAGAAGAAAAACGCAGTTCCTGCCCTCAGGGTAGTGGGGGAAACAGACATTAATGAAGTACTGGCACAAACAGGAGAGTGTAATTGTCATGAATGCCATGAGGGAGAGCACCACAGTGCAGTAAGACTATCTTAGCAAGTGATTCTCAAGCGTCAGCAGGGCTCAGAATCAACTGGAGGGCTTGTTAAAGCAGATTGCTGGGCTCTAAGCCCAGAGTTTATGATTTAATAGGTCTGAGCCTGAGAATTTGCATTTCTAGCGAGACCCCAGGAGGTGCTAATGACGCAGGTCCAGAGACCACAGGTGGAGAATCTCTGGTCTAGAGATTTCACTCAACAGGCAGGTTTCCTGAAGAAGTAATCCTTGAGATGTGAAGACATTACCTAGATGCTCCTGGCATAGACAGAGCTTGTGCAAGAGCCCCGTGGTGGGAGGGGGTATACAGAGAGCAAACGCTGGTTAGGCCAGTGTATCTGGAGAGCAAGAGAAGGAAGAGTGGTATGAGCTTAGGTGGAACTGGTAGCCGGGGCCACACCATATAGATGCAGTTGGACGAGTTAAGGAACGTTCAGGAATTTTGACAAGGTTAAGCATAAAAGGAAACCTTAGGCAATAAAGGTGTTTTATAGGAACAAAAAGTGAAGTTAAAAACTGACTATAAGCAATGCACCAAGTGTGTAAACTATATATAAATAATGAAAAGCCAGTACTTTTAAAGATAAACAGTATTTTTTTAACATCTTTATTGGAGTATAATTGCTTTACAATGGTGTGTTAGTTTCTGCTTTATAACAAAGTGAATCAGTTATACAAACACATATATTCCTATATCTCTTCCCTCTTGCGTCTCCCTCCCTGATAAACAGTATTATTAAGAGTTACTTGAAATTTATGTTTATAAACCTTACTAAATTCCGTTACCAGCCGGTTTATAAGCTTAGATTCAAATATAATTTTAGACTTAATAGTTAGAAGGAGCCTGTTTCTGGAAGCACTTGGCATCAGGTTCTTACCTGCCGACTGCTCCCGGCAACTTCACCAGAAGAGGGAAATGTTGTATTCAAATCAATAGTCAATGGGAAAATCAGGACTCAGATTCCCATTGGAAAGAAAAAAGTGTTAGCACCCTTCAAAGAGGAGAGGAAAGGACTTGCTTCAGATTTACAAAAAGTGCTCAAAGGATCCTGTGGTCCATACGACTAAAACCTCTCATTTGATTCCTGTCATAAGAGAGGAAGTGGTGGCTTTTAGCAAGGATGCTAGAAAATGTGTCCTGTGTGTTTCATCAACCAATCTTTTCCTTAGATAGCTGGAGGAAAAGGAAAGTTAAGATAGCAAAGGATTCTAAGTGGTTATAAGTGTTTTAGGAAGTTGTGAGACTGGTTTAATGACAGGTAGTTTGGATGAGATGGAAGCCGAGGATTATTTTTCTTTGAAGCCATAAGGGGAGAAAGAAATCAGGACAAGATCCACACCTGTTATGGTTTAGTGAGAAAGGTGTAGCAATATTGCATTCAGGTGTTTGTCCTTTCAGTCTTGCTCCATATATATTATAGCCTTCAAAACAGAATTTGAAAGCTACTAATTTCTTGGCCATTTGAGTTTTTATTCTTTAAAAGGGAAATGCTTTCCATCAGCTTCCCCATCTGTGCTTTTTTTTTTTTTTTTTTTTTTTTTTTTTGCGGTACGCGGGCCTCTCACTGCTGTGGCCTCTCCCGCTGCGGAGCACAGGCTCCGGACGCGCAGGCTCAGCGGCCATGGCTCACGGGTCCAGCCGCTCCGCGGCATGCGGGATCTTCCCGGACCGGGGCACGAACCCACGTCCCCTGCATCAGCAGGCGGACTCCCAACCACTGCGCCACCAGGGAAGCCCCCAATCTGTGCTTTAAACCTGACTTTTCAAACAATGTTGTAACAATAATCATAGTAATAGTAGCTAACATTTATTGATTGCTTACTATGTACCAGGTACTGCACTCTTTGTATGTGATATTTTAATTCTCACAACAACCTTTGGGTTAAGTATTTTATCGTGTCCTGTTACAGGTGGTAAAAACTAAGACCCAAAGTCATACAATTAGTAAGTTGGGATTTAGGGATTCGAATCCAGATGATCTGGGCACAGAGTCCATACTCTTAACCATTTGGCTATCCTGCCTCCCCAAGTCCCGTCTTTATTTGAGGGCAGCAAACCCTAATGCACACTTAATTCCTAAGAGAAAATAAGTGCCTATTCAGTGCTGAGTACGAAGTAAAAGCTGCCAGATTAAAAGCACAATAGAGAAACTATTCTAATGTGTTGTCCTAGTCCTGGAAATAGGGAGGCATAAACTATAACAGTGCGGAGTATGCTGGAACAATGGGAGTGAACACCCGCAAATGTTAAATACATTTGTTTAAGGGTATCCAACTAAGGGGGCCTGCCTACCTGCCTGCCTTTCTTCCTTCCTTCTTTTTTTTCTGTTTCTCTGTATTCTCCCAATTTTCTTAGTTACAACGAAAAACTGATAATTAAAATAATTTTCTGAAGATCAATGGGACACTTAACCAACTTATTTTAAACCCTAACTCCATACAAGACATGGTGAGATAGTGTAAAGCCCAGAACATTCTGGGCACTCAGGCCTCTCCTAGGACCAGTCTTGTCATCAGGCATCTTGCGGGGAGGGTGACTTGAGGACGTCTAGGTGACTCTTGTTTCTCTTTTTACTGAATCCAGCAAAACAGTGGTGCATAGAGCAGCTGTAGCACGTCTGGTAGAATGAGGGTGCAGTATCTTTTGGGGTGCTGCTCTCCCCCAGAAGCCCAGATAAAGTGCATAGCTGTGCTTTGTGCCATGAGCCATGAGGCATTTGTGTCACAAGAGGGTGACACTATATCACTTCCCCCCTTGCATCCTGATACCTTTCCTGGGACTTCCGTGCCCCAGTCTCCTACTCCGCCCGGTACTCATATGATAGGTGACCTCCAGGACAAGCCTGGCCTTCCTCAGTCCCTCTCTGTCCCAACCCCGTGTCTTCCACATCCTACTTTGACCTGCAGTGGCTTGCAGCTCCTTGCAGATACTTGAAAAGAGAATGAAGTGATTTACATAATTAAAACAAATTGCTTGACGAGTGTGAGACTCCATTGTTGTGCTATAATGGAATGATTTAGATGCTTTGTGAGACACAGGGCTGGGGGGAAGCTGCTCTCCCACCCTGGGAATGTAACTGCAGCTCCACAAAGCTCTCTCTGGAGAGACTTAGGGTGATTAGAGCAGGACACGGCCGTTGTCTCTGGGAGAAAGCATAAGACCGAAATAGAGGACTCTGAACTTCGCAAGTCTCTGCCTTCTCAACTTTAAGCATACGATGAAACGCCTGGAGCCACTGCTGAAGCCAGAGGGGACATTGGGTATTCCCCCACTGGCCGGCTACCAGCTTACCATTACAGTGGGGGATTTTTTCTTTTTTTGCATGTTTCCACCCTCTACCTCTACCTCTTCTGGTTCTCTGGTGCCACAGAGAAAGCGTCTTTAAAATCATATTAGGATTTCAGATTAAGGGAGACCAAATGGACGTGAAAAGTAGACAGCTAAATGCAGTCTGTGATCCTTGACTGAATCCGGGAACAGGGGTGGGGTTGAGGGTAGGGGAGTCTGTAAAGGACATTATGAGGACAAGTGGCAGAATTGGCATGCAGACTGTGGATTTGGTGTTAGTATTATATCATTGTTAAACTTCCTGATTTTGGTAAATGTATTATGGAAATAATGTAAAGGGATATGATGTCTGCAACTGACTCTCAGGTGGTTGGTTCCCAATGAAGTATGCGTTTATGCAGAGAGAGAATGCTAACGCTTATGGGGCAGAATAATAACAATCAGTAAATCCAGGTAAAGGATACAGGGGCTCATTTTATTATTCTTGCAACTTTCCTGTTAAGTTGGGAATTATTTCAACATAAGAAGTTAAGAAAACCCAATCACATTAGGAAGTAATCCTGGCCTTGTAGGACTGACAATTACTCATTTCTTAAAAGAAGAACTGGGAGGAGTAGAAAAGAAAAATAACACGCATGGTCCAAATAATTTCTATGTGAAGTAGGGAGAGCTGAAATTTGCAATTAATTATATCCACAAGTTAGATGAAAATCACCACCGCAGCTCTGCTGACTTTAGAACACAGACCACAGGCCTCGCCTGTGCCCCATGCAGGGTGCAGCCGTCTTGGGGAGCCTCATTATAAGGTTATCACTAACCAGGAAGCGAGTGCTTCATGTGCGTGGAAGGACCTGATGTCAGGGAGGCTGTGTCATTTAATTTGCAAGGTCTGTTTGTCTCCCGTTTTCATAAGGAAGAAAATCAATTGACTTGGAGTCCAGGTTCATTTTGGATGTTAGACGAAACCATGGAATTTCCCTGCCTTCAAGTCTTCAGCAAGTTAGACTTGCGAACAACAGCCTCCCGCTTTATACCCAGAGGTACCCCTACCCCAATGCATGAGCTGGAGGTCCTGGGCAAGGTAGAGCGGTGGTGAGGTGCTTATTCTTGCAACTTTCCTGTTAAGTTGGGAATTGTTTCAACATAAGAAGTTAAGAAAACCCAATCACATTAGGAAGTAATCAGGAGGCACCTGAGGTGACTCCAGGTGTCTCACTTGGGTTCTGCTGTAGGTGTGGTGTTGATCAGGAGGGCCAAAGTGGTATTCACAAGGGCTTTTCTTGCCTAGTGGCGTTGGCACCAATCTCTACATCCTGTAGCTCTGCATGGTATTTGGAAAGGTATATGGTGAGATCCAGGTGGCTCACCCCTCGTTTACTTTCCTGTTGGAACATGACAAAGCTTAGGGCATAACCTGAGAGAGCAAGTAGGAACCTGGGAAGGGATCCAGTTCAGAGGTGGCAGACTCAGTTGCTCATGGGGACTGGGTAGGTACCACAGCTGAGTGAAACGAGCCAGGAGGTAATGGGAAACCTGGAAAGTGAGTGCCCTATTGAAAAGGCTTCTCAGAATCCATTCCACTGCTGTCATGGGGGAGTGTGGGCCTGCTGAGGTCAGCCCTTCCGACTTTTCCAGAATGCCAGAATTCTAGATTACAAATTTCCCTGTTTGTAAATATTGGCAAGAAATTGTTTAAAAAATTAGAAACTGAACACACCAAACCAACACATCTGGCACACGGGATCTGGCTGTGGGCTGCCAGTTGGCTTATATTACGTGTTGGACAGTTATATGCCACAAGCAGTTATTAGAATCTGACACGGTGCTGGCACCCAGAGAGGGCAAGTGATGGGCCTACGGTCACACCGCCAGTTAGTGGCAGAGGTGAGTACTGCATCAGAGTGTTCAAGCTGTAAAGTGAGTGTTCCGGTTTGGCATGAAAAAGAAAATTTGGCTAAAAGATGCAGCCTCGTGAACAGGAGTAATTAATTCCAAATGTTTTTTTTTTTAATAAAATTAATTCCATCGTTAAATCTCATAACATCCTACTTCTGTCGCATGTTTATAGAAATACCTCCTTAAAATTCACTGTGTTTCTTCCTAACCACAAATAAACTGGTTTTCATAAACAAATAAGTGTAAAGATGGAGTTCAAAGTGTCAGCTACCACTGCTGCGGGGGAAAAAGTACCCCTGACCCCCCCATTGCAAATGATTTGTTTTAGAAATAAACAGGGTGTGGATAGGGTCGTTTCTGGCTCTCTTAGGGAACACTTTGGAATGGAGAATGGAGAGGCCTCTGGGATTCCCCAGGCCCCAGTGGGGAAAAGGGGAGGCCTCTGTGCACACACACTGGCCCCCTTTCCAGTGCGATGTCCCGTGTTCACATGTAACTCAGGCTCACATGTGCCCAGATTCTGGAGTCAGTGGAAATTTGCTTCCAATCCAGGATCTGCCACTTATTAGCTGTGTGACCTTGGACAAGTTACCTAAAGTCCTTCCGTTTCTTCCTGTTTAAATGGAGGCAAGAATGGTACCTATCTTGGAGAGCAGTTATAAGAATTGAAAGAGGGCCTCCCTGGTGGCTCAGTGGTTAAGAATCCGCCTGCCAGTGCAGGGGACATGGGTTTGAGCCCTGATCTGGGAAGATCCCACATGCCGCGGAGCAACTAAGCCCGTGCGCCACAACTACTGAGCCTGCGCTCTAGAGCCCACGAGCCACAACTACTGAAGCCTGTGCACCTAGAGCCTGCGCTCTGCAACGAGAGAAGCCACCGCAATGAGAAGCCCGCGCACCGCAACGAGGACCCAACGCAGCCAAAAATTTAATAAATAAATAAATAAAAGAATTGAAAGAGATAAATTCTGCCCAACACTTAACATGGAGCCTGGCGTTGTGAATTTCTCATCACCAGTGCTCAGCCTGTGACAGATGGGGAAAGCAGATTGTGAAATGGGCAGCCGGGAAGGGGCCGTGGGGGAATGTTCGGCCACCACACAGCAAAGCAGCCACACCACGGGAGCAGCTCCTAAAGCACTCATGGTTTTGGTTGTTTCAGGGGGTTTTGGTAAAGTTTTATATAGGTGTAATTCACATGCCCTTCAATTTACCCATTTAAACTACATAATTTAATGGTTTTTAGACTCTTCACAGATATGTGCAAACAGCATCACAGTTGATTTTAGAGTATCTTCGTCACCTCAAAAAGAAGCCCCAGAATTTGTAGCCAATCTTCCCATCCCCTCAGCCCTTGGCAACCATTAATCCACTTTCTCTATAGGTTTACCTATTCTGGACATTTCATATAAAAGGAATCATATGATGTAACACTTGAGCTTTTGTGGCTGGCTTCTTTCACTTAGCATAATGTTTTCAAGATTTATCCGACCTGCAGTATGTATCAATACTTCATTCCTTTTTATGGATGAGTAGCATACCACATTTTATTTATCCATACATCCATTGATGGGCATTTGGGTTGTTTCTACGTTTTAGCTATTGTGCATAATGCTGCCCTGAACATCCATGTTCAAGTTTTTGTGTGAACATATGTTTTCATTTCTCTTGGGTATAAACCTAGGAGTAGAATTACTGAGTCAAATGGTAACTTCGACTTAACTGTCAAACTGTTTTCCAAAGCAGCTGTACCATTTTATGTTCCACCAGCAGTGTATAAGGGTTTTGATTTCTCCACATTCTCATCAACACTTGGTTTTATCTGACTTTTTGATTCCAGCCGTACTCGTGAGCGTGAAGTGGTATCTCGTTGTGGTTTTGATTTCCATTTCCCTGATGACTAATGATGTTGAGCATCTTTTTCTCTACTTATTAGCTTATATCTTCTTTGGAGAAATGTCTACTCAGATCCTTTGCCCATTTTTAATTGGGTTGTTTGTCTTTTTATTACAGAGTTGTAATGGTCTAGATACAAGTTCCTTATCAACTATATGATTTGCACATATTTTTTTCCATTCTGTGGGTTGTCTTTTCACTTTCTTGATAGTGTCCTTTGAAGCACAAAAGTTTTTAATTTTGATGAATTACAATTTATTTTCTTTCGTTGCTTGTGCTTTCGGTGTCATATTCAAGAATCTGTTGCTAAATCCAATGTCACAAAGATTTACTCCTATGTTTTCTTCTAAGAATTTTATAGTTTTGGCTCTTGCATTTAGGTCTTTGATCCGTTTTGAGTTAATATTTATATACGGTTTGAGGTTGGGATCCAATTCTCTCATTTTTTGCAGAAGAGAAAGAACTGTGAAGTGTTGTGGTCGTCCACTAAGACATACCAAAGCCCAGTCCACCTTGGAAGCCCATTAGCCAATAGGAGCAGGATGGGAAGGGTCAACTTTCACAATGGGAGAGCCGCTTCAGCTCTCAGAAGCTCTAGTCTGCAAGCCATAGAGTGTAACTCGAAAGCTTATACAGTGTGCCCATTAAGTGGATGAAATAATGACCAAGAGGGTAGTGATTTAATCACCATAACTTGTACTTGTCTCTTACCTTCCTGCCATCTCTGAGCCTTTTGGGCAGAAGTAGGGTGTAACAGAAACAGAATTGACCTTTTTGACAAAAGAGTAGGAGCTGATTCTTGGCCACCCTTGTGACCTTAGATGAGTCATTAACCTCTCTGAGCCTTGGTCTTCTCATGTCTAAAGTGGGCTATTGATACCAAGTTTCCAGCGTTATTGAATGAGTTCAAGAAAGCATTCCCAGTTATGGAAAAGCACACAGTACCTGATGTCCAGTTGCCACACAAAACATGTGTGTTCACACTCATCATACTTCTAACACCTCTTCCACCATTGATCTTACTGTGTGCTAAGCCAACTATGTGTCTGCTACTTCAGTTCACACAGACCAGGACCCTAGAATCCCGTACAGTAGTCAATGCCAGAGGCACAAACCCACCTATAAACTATCCTGTGCTATCCCCATTCCTCTTCCAAGATACTGACCCTGGGAAGTCTTAGAAAAGGGTGATGCTTGGACACACCTCGACTCAGCTGAGGGTGTGCTTGGAAGGTGCTTAGGCCTCAACCCATCTCAGTGTTGCAAGTGGTACCCCTGGTGCCTGAAAAGAGACAGTTGATTGGAAAGAAAACTTGTAGCCATAGGACTGAGTGATTGGAAAAGAGGACCAAGAGGGATCTTCAGAGTGTGAATTCAGATTTTTTTCCGCTAGGCCTGAAATTTCTTCCAATGGTGCCCTACCCTTGGGTTAAGGCACAGTATCGAGGCCAGTATCGAACATCTTACCTGGCGTGGGCAGCAGAGAGCTAGTGGATGTGATGACACGAAGCAGTAAGAAGAGCTCTGCCAACATGACGAGGCACCATAACCCAAGAGGAGCTACTGGCATAAATCATAGGATATTAGAGCTGAGAGGAAGGGCCCTTAGAAATCTATCCAGCTCCTGCACTTGGCAAAAGAAGACAACTAAGTCTCAGAGGCACTGAGTGACTTGACTGAGGCAAGGCAATGAGTAACGGCAGAGCTTGGTACCTAATGCACCTGCCATTGGGTCCTGAGGCCATGGAGCCTGGAATTCAAACATTTTGATGTGGAGGGTGTTGGAGAAGGTATCTCAAAAAGGAGGCTGAGTGTTCAGGTCTGGAGTTGAGGGTACCAGAGGAGCAGCTCAGGAGCTATTTGGTTGGGGAGAGAGAAGGGGAAATAGGCTTTGAGGCAGAGGCACAAAGGCTAGAAGAAGTTCCTCTGCTTCTCCATTTTGTCAAAGGTCCTTCGCATAGGTATATTCTATTTCAGCCGAAACTTCAGATGCCAGAAAAAGATGGTGGGACATCTGTGACCTAGGCCTGCCTCTGCCACTGACTATCCGGGGGCTTCCCAGGACCACAACTCTCCTCTCTGCACCTTGGTCTGTTCACGGCACATGAGATAGGAGTAAAGTAGATGAACCCTGGAGGCCCGTGGTAAGGCCAAGTCAGGCTTAGGGTGGCGAATTAATGAACAACTTTACGGGAGCATATTTAGAAATAAGTTTGGGGTGATCATTTTAAGTTCTCCTTTTTTTTTTTATGCACTTATTCAAGTGATACATTTGACCTGATTAATAGAAAGTGTACCAGCCTAATGTACAGTATTAGGAGATAATTGCAATGGATGAAAGTTCCTTGAGTCAATTAACTCTTATTACCTGGAAACCATTTATAAGAGGCA
Source organism: Monodon monoceros (assembly GCF_005190385.1). Classification (NCBI taxonomy): domain Eukaryota; kingdom Metazoa; phylum Chordata; class Mammalia; order Artiodactyla; family Monodontidae; genus Monodon; species Monodon monoceros. Next base: position 65,166,871 of record NW_021703781.1, read on the forward strand.
ATAAATTATTGGGACAACACAATTAGCAGTCCCACAATAAAACGGGTTTCACGTATGTGCCTGTAGGCACCCCCCCCCCAGCTCCCCACCCCGCGAGGGCCTGTCAAGTTAAAGGGTATGTGTTTGAAGGGATTGCTGTGCCCTTTTGTGTTTACAGGAGTGTGTTAACAGGCAGCAGGGCTGACATATCCCAGGCTAGCCCTGAGCAATGAAATAAGCTTTCCACGCCTGGGAACAATGATGCCTGTGTCACAGCCAGTCAATGGCTGTTTCAGTGCCTTGTACCTAATAGACTCACCAAACGTTGGCCAATCTGCTGAGTGATATTTGAGGTTGGATCTTGTGATTCTGTTTGAAGACCGTTTCTAACACTCCCACCCTTGAATTTTAAAATTGAAATTGCCTAATATTTAGAAAGAGTTTCTTTTCCCCACCCCACCCCCTCCATCAAACTACAGGTTCTATATAGTGTGGACAGATTTGGGACCAAAGGAAAGTTTTATATAAGGATACTAGAAGGTACCACTACAGTAGCAAGTAAGCGTCTAAGAGCCACATTCTTCTCTTACATTTACTTTCGATCTGTGGAAGAAGATTGTCTTGTCCCTAAGCTGGCCCAAACTTAGTTCAGTGTGTCTTAGAACTGTAGGATCCAGGGTCCCTTTCTACTGAATCTTCACGCTATTTGCTTATTAAGTAAAGAGAACTACTCTAGAATTCTTTCACAATGATCTGAAATAACCTGACATTTACTTTGACAAACCTAGTGTTTCTATCACCTGAAGCATTTTTCCCTCCACTGTTGCATTACAAGCAGGATTCAAATTCCTAACAGCAGGGGGGAAAAAAAACCTCAACTAATCCCGGAGTACAACAATGTTAATGATCAACGTTTTATTTTTTACCCTGTTGACTGTTTCAACCACAAGCTTAAAGAATTATCAAGGCCAACTGCATTAGTCCAAATAAGCTGGAAATAATAGACTGACCAGAACCAGTGCTAAGAAAGCAAATTTATAAGTCGAGTAATTGGAAACATAATAGAGAAGGAAACAAGTTGCCATAGAACCCAGGTCTCTCTCCTGTGTGTGTGTCCAAATTTGGGGGGGGTATTTTAATATCACCAGATCACTTTATGATAGTCTATCTGTGACTTCTTCAACGATGATAAATGTGCGATCTGATCTTTTAGAAGAATAAACAGTTCCTTGTTAATTAATTTATACAGCTGTCAGTGAAGCTTTTTCTCTCTTTGCACTCAAGTGTTTCCCTGCCATAGATTTTCTTGCCGTTCCTGGCAAACCTCCAGTGAGAGCCTGGGATTTATTAGGCTGACTTGGTGCAAAGTCTATTGATTGTGGCCCCGAGGGTAATAACTAAATAGAGCCAGAGCAACAAGTCAATAAGAGCATTGTTGCTGCAGCCGGCATTCGCTGGAGGAGTGAGATTGTTTTACAGCAGCCGAGGGTAATCAGGACAGATCAGCGTGTTCAGCACGCGCCGCGTGCACCGTGTTAGAGCCGAGGACTGTTTGAGAGCTTCAGCGGGGTCGGGAGAATCGGGGTGGGGTCCTGGGATTATGAACCCTGTGAACTCCTCCATTACAGCTTAAAGGTTTCAACTTTAGTTTTTAACATCTGCTGCAACCTTGGGGAGCCCAGGGGCAGGGCTGGGGCAAGGGAGTACGGACACGGGCCCTGGGCCTCAGCGCTAAGCGCTCTCTTCTGGGCTGGGTCCCAGAAACAAGATGGTTAGGAGCTGAGAGACGCTCTCACAGCTGCTGTCTGTCGTGTATCCGTCCATCCATCATCCACCCATCTGTGTGAGGTGCTAGCCAGTGGCACCATCCCCAGCTTCTCATAGCCCAGAATACGTTCAACATCAACCATCCAAACGGAGCTATTATTACCCCGGAGGAAGTCGTATCATTGTCATTTCTCGCTTCCAGATCTTGAGTTGCACTGACTTAATATTTAAAACCATTTTCTTAAGGCTTGCTTCGAAAGAAAGACCAATCGTGTCTTTCAAAGCTGTTCTTTCCTCACTCGTAGAAGTTCAAAACTCTTACTTTCACATATCTGATGACTGGTTTTTTAATTACAGAAAGCAAAGTCCACATCGATGGCTGTCTCTCTTTTGCCTTTTGAAGAGTCCTTGCCATGTCTCATGGTAGAAACCTGTTTCTGTGCATGAAGGACTGGAAAGTCAGGGGCCAGCTTCCCGGATGTGGCTGGTGCTAACCAGGCTCCCATCCTCCCAGACTCATCTTGTCCCAGTGGTGTTGGAATAACTAAGGTGGGGTGGATTTCTTAGGCCCATCAGGGAAAGTTCCAGGACACTGGTCCGCAAACCAGGACTAAATCGATCGCTGACGAATAGGTGCCTTCTCTTCCTGTGGGAGGCTAGAGACAGCCACGGGGCAGCCCTTTCAGAAGTTTGTCCTTTGAGTCTTTGACATAGAGTAGTGTGGAGAGAAAGGCAATCTCTGGGGCTATAAAGGTAAAAAAGAAAACAAACATGACTTCACCAAAAGGATTTTATTCTGAATGTAAAATCTGCGTCGTTAAGACACCTTCCCCGGTAGTCCTTGGTGATTATTGCATTTCAGTTCCATGCCTGACATTCGTCAGTCAGAGACAAAATTCATTTGCTGGGAAGGGGACCATTTTGGTCCCACAGTCATGAGCGCACTGGGATTTCTGCCCCGTCCCCGCAGGGCTCAGTTTTCTGGACATCGTGGCATTTGTCTTCTGGCTCCTTCCCAAGGAAGAGCTGAAGTTAGATTTTGCCTGTATTGTCATGTAACTTACAGAAAGAAAGTTGATAGAAAGAAACAAATGGAAAGTATTGATAGCAGGTCCCATAATAGCCTTGTTACTCACACTGCAATAGGAGAGGGACCTTTTAGATCTATGACTTGGAATTACCAGTCACCTGGATAAACACCACCTCATTTTTTACTTTTTTTTTTTTTTTTTTTTGCGGTACGCGGGCCTCTCACCGCCGCGGCCCCTCCCGTCATGGAGCACAGGCTCCGGACGCGCAGGCCCAGCGGCCATGGCTCACGGGCCCACCACCTCATTTTTAACTAATACCAAGGCCATCAGTTCCAAGTTGTTGGCTTGAAGAACCATGGAATGGCTTCAGGAAGGCAGGCACCTCTGAGAAGCTGTTTAGAAGCCAAGAGCAATTCTTACCCTCATTCGTCCTCTCGACGAGGGACGGTCATTGGTGTGGGCTATGCGCAAATGTGCCTGCATGAACTAGTTACGTACAAATAACCCCAAACCCTCGTGTGACTCAATCCAGATGGAAGACAAATCTTTCATGGGATCTTCTATTTTTAAACAACTTTCATTATTCTCTACTGAATTGAGTGTTTTTTCTGTTCATTCCTATTTTACTGAAATAATCCTTGGCAAATCTATGGCACAAAATAAAACTTGGGAGGGTCTTTAAAAATTACTTGCAGTATGACTTATGTTACTGAAAAGTTAAGAAGCAGGAGCAATTCCATCAGGTAGCAGTCTTTCTGAAAAAAAAATTTTTTTTTGAGAGTTTAGTCAGTCCTAACATACAACTTCTGAGCAAAGCTGAACCGCTACTTCCTCCCCTGGGAGACATAAGTGACTTGTTCATCAGACATTCTTTGGTCTGAATGAAGAAATTTCTGTCCAGTCTGCTTAGGTTCAGTCCTGTGATACAAGCAGATTTTGACATATCAAGATGACCTAGGGGCTTTCCTGGTGGCGCAGTGGTTGAGAGTCCGCCTGCCGATGCAGGGGACACGGGTTCGTGCCCCGGCCCGGGAGGATCCCACATGCCGCGGAGCGGCTGGGCCCGTGAGCCATGGCCGCTGAGCCTGCGCGTCTGGAGCCTGTGCTCCGCAATGGGAGAGGCCACAACAGTGAGAGGCCTGCGTACCGCCAAAGAAAAAAAAAAGATGACCTAAGAGCTGAGAAGCTTTGGCACAGGAAAGAAATATGCAAGAGAAGTCAAGGAGCTGAGGGGAAAAAAAATAATGATAATCTGAGTTGATTTGTAGAACACTTTCAGATTCTCAGAGATGTTTTTGTTTGGGTGGTTGTGGAACCCTCACATTTGCCTTATCACAACTTAAAGAGGGAAAACAGCAAAGAGTACACACATTTGTAGTTTGTTTGTGTGGTTGTGCCAATATCTCATCTCAAGGTTTTTAAGAGTGGAGGCCAGATTTATTTCGGTATTATGTGCTCTTCTCGGTGTCAGGGGTAATCAGAATCATCTCGGATAGACTAAAGCAGGGGATAAACAGCTGAAACTGATCGATTTGTGTGTCTGCTAGATGCTGAGAAGTCATAAGGAGTCATGTGTGAGCTCTTAAAACAGTGGCTGCTGGGTTCATCTTTGTAAGGGGAGACTGGATTTTGACACAGAGACAAGCGTGGCAGGAGTATTACAGTTGTGAAGTGACCAGTGATTTTTCCAAGTCTATTGTGAATACATCTTCATAAGAGAGTGTCCTCTTTTTGCCTCACAGGGCAGGTTATTGCAAAACACATACACTCCTGAGGTCAATAGGCCTATAAGCTGTAGTATACCTTGGACTCATTTTCAGGAATTTCAGATAATTTGGACTTGATTTTAGAGAATATCCCTTAGTCTGTTGGTATGTGCTCACCCACTTTTCAAAAAAAAAAAAAGTGACCATCTAGGAAAATATTTTTCTTTGACAATCAAATCTTCTAGAGCAAACACAGTGTCCACTTTGCATCTTCTTTATGCGTCTTTATGAATTGTCTTCTTCAGCATCCACCGTGCATCACTTTATGCTTCTGTGTTTCTTGCATTTTGTGGTTTGGAATAATCTGAAAATAGGTATCTGAAGGATTACTCACCTAAACAGGTGAGATTAAAGAGAGAAAAATACCTATATTTCAATGTTACTATGATGTAGAAGCTGTCAGTCATGCTCTTAAGGCCACATTCCTCATTTATAATGGACTGTGTTGCCAAGAGCTCCCTATTCTTCAGGTTTCTCGTGGACTATTTTTCTGTTACAAGCGATTTATTACTTTTTTGGTTCTGAATTGCTGATGTTAATTGTTTAATTCTAAACTTCCTTGTATGCCTGGCATTTCAATAATTGAGGATTTGGGTAACACCATGACCTTGGTGGAAAAGGAATTTAGCAACTTCACCTATAGATTGCTCAAATGCATGTGCTTTATTTCAGAATGAAACTTCAAAACCTCTGAAAACAACATCTTAAAGTCCATATCTCTCCTTTATTCCCAGTTGAGGTTTTCTATAATAGCCAACATTTACCAAGTATCACCCATGTCCCAGATACTAGATGAAAGCCCAATGTGTGTAGTCTCATTTAATTTTCTTGTTAACCATATAAAGTGCATACTGTTCACATTTTATAGATTAGGAAACAAAATACCAGTAAGGTTAGTTACTTTCTCAGAGCCACATGGCTAATGGAAAACAAGCTCCTTTGCTGGTCCATGGGCCAGCACGATCTGACCTCTGCCCTCCCCTTCAGCTCACGTCCTTCCCATCAGTCTCTTCTCTGAGCACAGTACCTTTGCTCAGTCCCACCAGCGTGCCTTGCAGATAAAGGACCTTTGCACATGCTGTGCCCCCTGCCTGGAATCTTTTTCCCATTCCCACCCTCTCCCTTACCTATTAACCCAGTGCATCCTTCAGATCCCAATTCAACATCATCACCACCTTCAGGATCACTAGGGCCCTGGATGAGCTTGGTCCTATGGCAGCCACGGGGGAGGGCAGCCATCAAGCTTCAAGGCATGCAGTCCCTCCAGGTGTTGGCAGGTACCCGGCTCAGCATCAGAACTGAGCCAACCACTTCCCAGGCAGTCCTGAGCCAGTGACTGAGCACAGGGGAGGTCCTAGGACCAAGCCATTTCTGTCCAATGCACGATTCGAAAATGGAGCCATCTTTGGCCCAGAGCCCCTGATTGGGTTGGCCGAGATTTGGTCACATCTGCAACATGGTCCAAGGCTCTACTTGTCTGTTCCTGCTTCTTCCCCACTTTGCTTTCATAGGTGTCAGATCTGCACGATGGTCTGAAGACTTTCCCTGCCCGATCCTGCCTCCTTCCCTTTTGATCTTTCACAGGTGGTGCCCTCCACTGAGCTTCTTTCACCCCTAACTCTGTTTCAGCATCTGGTTTCCTAGAAGTCCCAACTGGCACAGATCCCCTCTCTAGACTCTCCTACTTTCCATCTGCTCCTCTCTAAGCACTTCACGGTGTTGTGGTGCTTACCGTTGGAAACTGTACACTGTGAGCATGTGATTGTCCAGGTCTGTAAGCTCCACGAGGATGCCCATGTTTGCATGCCCAGACCCAGGCCTGTTGCCTTTTACCCTGGAGTCAGCTCACTCCCCATCACCCTACGCCGGGCTTGCTCAGCCCCGTGCATCCAGGGCCGCTTCACTGACGGTAGCCAGTTGAGTGCCGAGACTGTCACAGCAGCGCTGGGAGTGGGACATTGAGACCTGGCGCTGCCTTGGAGAGCACACTGCAAAAGGAGGTAACGATGAGGCCTGGGTCAGGCCGGCCCCTGTGTGAAGGCCCTTTGGCGTCTTTTTTCCTGCGTGGAGGTGCACGCGTGCCCTTTCTCCTTGAGGAGAAGATAGGACTTTAGCGTTTTCAAGGCCTTCTAAGTGAAAACATCTGTATCCGATTTTCCCCGTCGCCAGGTATTAGTGAAGGCCACTGAAGAGCACCTTATAGTTGACAAGACTCTCACCAGAAGGTGTCACTGCCATCAGCTGGCATTACAGTGAGGCTGTTAGAGCTGGTGCCCTAGCCAGACGCCAGCCCGGGTAATCACATTTGTTCTCCCTAAGATTCCCTCCAGACTCCTCATCGGACACGTATTCTTCTTCTCTGCCCTGACCTGTGAGGCAATGTTTGCTGAGAGCCTTTCAGCTGCTGCCATAGTTCATTCCAAAAATGGATGCATTCCTGAAGGACCACTTGTCAGGGGGTGTTGTGGGGGGGGGGGGGGGATTCCTGCTTGGGAGAGGGGCTGGCCTGATTAGATGGCCCCTAAGGCCACTTCCTCTTCCATTTCTGATTCTGTGGTTCAGTGCTTGTCACCCTCAAAATGTAGTGTGCACGGAACTGCTGAAAGCCTTGTAAATGAAAATACTGCTAGATCAAAAGGGTAGAACTTAGTAGGAAAGATGTTTAAATACACACACACACCAAACAAATCTGGATATCCCTGGGACCCAGAAACAGTCACGGTTGTATTTTCACTCTCAAGTAGATTTTGAAGCCATAATTAACTGAAGACAAAAAAATGTATATGTTGAATGAAAGGCGTGTAATCTTTGGGATAATTCTGATGTAATTAACACAGCAGAGCTGCATTAAGGCCAGTATGCAATGAGTGGAATTTTCCAGCATCGATTAAGCTGGACTTGAAGAGAAGTGAGTCTTTGTCTGCCAAACGAAAACAACTTTGGGATATTTAAATTCAGGTTGGAAATTGGTTTGAGTAAAGGGATATTTAAACCACAGCTGTTCAAGGGCTAAGATATATGAGTACGTGTGCGCACGTGCGCGTGCATGTGTGTGCGTGTGCACACACACAATACATACACACACACACACACACACACACACACACCCTCCGCCTCCTCTAAAAACAGGTTAGCCAAAGGTGTACATTCCTTCTAAGTTCTCATGATCAACAGATGTAAATGTTCAGGGTGTTCGGATGAATTATGGACCCTAATGAGATTTCAATACTGAGCAAACAATAAAAATTTATGCATTGCATAGTTGCTGTGGCCTTTGGCTCCAAGGCTAGTGTTCCACCCTTTCACCAGCTTCAGTAATATAATATCCAGCTGGCTTTGGAGGTAAGGAAAATTCGAGGGGTGAATTGAAATTGCGAGAAATTATTTGATGGATTACTTTGTCAGAGTAATGCATGGCCTTGGCATAATTACCGTGGCCACCTTAACCCTTGCGGCAGGTGGTGACAAAGGCCTGCAGGGCCTAGGTGCCGAGCGGGTCCCCACACGTGCCCCTCACTCTCCCTGTCCCCAGTGTTCATGGGGTCCAGGCTCTCATGAGCAAATGCCGAACAAGCACATTCCTGTCCTAGTGCGGCGAGCAAGCGATCAGGACAGCCGAAGGGCTGTGCTTTTTCCGAGAACTGTTGTCTGTGTCAGGGTGTGAAGAACCAAACAAAAGACAGACCGACCTTGAAATAAAATGGTGCGAAGATGGGGAAAGATTATTTATATCTTTTAAAGCAATGCTTAGTTTAAACACAATGGCGGACGCAGGCACGTTAATTTCTCTCTCACTTTCTCTCTCTCTTTATCAATTCAGACCTTGAACTTCATGGTTGTCTGCCTTGTCCTTTATAATGTTCAAGTCTTAACATGTGATTAATAGCAGAATCCCTGTGTGTACGTGTCAGAGACCACATCTGTAGCAAATCTGCCAGCATATTTCTTATGCTAGTTTCACTTTGGAACCATAAAGTGATTCCCGTTTTGTGAATGAGAATAAACCTATTATGCGGTAACATAGCTACGCCCAGCATCCGCTCTTGGGGGAAAGAAGTTGGCCTATAGGCTAGGGCAGCTCACATTTCAGCGTTTGGAAGTGCTTGTCAGCGTGGCCTTAACAGTGAGAAACCGTGCCCACCCATTTCATGGTTTTATTATGATAACGGAAATATATTTGCAGCATGTTGACAAACTCACTTGGAGTAAACAGGGTCGTCTTAATTGTAAGTCCTAAGGTTTTAATGCTAAATCGGGCAACAAGTCAGTGTTTCAGTTTGGCACGGCCAACCGCATGTTCCCCCAAAATAGCCTTTGACACTTTTTAAAGCAAGTCAGTGGTGTGCTTAGGCTGTTCACAAAAGGCTTCATTCTTGTCTACAAATGGCAAACCTCCCCTTCATCCCAAGCGTGCCCAACTCAAGTGAGGTTGGAGAAAAATAGGCACGTCCCCTGTATTAAGGCATTTCTCCAACTCTTACTCTCATCAAAAAGGAAAGATTTTGAAGTATATGGGGAAAGCATGCCTAGGAAAGGCTATCTTGATTTTCATTTAACACACCCGCCCCCTGAGTTTTTTAAAGGTCTGTATTTCTGCATGGCTGAAAACATAGATTCCACCCTGGAGAGATCTCCGGGCTGTTCATGTTACACTCTGAAGCCATGTGTTTTCACATCGTGGCAAAACCCAAGATGTAGGCAGATCCCTTGGCCCCTGTTGGCTTTGGGATTTTAGTCTCTTCATTGTTCTCCACTGTAAACTTATACAGAAAAAGACCTCTGCACCCTGAATATAAGCACAGCCAGTAATGTTTTCCCACAGATGCCAACCATGTAGCTAAGCAAGACCCAAGAGTGGTGGGAAAGGGGAAGGAAGGGGGCAGAGGTCCATGAGTGCTGCGGCTGGAAATGAAGGGCTCTCCAGGTGCCCCAAGTGCCCTCCCAGAGGCAGCCACTTCCCTAGGAGGCTTTGTCAGCACAGTGACCACAGGGGCAGATGCAGAGGAGCCCCTCTCCAACATAGGCAGCCCTAGAGCTTCTAAGACCCTGCTTAGCCATACAAGGGGGTGGTTACAAAAATAATAATACCAGCCCTTTACTTTGGGCTATGTGCTCATCACTTCATATGGCTTATCTCATTTAATCCTTACCAGAGCCCTATATGGTAGCCATTATTATTATCCTGAGGCCCAGATTGGTAAGGACTTTGTCCAAGGTCACACAGCTAAAGAGTGGCAGAGCGCCAGGATCCAACCCAGACAGTCCATTCCAGGGTGCACACTCTTACCCCCATGCTTTGCTATCTTTCATTCTTTGGAGGTTTCCTACTCTTGTCTTTTAGCATAACCTGATCCCAATTTTTCTGCCTTGTCACCCTCTCTTCCACTTACCAGTATTTTAGCATTGGGTATAAGATGTTATCGTAAGTTACTGACTTCAGGTAATTCACTGTTCTCTTGATCCATTTTGCTTATAAAGTGCCAAAGCAGTTCTTAGCACTGTGCACTTGTACAGTTTTGATAGCTGGGGTAAACAGACAACCGGGCTGCTGTGTCCCCCGGAGATCATGGCCCGGCTGCCTTTCGAGGTTTCAAACATCCAAACATCCTCAGGACTGACACCTTTGTAAGTGTTTGTGGTCCTCAGTGACTTTCACTTTTGCTTTGTAAATATCTTCCAATGTCCAGATTGATGGATTCTGTAGATAAAATGCCCCAAATCCCTCCCTCTGCTTCCCCCTAAAACAATGGTTCTCAAACTTTTAGGTCTCAGGATGTTTTTACACTCTTAAAAATGATTGAGAGCCCCAAGAGTTCTTGTTTGTATGGTTACATCTGTGAATATTTTTCATATCAGAAATTGGAACTGAGAAAAATTAAATATGTATGAATCCATTTGTAAATAATGATACTGAACTGATTATATATGAACACATTTTATGAAAAATGACTATATTTTCTAAAACGAAATGAGAGAGAAGGGGGCATTGACTTACACTATTGCAAATCTCTTTAAAGTCTGGCTTAATAGGGGACAGCTGGAGTCCAATGTGCTTCTGCATTAATCCGCTGTGATGTCACACATCTAGTAGCCTCTGGAAAACTCCACTGTACACTCATGAGAGAAGGAGAGTGGGAAAGGCAGATAACATCTTAGTATTACTATGAAAATAGATTTGATTTCATGGATCCGCTTAAAGGATCCCTGGGCCACATTTTGAGAACCGTGCCCTAAAATATGGCTGATATTTACAAAACCGCACAGATGTGAGTAAAGGAGGAACAAGTTCTTATGGAAAAGGCAGGTGTTGTCCTGGACTGCAAATCAGCTTACCTTTCAGCAGTGTCTCCTATGCTCTTCTGGGCTCACAGGCACTTACTTCTCTGCTCCTCTCCTCTAGATTTGTAGGCCGGGCCACGCCACACATGCTCCTTAGATGTCAGAATACTGGGTCTTGTTTTCTGCTAGACCATGAACTTCTTGAGGACATGAGCCAGGTCTATTTCATCTCATTCTCTAGTATCAAGCATATAATGCCTGGCACATGACAGGTGAATTTTACAGAACTGGACAAGGGTCCATGATAAAGATATTTGCAAACAGTCCAGGCATATGAATATGTTGATTTTTTTAAACGAAAACCCAGATATTTCTCTTCTTTCTCTATATCATTCATCTCTTCATCAAATACTTATTGATACCTATAATATGCCAAACACTAGAATAGGTAATGGATACAACAAAGACCAAGGCAGACTTGAGCCTTGCTCTTACACAATTCCACTTCATAGAGGAGACAGTCAAGAAACAAATAATTACAGATGGAAAGAAATAAAGAAGCTGCCATCACCCAAAGGGGAGGCATGAGGTTGGGCTCCTTCAATCTGGAGGACTGACTTTACTATTCACTGCTAGTATGCCATCTCCCTTGGAACCAAAAGAGCCATTTGTTGGTCTATGGGCTATTTAACAGCTGTATTGAGGTATCACTTGTATACCATGAAATGTACCCATTGGAAGCATGCAGTTCAATGATTTATAGTAAGTTTATAGAACTGTGCAACCATCACCATGATCTATTTGTAAAACATTTCTGTCACCCCAGTGTTGCCTCTTGCCTGTTTGCTTGAGTCAATCCTGGCTCCAACTCCCAGCCCCAAGCAACCACTGATCTGATTTCTAGGAATTTCATATAAATAGAATCATACAACATGTAGTCTTTTATATCTAGCTTCTTTTGCTTAGCATAATGTCTTTGAGGTTTATCCATACTGCAGCATGTGTCAGTAGATTGTTACTTATTTTTTCAATTGGGGTATAGTTGCTTTACAATGTTGTGCTAGTTTCCGCTGTACAGAGAAGTGAATCAGCTATACATATACATATATCCCCTCTTTTTTTTCATTTCCTTCCCGTTTAGGTCACCACAGAGCATTGAGTAGAGTTCCCTGTGCTATACAACAGGTTCTCATTAGTTATCTATTTTATACATGGTAGTGTATATATGTCAATCCCAATCTCCCAATTACTTTTTTTTTTTTTAATAAATTTATTTATTTATTTTTGGCTGCCTCGGGTCTTTGTTGCTGCGCGCAGGCTTTTCTCTAGTTGCGCCGAGCGGGGGCTACTCTTTGTTGCTGTGTGCGGGCTTCTCATTGCGTGGCTTCTCGTTTCAGAGCATGGGCTCTAGGCGCACGGGCTTCAGTAGTGGTGGCACATGGGCTCAGTAGTTGTGGCTCGTGGGCTCTAGAGCTTAGGCTCAGTAGTTGTGGCGCACTGGCTTAGTTGCTCCGCAGCATGTGGGATCTTCCTGGACCAGGGCTCGAACCCATGTCCACTGCATTGGCAGGTGGATTCTTAACCACTGCACCACCAGGGAAAGCCCTCCCAATTACTTTTTATTGCTGAGTAGTATTCCACTGTAAGGCTGAACCACGTTTTGTTTATCCATTCACCAGTTGGTGGACACTTAGATTGTTTCAAGTTGTGGGCTATTATAAATATGCTGCTGTGAACATTTGCATACAAATTTTGCATAGACGTGTGTTTTCATTTCTCTTGGGTAGATACATAAGGGAACAATTGCTGATTCATATGGTATGTGTATGTTTAACATTTTTTTTAACTGCCAAACTTTTCTAAAGTAGATGTGCCATTTTACATTCCCCCCAGTAATGTTTGAGGACTGAATGTCCTTGGTATTCTTTGGATTAGGCTTTTTGATTAGAGATATTTAGTGGGTGTGCTGTGCTATCTCATTTTTATTTGCATTTTCCTAATGACTAATGAAAGTGATCATTTTTTTCATATGCTTATTAGCCATTTGTAGTCTTTGGTGAAATGTCTATTCAGCTTTTTTTTTTTTTTACTTATTTATTTTCGGCTGTGTTGGGTCTTCGTTGATGCACCAGGCTTTCTCTAGTTATGGAGAGCGGGGGCTACTCTTCGTTGCGGTGCGCAGGCTTCTTATTGTGCTGGCTTCTCTTTGTTGTGGAGCATGGGCTCTAGGCACATGGGCTTCAGTAGTTGTGGCATGCGGGCTCAGTAGTTGTGGCTCGCAGGCTCTAGGGCGCAGGCTCAGTAATTGTGGCACATGGGCTTAGTTGCTCTGCAGCATGTGGGGTCTTCCCGGACCAAGGGTCAAACCCATGTCCCCTGCATTGGCAGGCGGACTCCCAACCACTGCACCACCAGGGAAGTCCTATTCAGCTCTTTTTTAATTTTATAATTTTTTAATTGGGTTATTTGTCTTCTTGGTGTTGAATTTTGAGTTTTCATTTTTATGCTCCTGGCTAGTAGTCTTTTATTGGATATATGATTTGCAAATATTTTCCCCCAGGCTATGGCTTGTCCTTTTACTTTCTTAATGGTGAATTTTGAAAAGTAAAAGCTTTTAATTCTGGTAAAGTCAATTTATCAATTTCTTATTTTATGGATTGTGCTTTTAGTGTCTTACCTAAGAAATCTTTGCCTATCCCAAGGTCGCAAAGACTTTCTTCCAGAAGTTTTATAGTTTTAGCTCTTATATTCAGGTCTATGGTCTATTTTGAATTTTTGCACATAGTGTGAGATAATCGTCTAAGTTTTTTTTTTTTTTTTTTTTAATATGGGTATTTAATTCTCCTAGCACCATTGAATTACCTTGGATCTTTTGTCAAAAATGAATTGGTCATAAATGTAAACGTTTATTTTTGGAATTTCTATCTTGTCCCATTGATCTATATATCTGTCCTTATACCAATACGATACTATCTTGATTACTGTGGCTTTATAGTAAGTTTGAAATCAGGTGATGTAAGTCCTCCAATTTATTCTTTTTCAAAATTGTTTTGGCCATTCTAGTTCTTTCCATTTACATATACATTTAATTTATTTTTCAATTTCCACAAAAAAAGTCTGCTAATATTTTGATATGAACTGCTTTGAATTGCCATCTTAACAATATTGATTTTTCCAACTCATGAACATGGACTTGTTCTCCATTTTATTTAGATCTTTAATTTTTCTCAGCAATGTGTGGTAGATTTCAGCATGCAGGTCTTATTTTGTTAAACTTACTCCTAAGTTCTGTATTCTTTTTGATTTTATTTGAATTAAATTTTCTTAATTTTATTTGCCTACTGTTCACTGCTAGTATGTAGAAGCACAATTGATTTTTGTATGTTGATCTTGTATCTTGCAACCTTGCTAAATTCATTTATTAGTTCCAGTAGCTTTTTTGTAGATCCCTTAGGATTTTCTACCTACAGAATCATGTCATCTGTAATGAAGATAATTTTACTTCTTCCTTTATAATCAGGATGCTTTTTATTTCTTTCTTATGCCTGGTTGCATTGGCTACAACCTCCAGTACAAGGCTGAATAGGAGTAGTAAGAGCAGATCTTCTTTACTCCTTCCATATCTTAAGGGGAAATCATTCAGTCTTTCATCATTAAGTATGCTATTAGCTATTGGTTTTTCATGAATGCCCTTTATCAGGTTGAAGAAGTCCCCTTTTATTCCAGTTTGTTGAGAGTTCCTATCATGAATAGGTATTGGATTTTGCCAAATGTTTTCTCTGTGTCTAATAAGATGATCATGTGTTTTTGTCCTTTATACTATTAATGCAGTATATTACATTAATTGATTTTCATATGTTAAACCAACCTTGCATTACTGGGATAAATCCCACTTGGTCATGGTGTTTAATCCTTTTAATATGTTGCTGGACTCATTTTGATAATTTTTTTTTTTTTTTTTTTTTTTTTGCGATATACGGGCCTCTCACTGTTGTGGCCTCTCCCGTTGCGTAGCACAGGCTCCGGACGTGCAGGCTCAGCGGCCATGGCTCACGGGCCCAGCCGCTCCCCAGCATGTTGGAGCTTCCCGGACCGGGGCACGAACCTGTGTCCCCTGCATCGGCAGGTGGACTCTCAACCACTGCGCCACCAGGGAAGCCCCCATTTTGATAATATTTATAAAGGATGTTGGTGTCTTATGTTCGTGTTGGGCATTTCTTGTGATGTCTTTAGCTTCTGTATCAGGGTAATACTGACCTCATAGATGAGTTGGGAAGTGTTCTCTCCTCCCTTATTTTCTAAGAGAGTTTACATAGGATAAGTATTATTTTTGTGTGTTTTTTTGTGTGTTTTTTTAGGATAAGTGTTATTTTTTTCTTTAAATATGTGGTAGGATTCATTATTTAAGCCATACGATGCTGGGCTTTTCTTTGTGAGAAGTTTTAAAATTACTAATCCAATTTATTTCCTTGTCATAGGTCTGTTCAGATTTTCTGTGTCTTCTTAAGTCATGGTTTATTTCTGGGAATTTGTACATTTCACCTAAATTGTCTAGTTTTTGGTATAAAATTGTTCCAAATATTTCCTTATAGTCCTTTTAATTTTTATTAAGTCAGTAGTGATGTTCCTCTTTCATTCTTGATATTGGTAATCATGTCTTCTTCCTTTTTTTGGTCATTCTGGCTAAAAGTTTATCAGTTTTGTTGATCTTTTCAAGGAGCCAACTTTTGATTTCATTTATTTTCAGTTTCCTGTCTCATTGATTTCTGCTCTAACCCTTAGTCCTTTTTTCCTGCTTGTATTGGGCTTAATTTGCTCTTTTTCTAATTTCTTAATGTGGTGGCTTAGATAATTAATTTGAAACTTTTTTTTTCCAAATTAGGCAAATAAATTTTTTACTAAGTTCTGCTTTGTTACATCCCACAAATATTGATTGTTATTGTTTTGTTTTCATTCATTTCAAAACACTTTATAATTCCCATTGTAATTTCTTATTTGACTCATGAATTCCTTAGAAGTGTCTTACTTAATTTTCTAATATTTGGGGATTTCCCAAATTACTTTCTTTTGCTGTGGATTTCTAATTTAGTCCTATTGTGATTGCAGAACATACTTTTTAATGATTTAACTTCTTTTTAATTTGTTGAGACTTGTTTTATGGCCTATGTATGGTCTATGCTGGGGGATATTCCGTGTAATTTTTAAAAGAATATATACTCTGCCGTCATCAAGTGAGGTGTTCTGTAAATGTTGATTAGGTCAAGTTGGCTGATAGTGTTGAAGTCTTCTATATCTTTACTGATTTTCTGTCTGGTTATTCTGTCAGTTTTTCAGGAGCAGAGTATTGAGATCTCCAAGTATAATTATTGAACTCTCTATTTCTCTTTTCTTCAATTTTTGCTTCATGTATTTCAGGACTTGGTTGTTAGGTATTTGTATGTTTATAATTGCC
The DNA here is from genome assembly GCF_005190385.1 of Monodon monoceros. Classification (NCBI taxonomy): domain Eukaryota; kingdom Metazoa; phylum Chordata; class Mammalia; order Artiodactyla; family Monodontidae; genus Monodon; species Monodon monoceros. The sequence continues at coordinate 65,183,145 of NW_021703781.1, forward strand.
ATATCTTCTTGATACACTGACCCTATTATATTTATGAAATGACCCTCTTTTTCTCTAGGAATGTTTCTTGTCCTAAAGTCCATTTGTCTGATATTAATATAGACATTCCAATGCTCTTAAGTTTACTATTTGCATGGTATATATATTTCCTTCTTTTAACTTTCAACCTATATGTGCTTTTAAATCTAAAGTGTGTCTCTTTACACAGCATATGTTCTTGTAGACAGCATAAAGTTAGATCTTTTTTATCCAGTCTGACAATCTGCTGTTGATTGAATTATTTAGTCCAGTAACATTTGTATGATTTTTTATCTTGCTGCATTTATGTCTGCCATTTTGCTATTTGTTTTCTATATGCCTCATATCTTTTTTTCCTCTCGTTCTCCTTTTCTGCTTTCTTTTTTAAAATAGATTTTTTTTGTGTGCATACCATTTTAATTCATCTGCCGATTTCTTAACTATATTTTGTTTTTTTGGCTGCATTAGGTGTTCGTTGCTCTGCACAGGCTTTCTCTAGTTGTGGCGAGCAGGGTCTACTCTTCGTTGCGGTGCACGGGCTTCTCATTGCAGTGGCTTCTTTTGTTGCGGAGCACAGGCTCTAGGCACACGGGCTTCGGTAGTTGCAGCACGTGGGTTCAGTAGCTGTAGCATGCAGGCCCTAGAGCGCAGGCTCAGTAGTTGTGGCACACAAGCTTAGTTGCTCCACGGCATGTGGGATCTTCCCAGACCAGGGATAAAACCCGTGTCCCCTGCATTGGTAGGCGGATTCTTAACCACTGCGCCACCAGGGAAGTCCCTTAACTACATTTTTTATAGTTATTTTCTTACTCTTTGCTCTAGGAATTGCAATATATCTTCTACCTTTTCACAATCTACTTTAGCTTACTACTGACTTAGTTCTAATAAAATATAGCAAGTTTATTCCAATATGGCCATTTTTCCCCTCTTCCTTTGTACTATGATTGTCAAATCTGTATATATTATAAACCAGACAATACTGATGGTTGTCCTTATAATTATTGCTTATGCAATCTTTATGTTCTTTAAAGAAATTAAGGGAAGATAAGAGAAAATATATATACAGTCTTCTATATTTACCCACATATTTACCATTTCCAGTGTTCTTCATTCCTTTCTCTGGATATGAGTTACCCTGTGGTGTCATTTCCTTTCAGCCTGAAGGACTTCATTTAGTATATCTTGTAAGGCTAACAAAAAGTTCCCTCACTATTTATCTAGAAATGTCTTTATGTCACCCTCATTTGTGATTAATGCTATTGCTAGATATGGGATTCTTGGTAGACAGGTTACTCCCACACCCACATTTTTACCACTTTGAATATGTTCATCTATCTTCTCCCTCCATTGTTTCTGGTGAGAATTCAGCTATCAATCATAATGTTGTTTGCTTGTACATAACGAGTTATTTTTGTCTTGCTGCTTTCAAGATTTTCTCTCTCCCTTCTCCTTCTCCTTCCCTCTCCCTCTCCCACTGCACATGTGTTGATATTCTTGCCCTTGTCACACAGGTCTCTGAGGCTCTGCTCATTTTTCTTCAATTTTTTTTTTTATCTTTCTCATCTTCAGATTGGATGATTTCTATTGGCAAATGTTCAAGTTCACTGATTCCTGTTCATTTAATTTATTGTATTTTTCAACTGTAGAATTTTTATAGTTCCTCTTTCTCTATTGAGATTCCCTATCTGTTGAAGCATTGTCATCACAATTTCTTTTAATTCTTTAAATACAGCTTCCTTTAAGACTTTGACTAAGCTACACTAGCTGCTTTGAAGTCCTTGTCTGCTAAACCAACATCAAAGTCACTCAGAATCGGTTTGTATTGACTGCTTTTTTTTTCCCCTTGAATATAGATCATCCTTTTTCATTTTTCTTTTCTTTTTGTCATGTCATAATTTTTTGTTTAAAACTAAACATTTTAGATGATATGTTGTAACAACTCAGGGTTCTGATAGTTTTAAGTAGCTTGCCTGAACATAATCTGCAGGATCTATCTCCCCTGCAGTCTGCTCGGTTGTTGCTTTTTTTTTTTTTAATTCTTATTTTTATTTTATGAGCCTGGCTTCCTAGGGGTTGCCCCTTTGCACACATAGCTTAGTGGCCAGCCAATGGCTGAGCAAAGACTGTGTTCAAAAACCTTGAACCCGTAAGGCTTCCATCCTCTGCCAAGCGATCTGTATGTGGGTTGAAGAGAACATTCAAAGTTCAGCCAGTTCTCAAGCCTGCCTTGGCTTTGACTTTTCACTGGGGTCTCCCAGGTCTCCCCAGCATATACACATACTTTCCCAATCAACAAAAGATGTGTGCAGAGCTTATCTGGCACATCTATGGCTCTCTCATTTCCAGAACCTCCCCATCACATTTTTGGTTGATCTGTCACTCATCCCGACCAGGACTGCCACCTCAGGCCAGCAAAACTGTGCTGTTTCCCCCATTCATTTTCCTACAGAGTTTGCTACTTTTATTGGCAATGCCACTGGCTTTTGCCTTCTGCTCCAAACCAAGTCAGCCTCCTCTGGCAGTCCTGCCCTGATAAAACCATCTTCCTAGCCAACTAAGCCAGAGGGTGAGGTGGGGATCTTCTTACCCAAAGTTCTGTCAGCTTTCTATGAATAAACACTTCTCGGTTTGTGTTTTGCCTTCAGTCATTATCCAGGGCCCTGAAAAGATTGTTTTAACAGTTGTTCAGTTTTAAACTTGTTTTGAGGGGAGTGAATTTGTTGACCTCTTCACTCGGAGCTGGAAGTCCCCTGTCGAAGAATTTTGCTAGTCTGTATAAAGTATGTAGGATGTGGTTGCAATGAAAGGCCTTAGCCTTGACTCCTTGTGGCTTTTGGCCCCTTACTTCCCAGAATTCCCAGCCCTCCTCCTCAAAGAGCTTCCAGTGGCTGAGGTTCCCTGAGATGGGTAATGACCAGCTCCACGAGCTTTCACGCCATTCATTTCCCCATCGGCAGTGTGACTGTCAAAATCGAATCTTTGCATGTGCTTACATCAGCTTCAAATCCAGGGCAGCACTCTGCCCATTAACTGACCCAAAGGCAACAGGTGGGACCTGTTTTTGGCAGAACTGTTGAAGAAAAATGGCCTAGTCATCAGCCTGTTTCATTCATCTCTATCATCTGGGAATACAATATAGATAGTATCAGACTCAACAAAAGGTACATTCTATTTTCAGTTTTTTGTCTAGACGGAGAAGACTAAGCACTTGGATATCTGAAATACCTATCACGAAAAATAAGAAAGATGGGCGCAGTGGAACGCCAGAGGGGGGAGCACTGCTTGTTCGCTTTCTCTCCCTATGTTCTTTTTTTTTTTAAAGAAAAAAGTTCAACCCCACCACCCACCCGTCAGGTGATTGGAGACTGTAGTTGTAAAAATGTGCTGCAGGCAGAAGTTCTGAAAAATCCCAGAAAGTGTTGAAAACATCTCTAAACAAGGTATTTTTCTCCTGCACCTTTCTTGCTAAAGGTCCCAACTGCTGCCAAGAAAACTAGTGAGAATGTTAGCTGCCGAATAAAAAATTTATGACAGTGTTTGGCAAAGGACTATCTCACTGCTTGTTTTATACATTTCCACAAGGCACTTGAAGGCAGCCTCTTTCTCCTTCTCCCTCCTCCTCCCACACTTTGGGTACATATACCTTACTGATCACTGTTCTGGGTTTGTTCTCTAATAAAAGGGCAAACTCCTATAAAGTAGGATTAAACAATACAACTTTTTTCCCTTCAGTAACCTCGGAAAATGTGAGGGAAGTGTTTTCAAATATGATGTGTTGCATAGAAGGGGAAAGAAATGCTGGGTTCGCTTGTTTAGAATAGGCCCATGTATAAGAAAAAAAAAGAACCTTTCGATTAATGACCGGAGACCCTTAGTGGCAGAAGGAATCTTAGAAATCCTCCAGTTCTTGCAAACCCCTGCAGCCAACACTTTGCAGACAAGGAAATGGGGACCCAGAAGGAGACAGTGTGCTGCCTAAGGTCACACAGGCCGAGCCCACCTGGGAAGAGAGCCTGGCTCTCACCTGGGTACCAGGCTGTACCCGCCACATCACACCGCAGCTCGCGTCACTTTTGTTTGTTGGGGATCCCCCCAAGCCTGTGCACTTACAGTGTGTTTTATGAGCATTAGCATTCTAGGCTATTCTACTTTATGAAAATTAAAACACTTTCTTCCCCAAAACTTGTTTTTAAAAATCTAACGCGTTAAAAGTGAGTCAAGATAGGGCAACAATACTACTGAAATGGCACTGCCTGCCTGTGTCAATTAAGCCTCCAGGCTGTGTCATTAAATGTCTACGAGAACCTTTCAAAAGGATAGGGGGTTGGGGGGAGGTGTTTAGAAAAAAAGTTTTGAAGCGAGTTTGAATGTTGATTACATAGGTTGGTGGTCACCCTGAAATATTTTGCCTGCCTGAGAAAGCAAAATTATGTCTCAGTCTTTTCAAAACAGTTATCAGATTATGCTCTCAGTTGTTAATTAGTGCCGTTTAGCACACATTTCATCATTCTTACTTATTCGGAAGCCTGGCTGCACCCTTGTTCCTTGCCTGGCTTCTGTCCGCAGAAGCATCTGCTGTGACCGTCGCACGCACGCCCGGCAATGCTGAAGCACGGGGCCAGGGCTGCGGCTGCCTTTTGCTGTGGCTGAGTTAAGGAAGCGAGTGTTATTTGATATAAAGTACTGCGGACAGACCAGAAGTAAGCGGATTATTTCAGGCAGCGTTAGGAGGTAACTGGAGGAAGATTAGCTCTCCATGAGGCAGATATCATAAGCAAATTAGAAAACCTCCCCAATTAGTACAAGAAACCCAGATTTGTGCTGTTTGAGATCTTCTGCTGAAAGGCAAAGTGTCGACGTTATAGGCTCGAGTCTTGATTTAAGTTGAAATGTTGGCATTTCCTATCAGTGCGTGTTAGCATCTGAGGCTGTGTACTGGCTTAGTAAGTGAAGTAAATCCCTATTCTCCCTGGCTGCCAAGTCTTCCCCATTCCAACGTTCTGTACATTGGTAAGGTTTTCTTTGGCCCTGGAATAATCTCTAGGGCATATTATAATATTTCGATACTGGGAATATTCAACATGACCCCAGTATCCCACACTTAATCTCTCTTTCATCTGTCTTACGGCACATGTATCATGCTGAAGTCATAAAAACGGAGTGTGCAAAATGCCAGATGCTACAAACGCAATTATATACTTAAAAATAGCTTCCTTGGTGGCACTGCTTGAAATCTGAACTGGGCCCTGTTTTCTCAAACAGGGTGACACTTTTCTGCTAAGCTACCGATCGTGTGCTCTGACAGGAAGCACAGGTCCCCTTCTGAGGCCACCATGCAAACGCAGGTCATTCTAGAATTCAGACCAGGCACTCTCATCCTTGCAACATCATGGCAGTCCCAGGCGTGTTTCTGTTTTATTCTCCGAGTGCACTGTGTAGTCTCCGGTGTCTTGACCTCTGATGTTTTGCACAAGTTGTATGTGGCAAAAGCCCTCAGCAGACCAAGCCTGACTTGTCTAAAGAAAATGGGGTAGCTAGACTCCTCGTTTGAAGATTTGAAATGCATTCCAAATAAACTTTTCACCAGAATTCGAACAACCACAAAGCTCAGAATTTATTTTGCAGTCTTATCCAAGGAGGAAGGTAATGTTTTTGTCTCTGTGTGTGGAGGCTGATAAACAGTGCCTATTTTTCTGGCTGTAAACATCGTGCATATTCATTACAAAAAAATTTGGAAAATGTGGTGAGTCACAGAAGATTTTTTTTAAATCACCATGATCTAAACACAATCATTACTTTCATTTCAATGTATTTCTTTCCAAATTTTGTTCAAGTTTATCCTTTTGTAAAATTAGGATCCTAATATTCATAGTATTTTTAATCTTTGCTTTTTACCTAATATATCATGGGCAAGAAAATTGGTGGTCTTAATGACAAGTAGAATAGGACAAGACCCTCTCATACCTTCTGAATGATCAAGAACAAATTTATTCAGTGTAGTTTTAGTATTCTACTTCAGTATATATTTTTCTTTGAAAATTATCAGTATCCCAATGGTATTTATGGCAACTTTCAACTCACCAATGTTATATGAAATACTGTCATATCACTCTATTTCTTTGAGGAGAACTTTGCGTTTTCTCTGGTTTTACATGCATGATCTAATTTGAACATCACAAGAAGCTTTCAGGTAGGAAAAAAAAAAAAGAACAGATGTTGTTATCCCTGATTTGATTCATAAATGCAAAGTGAGCTACAATATAAGATGCACCGTGATGCCAGCCATTATTCTTCCCACCACGCACTGCACACGGTCTTTGAAACTGGACCTCATTTTAATTTATTTATTTTATTTGTGGCTGCGTTGGGTTTTCATTGCTGCGCGCGGGCTTTCTCTAGTTGCGGTGAGCGGGGGCTACTCTTTATTGTGGTGCACGGGCTTCTCATTGTGGTGACTTCTCTTGTTGCGGAGCACGGGCTCTAGGTGCGCAGGCTTCAGTAGTTATGGCTAACGGGGTCTAGAGCGCAGGCTCAGTAGTTGTGGCGCATGGGCTTAGTTGCTCCGCGGCATGTGGGATCTTCCCAGGGCTCGAACCCGTGTCCCCTACATTGGCAGGTGGATTCTTAACCACTGCACCATCAGGGAAGCCCCTGGACCTCATTTTAAATACCAGCTTTGCCACTGACTAGCTGTGCAATCTTGGACAAATTAACCTCCCTAAGCCTCAGTTTTCTTCTTTGGAAAATGGTAACATTGATATCTTTGTCACAGATTTGTAATGAGGATTAAATAAAAGAATTTGTGTGAAGTACTTCGGATAGCATAAGGCACCAAAAAAGTTAATTTTTTTTCTCACACATTCTCTCTCTCTTATAACATTGTGAATAAAGTATTATGTTTCTTTTTCCAATTTACTCAATTCTTAGTTTAGCATTAGTTTAAATAATAATTATATATGTAATAATATACAATTTAAGAAAATGTAAAAATATGTAATAGAAAGCAAAACACACTCACAAACCAAATACAAACACTGGTACTGCTTGGCTACATTTCCTTCCAGTCTTTTTTTAATATTTTCTGTGCAAAGGCTTGCCATTTGTTTTTAGACATGTCAATTAGTGTCTTAAACCAAGGAATACGGCTGGTAGTTAAGGCATGTGTTTTATAGAACATGGTCTGCATGCCACCACACCCTGTTCTTGCTTCTAGATCTCAAAAGAGGTGTCCCTTTGGAATCCTACTTCCATTGGCAGTAAACCAAAATGGGGAGTCAGACGGGTGGTCATGGCAGGGGTGCGATGAGGATGTCTCCAGAACCTGAGGTATCTGAATGCATTGATGAGTCCCTCACCCACTGGTCCTGTGGCCTTGGAGTAAATTGTGTAAAACCCAGCCCACCCATTCACAAAACCAGCTTCTCTGACAATAGAAAGGGGTTGGACTTCAGAGGCCACAATCTGTCAGGCCCAAATTCGGCCTCGTTGTCACCCAGGGCATGGGCAACTCAGAATTACGACACTCAGGTATCTTCAACCACTGGGAAGAAAAGCCTTTCCTAGACCCTTAAAAGGTGTTCTGTTCAAGCTGAAAGGAAAATACCTACAGCCAAGCATCTCCTGTCAGCTAAGTTGATAGTTCTCTATCAAGTCAACCATTAGTGAATACATTGGTTCTCCTTTTTTTTTTTTTCTTTTTTTGCGGTTCTGCCTTGGCTATTCCCAAGACTTCTCTGAACCAGTTGGGCAAAATTGATTTTTATTAGTTCCACTGGCCTTGTGGAAAATTATCTCATGAACTGGTTTTTATAGGAAGACTCAAAGCACAGCACAGGGTAAAAAATAAGCCTATAGCAGTCAAAACTGTTGTCTGAAATGTCTTCAGACTGGAAGGCTGAATTTATTGCACAAAACAAGTACTAGCAAGGCGGAGGTGTGCATTCCTGCTCATTATCACTGGAAAGGAGAACCAAAAAGCCAAGTAAAAAATTAAATTTTAATAATGCCACTGATATTTTCTAAATCTTTCCTGACAGAAAGATTCTCATTATTTTTATCTGTCTCCGAGTAGGTTCTTTTAGTGCCATCTCAGAAATGGCCTCAGCTATGATTGTTTTCTAGGCTTTAAAGCATCTGAAAAACCAAATATATACAGAGAGAAATATGCTTTAGATTGTTCAAGGAAGGGCCGTGACCGTGGTAACATTTCAGCTAGCGTATCTGCAGCCAACATTTGCTGGGAACGCCTTCTGCTTCCAAAAGGAGGTCCGTGTTATTAAGACAATTGAAATAAATCCCCAAACAAAGGGGACCACGATCCACTGCACTTGGCTACGGAGGAACCCAGGAGTCCCAAGTTTGGGTTCACTCTGGAAACTGCCCCATGCTGGCCACAAAAGGAGATTCAAGAAAAAATGGAATTATCTTATTGTTTCCGTAAACGTGCAAACTCGTCTTCCAAGTATCACATAGTACAGAATTGTTTGGGGTATAGGAGGGAAGATAAAGCCAGAATCATTAAAGTAGCCAACCCACAAAAATGTGAATTTTTTTGTTTGTTTTCTTAGTTTTTTAGTGCCTGTGTATAAACCTGTCTTGGTCCCAAAAGGATTTACAGCAATTTACCAAAATGTATACAATAGATTTTCTATATAGTAAATGAAGTCCGGGGGGAGGTTAACACACAAACTGTGGAATAGCCCATAAGTTTGTGAGAAGTGGGCCACAAATTTATCTCCAGGCATCTGGCAGGAGACTTGAAGAGGAAGACGGTTTCAGTTAGATGCGTCAACATCCATGAGCGGAAAACACAGCTCCTTCCTCCTTCCCCCGACCCCAGCACCTTCCCTTGGGACCTCATCACAGGGACACACGCCGTGCAGGGTAGTAAACATGTTCAAGAGCATCCCTACAGGAAACACGAGTTCCACAGGGCTGTCTCCTACTGTCCCTCCGTCCAAGCAGGTGGCGTGGTGCCGAGCACAGCCAAGCGCGCATGCGCGAGCCTGAGCAAAGCCAGTGGTGCAGACTCTTGCGGGCTCCGCTCCTCCAGAGGAGACTCCTGTGTCTCGAGGAGAGGGGGGGCCCCATTCGTTAGGCCCCTCGATCAACCCTGTTTCCCTAGGCTGGACTTCTGACGAGTGTTCGGCAGGGGAGTTTGAGGCTCTACCCAACTCCATTAGAAACCTCCAATGGCACCCCCTTAAGCTGGTAAATAGGGCGCCCACGTAGGGGGCTGGGTTTCACCATCTGCTTCTGAAAATGAAGGCCAGGGAGCTTGAGGCCAGTACCTCCAAACAATGACAGAGGAAACAAGGGCTTCTTCTTTCTAAGATTCAGGCTGCTTTTCGGCTCAATCTCTGGAAAGAGTCCTCCTGGCTTGTTGGTTTTTCTATTTGCTGCAATAAAGGAGCTGAGTTCAAAGGCCGCAGTATTCCGTGGCAGTTTCTTTTCTTTCTTTTTATCAAGTCCACAGGCGTGGATGTCAGCAAACATCCTCAGGGATGCTTGGGTCACATATATTTACTACCACTTTAGAGAGGGGGAAACTGAGGCCCATTTCCTTGTTTTTCACAAGATCACGCAACAGATTGGGCGTGGAGGCCATCCTGCAAACCTCATTGCCACTCACCCTCCGAAAGACACCACTTGGTTTCCCATCTCAGGCCCACTGACTTATGAGACGTTTCACATAAAATGTACACCCTCCTCCTTGAGAAGCACCAGCCAGGCTCTCCAGCACATTTTGCAGGCTGTGGGGGTCAAGGGGGCTGCAGATATGCAGTCCAGCCCTGACCTCTGCCTGCGCTTTTCATCCCCTTGTGAGAGGTCCAAAAGGCACACACAGGCTGGTTTGTGGCTTCTGTTGACCTCTCTCTAGCCCTTGACCCTGCGGTTAGGAATCAGTTATGGGCTAAGTTGGATGCACTCAGTGTAGACCCTGGTTATTGAAGCTCACACAGAGGTTGAACTTCAGACTTCCACAGGGTCAGGACATCTGGGCTTTTCCTGCCTCCGAGGGGATCTCCAGCAATGCAGGGCAGGGAGGCTCTCCCTCGCCCACCCCCTTCCTTTTAATTCATCCCTGAATAAGTGGTCAGAGGTCAGAGACTGAAGACCAGAGCCACTCTGACCCCCAGACAGATGTTTTTTGTTTGGCTACCCAGTGTTTTGGAAAACTTTTTCTTAGTTGCCAATATTTAAAACGAGAGATTTCACAGAAAGAACACAGTTTCTGGCTTCTCTTGGCAAAAAAGAAGATCTGGCCGCACTGAGCTGACTCTGCGTACCAAGGGCAAGTAGGAGCGGCACCCCAGTTTAGAATGAGGGCAAGCAACCCCAGTTCTCCAGTCCCCTCTCCCGACGCCTGCAGCCCTCAGACTGGAGACTCCCCTTCCCCCCCACCGGACTTCCTTCCTTAGTTAGAGAAAAGAATTGCGCACGTTCCCGGGCTGGCAGGTGACATGGCTTCACCTGCACAAACCTGGAGATCCTGCTATCTGATGGTCACCCTGCCCCACCCTCCTCCCGCCCAAAGAACTGTGAGTCAGCCCTCGTGCTTATCTCAAATAAGCCTTCCGAGGAGGCCATCTTAACCTGGGGTCACCTGCTCAGAAATGATTAATGCTGCTTGGGGGTATGTAAAACAGTTTCAAGGGAAAGATTGTGAGGGAGATACAAGTTTGAGCAGACAGGGCACACGCTGCTGGGTATCTCCTGCAGAGCAGCCCAGGGATTCGAGTCACCAAAAAGCCCCTCCACCTGGACTGGAGCGGTGTGCCCAGAGCCCAGGCGAGGGCCACCTGATGGGAGCTGGAAGCAGGGAGGGCCTGTGAGGAACCACAGGGGAGATGGAGCTGCTGGGAAGGCGGAGGAAGAAAGGGAGGAATGCCCTGACTTCTCTCTCCCTCCCATCCCCACTGTCCCACCAGCGCCTCCCATTGGCTGAATGCAGTGGGCGGCCAGTCATCAGGGGTTGGGGTGGTGGAAGAGGAGCCTCTTCATGAAATAGAGCAAAGCAACGAAGGGACAAGAAAAGGGTCTGAGGACAGGCAGCCCCAGGACTGGCACAGTGGGGATATGAGTTAAGACATCCCATTCAGCCACAGAATCAGATCTGGACCAGTGAGAGAAGTTCTGATGTTATGATCTAGAAAATGTGACCACATCCCTCAAGAGTTTACAGAGATGCAGGTGGCTGATAAACCTTTGCCAAAATAGTTTATTCCCCTGACATCAGGAAAGCAAAAAGGTGTAAATCCATGACTATTAGGAGATTAGTATCTAATGTCAGATCTTGCAGGAAATGATGTTAAAGCCCATCACAAAAGCCAAGGCAGCCTTGTCTCCACCAGTGTGACCTCAGCCAGCCCTAATCCAGAAGAGGCATCTTGGCTGTCAAGGGGTGTCCCCAGGGAAACTAACAGAGCTGGAGGGGGCTGCCTCCGCCTTCCTGGGTAACTGAGGTAGCTGCTGAAGGCGGGGCTTCCAGGAGAGCGGCTGAGCCTGGACCCCCACAAAGCAAGCTAATCAGGGGCAGCGCTAGGATGTGCCCCACGGGAATCTGCAGGCTTTCCAGGCCAAGGCACCTGAGCGGGGGATGCCTACTGGAGGGGAGGGGGGCAGCCAAATAAGGGGGAGTCTCAGGACTCCTTGTGGGAAGATCAGTGAGCGACAATAGGAGTAGAGTTATGAAATAATAACTATTACAGTTCTTTATTGAGCGGTTACTATTGCCAGGCGCTGGTCTAAGCACTTCATGTTGAATTAACTCATTTATTTATTAATGTAATTTATTGACCAAGGTGCTGCTATTATGGGCCCCATTTTCCTGAGGAGGAAACCGAAGCATTGGTTCTTTGGAACTTTCAGGTTCCTTGTATTGGTATTTTCATCTTTCTTTTTAAATAGAAGACTGATGGAACGTCGTCCACTTTTTATTTTGCCAAGTAAGAGAGAGTAGTTTCCAAAGAGAGTGTACATTTCCAATGTCCAAGTTCGGGACACTGGGAGAAAACAGTGGCATCTATTATCATCATCGCTCTACAAAATAAAGAATATTTTCACGCTAAAAGGGTCAAAAGGACATAATCTTGGAGAAGTAGTGAAGTAACTTGTCCAAGTAACTTGCCCGACTGGTGTGTGGCAGATTCAAACCCGGGCAGTTGGCTCCAAAACTGAAGGTGGCCGATCAGCTTCTGCTCATGGCTTCTCTGGAAGATAAAGAGGGTGTGGGCTCTTGGCGAGGGAGGGGCTAGTGGGTGGCTTGTTCAGGAGGGCAGTGAGGTTGCTTTACAATACAGGGCAGGACCCGGCGGAAGTGGGGAACCTCCCTCAGGGCACCCAGCAGGAGATGCACAGGGAGAGAGTGAGAAACACCTAAAACCGGGAATGGGAGGTCATCCAGGCCTGACACCGAGGAAGGTCTGTCTCGCACCGAGAACTTTACCGGGGCCACATGCGGAGTGGGGCTCGCCTTCGCCCTGGGTGGGTCTAAGCCACCAAATCTGGGTCCTACCTAATAAATCAGGATCATCGTGAAGATTAAATGACATCACACAAAGAGATCTGTAGTCCTTTCCCAAGATCACACAGTGAGTCTAGCTAATTGTCCCACCTGATACTCTTTTCTGTCTAGCACTCTTTTCTACCAGATGCACTAAATTAAATCTTCAGCAGACTTGGAATCTTTGTACAGCACGTCCCTTCATCTGTATGACAGGTGATGTTGACGTCATAAAAAATCGTGTGGTACGAGGTCACTGGGCAAGGGACAGTCACTGGTGAGTAACCCCCAGAGGACGATTGCTTTTAGTTCTGTCCCTGAATCTGGTGAGGGATCGGGTGATCATGCATTTACCTAAAAGAGAGGGGCTGAAAGGACACGGCCAGTGTGCCAGGGACTGAAGAAAGCTGATGAGCTATGCTCCTGAATAGAAATGAGTATTAGGGGCTTCCCTGGTGGCGCAGTGGTTGAGAGTCTGCCTGCCAATGCAGGGGACATAGGTTCGAGCCCTGGTCTGGGAGGATCCCACATGCCGCGGAGCAACTGGGCCCGTGAGCCACAGCTACTGAGCCTGCACGTCTGGAGCCTGTGCTCCGCAACGAGGGGCCACGATAGTGAGAGGCCCGTGCACCGCGATGAAGAATGGTCCCTGCTCGCCGCAACTGGAGAGAGCCCTCGCACAGAAACGAAGCCCCAACACAGCTAAAAATAATAAATAAATAAATAAAAAGCTGATGCAGCCACAGTTAAATTTTTTTTAAAAAAGGAAAGAAATGAGTATTAGTAATTTACCGTGCATTTACGCTGGGCACTAAGTAAAGAGTAGACTTTGGTTAATTAGTGTTCTGCGTTATCAACAAAAGTTAACTGTGTCTATGCAGTAGAGTGTGAAGATGAAGACGCCAAAGGCTCTCCTTCAGATGACCAAGGCGAGTCTGACAGAGAACATGAGACACACCAGTTGCCTAAATAACCATTTCGTGTGTGTCCAGCAGGGGTGGAAGCTAAGACTGGAGAGGTGGGCTAGGGCTTCAGGGAACTCCTTTGTCCAAATGGGCATGATATAGTCTCCACCTCATGAGATTGTGGTGAGGGTTCAACAAAGTGTAGAAAATGCCAGAATAACACCTGGCCGGGAGTCCACACCCGGCTCGTATGAGCTGTGGGTGGGGTGTAGCTGCAGCCGTCCTCACAGTCACTGTCATTGATGTTGCTGTTGGCATCACCCTGGCAACCACACTGAGGAGGAATCTCCAGAGGATAGAGCTGGGTGGGATTTTCCAGCTCCGGGGTTCACGAACTTTCACATTTCTTGGACTTGGGACTTTTTAAACAGAGAACTGAAGGAGGATTGTCCACTTTTGATTTTGCCAAGTAAGAATAGTTTCCAAGGAAACAGTACATTTCCAATGTCCAAATAAGGACATTGGGGAAAAACTTGCCATTGACTGTCACCGTCACTCCATAAAATCGAGGACATTTGAGTACTAAAACAGTAGAAAGGACACAATCTCAGAGGAAAGGGCAGTCCTTGAAATTGAGTAATCTGCTTTTCAAATAAAGGAGGTGTCTATGTCGCTTTTCTTGCATTGAGCTTCGGCCTGGAGTTGGGGAACCACTGTTGTCCATCCTTCCACGCCCCTCTTCATTGTAGGTAGAAGTAGGACCGGGTTAAGCTCAGTAAGAGGTGGAGACTGATAGGCTCTGAGCTGTGTTCCTGGATTTTGTTGAACATTCTCTGGTAGCAGAAGACATGTTTGGAGTTGCCATGATGTGCAGTCGCCACAGTGGCCCTGGCCGCTCGCGTGAGAATGAGGGTCACAGTGAAACAGGAGCGGGCCTGGGGCTCTGGAGACCTGGCTGTGCCCCACAGGGTTGACCCTGGGCACGTCCCTCCACCTCTCAAGCCCTCAGGGTCCTCGACTCTAAAACGAACACTCCAGACCAGAGCATGGAGACCTTTTCCAGCTCTGGCTGTCTGCAAACCTGGGAGGGAATTAGTGTACCTTGCATATCTAGAGCATCCTTATTTGATTTTCTTCAAGTTCTTTCCAAGCCCTTTGATTGAAGCGAGCTGCCTTGATCGTATCTGAAAGCCCGGTAGCCAGCAAAGCTCTCCAGGCCCCTGCCATCACTGAGTCCATAGTTCAGAATAGCAGAGGCTGCACTGCCCAGCCTGAAATTCGAGGTGCCCGTTTGGCAATGTAGAGTGCAGTGTAACTACACACCGCTCATCAGACCCTGGCGGGCTTATCAATGGGCTCTGACAGGTACTTGTTGGCCGCCTTCCCAGGCTGGGAAGGTGTCCTCAAGCCAGCCAATGGGATGCCCTCCCTTTGCCTTTGATGTTTATGCGGCCACCTTGGAGGGAAGGCTCGCCCTGCTGGGGACAGTGTCACCGTGAGGCCGAGATAGATACCAGACTGGGGGATTGAGAAGCCTGGTGGGCTTGGGCTTGGTGGGGGGTTGGGCAGCAGCTTCCTGGACACGTGCCTCCACCCCCACAGCCACTGGAGGTTTCCCAGGCAGCTCCTCCAGTCTCTGACCACCTTCCCCCTGCCTGTCGCCTTTCCTGAAACCGCATCTCCTTTCACAGGGTTATTTGCCGACCTCACGCGTGTAAAGGCTTTACCTTTTGCAAGTGCTTTATAATCTCTAATGAGCTAATCCTCTTCTCCCTGGGGTGGTTGGTGAACTGGCTGATTTTGCTGGGAAGAAACTGAAGCCCAAGTGTGTCGGAGTGACTTGCTCCAGGTCACCCCAGGCAGATCCAGGATTGTGGACACACAACAAATTGTCCCCAGGCAGATCCAGGATTGTGGACACACAACAAGTTGTCCCAGGCACTGGCATTACTCTAATTACAGCCTTTGTTGTCAGGCTTCCGTAATTGATTTCTCACTGTGACACCGTCAGCTCCCTCGGGTCAGGGACTCTGGGTTTTCTGTTCTCTTCAGAGGGACTTGGCCAGACCTGCCATTCCCATGTGCGCATGGTCCAAGGACCAGCACATTCTCCAGCGGAGGAGGGCTTGCCTTCAATAGCTTTTAGCTTTGAGACCAGGAGTGGGCAAACCACAGATAGCACACCAAATCTAGCCCCTTGCCTGTTTTGGTATGGCCCATGGGATAAAAATGGTTTTGACATTTTGAAATGGTTGGAGAAAAATCAAAAGAAGGATATTTTTTGATGTGGGGAAATTACATGAAATTCAAATCTCAGTGTTTGTAAAGAAAGTTTTGTTAGAACACAGCCGTGGTCACTTGTCCACGTATTGTCTAGGGCTGCTTTTGCACTACACGGGCAGAATCCTGTAGTTGCAGCAGAGGCCGTATGGCCCACGAAGCCTAAAATACTTACAGTTATGGGTTGTATTGTGTGTTCTCCCCTCCCCCACTCCCCTTCCCCAAATCCACAGGTTGAAATGCTAACCCCTAGGACCTCAGAATGTGACCTTGTCTGGAAAAAAGGTCTTTGCAGCTACAATTAGTTAAGGTGAGACATCCTGGAGCAGGGTGGTCCCCTAATCCAATATGACTGGCGTCCTTACAAAAAGAGGAAATTTGGATGCAGATACACACACAGGAAAAATGCCATGTGAAGATGAAAGCAGAGATCGCGGTGGTGCTTCTCCAAGCCAAGGAGCTTCAAATGTTGCCAGCAGACCACCAGGAGCTGGTGCGGAGGCGAGGAGCAGATTCTCCCTCCCAGCGCTCAGGAGGAACCAACCTGCCAACACCTTGATCTTGGACGTTCAGCCTTCAGGACTACGAGACAATACATTTCTGTTGTTCAAGCCACACAGTCTATGGTACTTTGTTACTGCAGCTCTAGCAAACTAATACGTTTATTACCTGGCCTTTTACAGAAAAGGTTAAATCCCTTTAAATTAAGTAGAAATTCGGAAACAGGGTACTTCTTGTCCTCACTCAGGACCTAGCCTCGGTGTCCCAGGGCTCAGATACTGGCTCCTGTCCCCTCATTTCCTTGCTGGAGAGCGTGCTCATTTCTCCGCCTGTTAAAACTTATCCCTCCTGTGTCCCGTTCCCTCAGGACTTGTGGATAACTGACCACTCCTAAATGCAGGTTGGTAAGTATGGACTATGAATGGTGGGGGGAGGCTTAGTTAGTTGGCCCAGAGACAGCATCTGGCTTTCTTCTTGGTTTTTTTTTTACATATATTTATAAATGTATTTATTTATTTATTATTTTTGGCTGCGTTGGGTCTTCATTGCTGCCTGCGGGCTTCCTCTAGTTGTGGTGAGCGGGGGCTACTCTTGGTTGCGGTGCGCGGCCTTCTTATTGTGGTGCCTTCTCTTTGTTGCACAGCACGGGCTCTAAGCGCGTGGGCTTCAGTAGTTGTGGCACGCAGGCTCAGTGGTTGTGGCTCGCGGGCTCTAGAGCACAGGCTCAGTAGTTGTGGCACATGGGCTTAGTTGCTCCGCGGCACATGGGTTCTTCTTGGACCAGGGATCAAACCCGTGTCCCCTGCACTGGGAGGCAGATTCTTAACCACTGCGCCACCTGGGAAGCCCCCTTCTTGTTTTAAATGTCTTACCCCAGAGGCAGGAGTCTCGTGGGATGTGCCCCCTCGGGTCCCTCATTTCACATGGCTTTGGGCCACTGTCTACTCTGTTCGTGAATAGAAATCTCATCTGTGATGAAAGAACCAGCAGCTCCTGAAGACTGTGAGCCCCACAGCTGTACGCAAAGCTTCCAGGGAACCAGGCTGGGACTGTCCTGACTTCACAGGAAGACAAGGGGGTGGAGACATGGAGAAGGGTCGTTGTAAAGGCCGAGACAAGAAGGCCGGGTCCGTATTCTGGTCTGGATCTGAGAACTTCATGTATTCACGTCCTAGGGCTGCCGTTACAAAGCACCACAAACTGAGGGCAGGGGGCTTCCCTGGTGGCGCAGTGGTTGAGAGTCCGCCTGCCGAGGCAGGGGACGCGGGTTCGTGCCCCGGTCCGGGAAGATCCCACATGCCGCAGAGCGGCTGGGCCCGTGAGCCATGGCGGCTGAGCCTGCGCGTCCGGAGCCTGTGCTCCGCAACGGGAGAGGCCACAGCAGTGAGAGGCCCGCGTACCGCAAAAAAAAAAAAAAAAAAAAACAGGTCTTAAAACAACAGAAATATATTCTGTCACTGTTCTAGAGGTTTGATGTCTGAAATCACGGAGTCAGCAGGGCCATACTCCCTCTGAAGGTCTAGGGAAGAATCCTTCCTTGCCTCTTACAGCTTCAGGTGACCCCACGCTTTCCCTGGCTGGTGGCAGCATCTCTCCAGTCTCTGCACGTGGCTTCATAGGGCCTTCTTCCCTGTATCTGTGCCGTCCCTTCTCATAAGGAACACCAGTCATTGGATCTCGGGCCCACCCTACATCCAGGATGATTTTATCTCAAGATCCTTAACAAATTACATCTGCAAAGACCCTGTTTCCAGATGAGGTCACATTCTGAGGTGGACGTGAATTTGGGGCGGGGTGAGGGGATAGCTATTCAACTCAGTACAGTCAGTATGGTTGAAAGTGAGAGAAGCCCCAGCCAAAATTGCTTGAATCAAAAGGGAATTGTTTGGCTCCTATAACTGGGAAGTTCCTGAGGCACACAGCAGGGGTTCAAATAATGCCTTTAGGAACCCGTCTTTTTCTTCATCTCTGGGCTCTCT
Organism: Monodon monoceros; assembly: GCF_005190385.1. Taxonomy (NCBI): domain Eukaryota; kingdom Metazoa; phylum Chordata; class Mammalia; order Artiodactyla; family Monodontidae; genus Monodon; species Monodon monoceros. Next base: position 65,201,333 of record NW_021703781.1, read on the forward strand.
GCTCCTCTGTGTGCCATCCTTCGGGCAGGTTCCCCTCCTGCGTGGTGATAAGAATACCCCCCACTCCCCCATACCCCCATCCCTGCTGCTCTAGGCTTCCATTGTCCCCACAGCCAATCCCAGTAAAGAGAGGACCTTTTTCTTGATTTTTTTAGGAAAAATCCCCGGGCGACTCCATCTGGCCTGAGTGGCTTGCCAATTCCTGAACAAGTGGTTGTGCAGGGTCCAAAGAGCTGTAATTAGCCAGGCCTGCCTGTGTCATGTGTCCACCTGTGGAATCAGAGACTGGGGGCCGCCCCACCTGAATCCTGGGGTGAAGCTGAGGATCGCTCCTGAAGGCACAGGACATAGAAGACCCTGGATGGGCTTTATCAGTGGACACAACAAACACACAGCTCTAGCTCAGAGGCAACCATGTACCCAGCTTTGAAAAGAATGCTTCAAATTAAAAGTTAGCGTTAGAGGCTGATTACAATGAACCATTTCCCCTACTCCTGTTTTCATTTCTTTCTGGTGAATATTACCATTGAATTGGACGTAGAACTTGGAGAGCCTTTCCCTCGGTCCTTGTTTTTGGAAAGTTCCCAAAGAGACACGATACAGGCTCCTGTGCACAGCGTCTCCCCCGCACCCCACTCAGCCCCCCACTCTCCTGGTTGCTAAATGTCCTGCCAACTGGTACTGTTCTGTCAGACCCCAAAGGTGAGGCATCATTATTTGTGGTCAGGCAGGAAAGCGTGTGCAGGACGGGGCGTCAAACCTGTGGCGTGGCGTGCGCTCTCCAACCAATGAATGTAGGCTTGCAAAGGGATTTGGACACTGCTGGCATGCTTCATGGGAGAGTGGCTAAGAGCTAACTCCTAAAGCTGTGCTTGTCTACAAGCAGCTCTTAGAAACCAGGAAGACGACTACATGAACCTTCATTCATTCATTCAGCAAGCTTTTTTTTTTTTTTTTTTTTTTTTTTTGAGAATGTCTATGCCAAGCTCTATTTTAAGCGCTGGGAATATAAAAGACAAAGGAGATTCAGGCCGTAGAGGGGCCACTTTTTATTGGGGAAACCTGCACAGAAACAGAAAATCATAAAACTGTGTGGCAAATGTAGTGGTAAGAGAGGGGCACACACACACAGGGAAATACATGAGTGAGCAAGGAGCACGGTCAGGAAATTCTCCCGGAAGAGGTGGGGAAAATATGCCGTTGATCAAGGACTTGGTTTTGAAATTAAAGTGAATCAACCTAAAAATGCTTTTTGGTCTCAAATAACAGAAGACCTAGCTCAAACTGACTTCAGAAATAGCATTCATTTATTTTCTCATATAATGCAAAGTCCAAAAGAAGGATGTTTGATAGAGAGGTCCACGTCTTCAGGACTGGGGTTCCATTTCTCTGCTTTTTCTTCAACTCTGCTATCCTCCATTGGTCAGCTTCTTTCTTCAGCTGGCTTCCCTCATGGAAACAAAATGGCTGCAGCAGATCCAGGCCTAACACCTGCACACCACATAGTCCAGGTGACCTGACCTTGCATTCCAAGCAAAGCTTCTGACATTCACTCTATTAGACTGGCTTCATTCACATGCCTGCTTCATTCACATGCCTGGGCCAGTCACTGTGGTCAGGGGTATGTAACACACTGACCTCTTAGCCTAGGTCACGGCTCTACCCCTGGGGCTAGGGGTAGCGCCAGATGTTTGGAAGGGAGAAATGAATGCGGCCAACACATATCTGCTCCTCGTGGGAAGCAGAATGCCCCACCTGAGCTTGCTGAAACATTCATGAACACACACTGGCATTGGTTACAGCTGGAAGAAGCTCTTGAGTCTTCAGTGAGGAGTCTTAAGACCAAGTATGGAGAGATGAGAATCCCAGCTTTTGAAAACCAAGAGGCAAAAAACCTAATCTTTAAGGAAAGAAGTCATTTCACCCGCCGTTATACCTTGGCTTTTTGGATGCTTTAAACCACTTGGCTTGGCCAGACACCCCATCTTGTTGGAGAAGAGGGTCAGAGGTGCATCACCCAGGATAGCTGATGTTATCCTGCAGTAGAAACGACCCCCAAATCTCATTACCTTAATACAAGCCCACTGTGAGTCCCACCGAGCCTCCAGGGCAATAGTCTTCCATGGGGTGACTCAGGGATCCAGGCGGAAGGAGTCTCCACCATCCTGTAGCTGCACTCCTGGAACCTATAGCCTCCTAGATCAGAACAGCAAGGGAAGACCCAAATGGGGAGTCAAACCCTGGAAGTTAAATGCCTCCACCTGGAAGGGACGCCTAGCTCTTCTGCTCACATTCCATGGACTAAAACAGGTCACGTGGCCACATCTAACCTCAAGGGACAGGTGAGTGTGCCCAGAAATAAGGATGTGCGAGCTGGTGGATGTGGAAACGCCCACTACAGTGGAATTCCTGGGTTCCTGCAGCACGAGCAGAGAGCTGTGCCAGGTGCCTGTCTGCTTACTTCCCTGTAACCAGTCTTCTGTGATTCCGGCTGCCACACGCAGGAACTTGTCTCTGGAGGGGGAGGAGACTGGCAATGGAAAGATTAGCTGCTCCCTGGGTTCCACACGGGGATCGGTATTTTCAACAATACTTGGTGAGTTCAGCCTCAAAGTAAATGGTTAATTCAACTTGTATCAACAGCACTGTGATTCATAAAGTAAACTTGGAGAATCCTTGATGTTTCAGGCCCACATTCCTTTTAATTTGGCCCTGCATTCTTTTAAAGCCACAGCCTGCTCACTTAATAGAATGCAGCATGCAAATGCACATGTTTTTGCCTGGAGGCAATTTAGCCTCGCTGTTTCAATGGATGTCTTCTTTCAAGTGTATATTCTTTCTTAAATTATTTACTGGGTAAACACACTTTGCATTTTCAAAAGGGAGATTAAGACCGCTTGTGGCAGACCTAGTAGAATATAAAGCTCCCCCCCCCCACAACCTTGTCCAAAGTTAGAAGGAAGTTACTCTGGGCTTCCTCCAAAGTTCCTGCTCTGCTTCACGAGCTGGGAACCCCGCTTCCCAGCTTGTGGACCTGATTCTTTCCGGACTCTGCATTCCTTTCTGCTTTGCCTACAGCAATACCTACCAGCGGCCCCTGGCTGTGACGGTAGGCCAGGCCTCCTCACAGATGGGGCCCACCAATGCCAGCCTTTGTTTCCCTGTCCAGGCTGGCTTGGTCTTATTCACTCAAAGGCCCCAACAGCTCACTTTTCTGGCCCTTAGAGGTATTGTATCTGCCCCACACCTTTGAGGCCCAAAACTGGGTTGGTGGCCTTGCCAGAGTCAAGCTTACTTACAATTCTGTCAGCTCCAACCCTTTTTTTTTTTTTTTTTTAACCCCTCTACACCCTTTGTCCCACCTATCTTTGTTTGAAAGCAAATACTCTCTCCTGCTGACCTCTTCCACCGCCAACACACAGTTCCATGAGGACCTTTCCTTCTCCCCGTTTGACCCAGTAGTGCTCTGAGAAGACACCATGATACAGTGTTCCATCTTTGGGGAGTTTATGTCAGCTTTTAACTTCAGCCTTTTCTATGTAGACTCCCTGCGATTTTCCTGCAAATTAAATTTGCACAGATTTCTTCTCCGTTCTCCCTTGAATGGAATGATTACAATTACAGGGGCTGCGTTCTTTCATTATCATCCTTTGGACAGTTCTCCTGGGGGCCTACGTGCCAGTAACCGTGCCGAGTTCTGGGCTGGAGAAGTGAAGACTCCAGGCTCTGTGGATGCACCAAGGTCTTTCTGAACGTCTGTGACCCAGTGGTGCCCTTCTTGGGATCAGGTGTGTGTGCACTGAGTGAGTTAAAGACGAGGTATTAGGAAAAATCATGGGTGAAACCCACTCTTTGCTTTGAGATGAGGGAAGCCCAATTAGGAAGACTGGGGAAGAGCTGAGGATTTAGGGATTCCTGTGTATTCATTTTTCTAACCATGCCTCAGATTAAACAGGTAACACCCACAGTTAATCCTTTATAAATTAGCATCATGGATGCCTTGGGGCCCTCAACCCACAAATAAAATGGTTGTCATCCGGGAGACACACTACTGTGGATGACTTAAGGCAGAATTTTAAAGAGTTTTCATGCTTTTAATCTTCCATTTTGCTGATTTCCTTTGCAAGTCTGATGCGGGTGACTGTGGTACATAGAGATTTGACAGTGACTTGGGCAAATGGGATGTGTAGGGACTGTTCTGAAGACTTCTGCCCCTTCCAGGGAAAAGTGGAAAAAATCAGTTTGGGTTTTAAATCAAGCCACCAAGTTACACCAATCAAGTGTTCGTAATTAGCCTCACTTTAACAAGCCACGAAGTCCCGTTTTTATTTATTTATTTTTGGGGACCGAGAATCTTCCTGGTTCCTGAGTAAATATGGCCTGTTGAGTCTGAATTAGCTGTCATCGCAGAAGAATTAATGTCAGGGCGCAGCCTTTCTAGTGGGGAAGGGAAGAAATAAACGAGACAGATCTTAGCTGAGCATTACATGATAAATGAGGACCGAGCGGATCATTCATCTCCTTGGAGGAAAGTGGACACAGGCGCTAAAGCAGTTTTGCGGAAGACGTGTCAGCAAATGTGATCATTTTGTAACCTGTCAGGAGGAGAGGGAGCTGGTCCTTCCAGGGGGCCACGAGGGAGTGGGCTTGTCTGATGTGACCGTCTGCATCCATCCATTTAGGTTTGGGGAAGAAGGGGTTGCGCAAGGAAGAATGCAACTGAAACCACAAGGATGTTGTCATTCTTCCGAGAAAGAAACTCACCCAGAAGCTAGAAAAGACTGCGAAGGCCCTGTAGAGATTTCTTCTCGAAGATGTGAAGTTAGGAGGGTGGGGTCTCTGTTAAACCGGGGGCCTGGCTGGTCCCACCTGGTTCCTCCCATGGGAGTCCCCTTCCCACGTTCTGTGTCTATACAAGGCAGCAGACCTTTTTTTCTCCTTGGTATTTGGAGGACGGGCAGATGGGGTTTGCTGTTGGGGTCTCGACAACTGGATGAACAGCGGGCCGGAGTGCCCAATACTCTACCTCTATTTCTGCATGGTCGGTTCTGTGGGAGCGAGCGTGGGCAGGGCTGTTTGACCCAGCTTTTTCCCTTAGACACCCTCAACGAGGCATTCTGATGTTCGACCTCTTTTCTAAGAATGAGGTAACAAAGTATGAAACAACTTCATCAGAGGCCCTCTGCAGGCGTCTTGGAGCGTGCATCTGCGCTCTGGCTCTCCTTCCGAGTCCCCAGTTCCCCATCTGCATCTGGCAGAGCCAGAGCTGAGGGGACTGGAATCCCTAGAGGTGAGGGCCCACCAGCCAGAGCACACGAGGCACCCGAGTACTTTGTATTATTCCTCATTTCCATCTTTTTTTTTTTTTTTTTTTTTTTTTTTGCCACGGAGCACATGTAACGCTTCCTCTCGGCGTAATGGAGCGTGAGCCCCAGTGACAGATGATGGTTTCATAGCCTGAGCTGCAAGCTTGACACTTGCTTCTTAATCTTGTCCTTTTCTTCCTAAGTCTCTCTTTTACTTTTCCCCGGGTATTTCTGTACAGGTAAGTACCTTACTGACATATGTTTCCTTGGAGTCTTTCACTTTCACGGGAAACACTGCAAAAAAAAATGAGGCTTGTCTCACATGTTAAATTAAAAAGAGAAGCTCGCATGGGGCCCTTGATCACTGAAAGATTACTACATGGTACTCGGAGACCAGAAAGCCATTTGATTCGCTGCAGCTTCTCAGGAAGCATTTCTCCGGGTGCCTCGTGACAATTGCTGTGGCGTCGTTCGTTTGCTGGTGGATTGTTTGTGGAACCACAGAGCTGCGTGATCACACACACGCACGCACACAGGCACACGCACGCACACGCACACCCCACACTGGGCTCCCCACCCCCATCCGCGAAGCCTCCGTTTGATTAGCCGACCTGGTCTTATATGATCTTTGTCCTCGGTTTATCTGTGTGAATCGCTTTTCCTCCTTTGCTCTCTCCTAGAATCATCCAGAACCGCGTCCTGATCGTCATTCTGGCCATCGTCCTGGTTATCACCATCCTGACAGCGATCACTTTTTCTGTCAGAAGACACTGATGTATCTGCTCTTCCTTGATAAACAGCGACCATGGCTCGTTCTGAGTAATTAAGACAAAATGGTCACATGAATCATTCTCTCGCGCTGACAGGGCCTGAATGACCCTCCCTCTCTCTCACCGCTGTTCGGCTGAAGTGCAAAGAGTGTAAAAATATTTTCTATTCCTGTTTGCATGTGGGTTGGCTTCCTTTTCTAGGTTTGTCTTCACCCAGATTTGCTTTTCATAGGGGAAGGTGAATGTTTATTTGCCTTTTGGTAATTTCATCTACTGACGAAAATAGCCTCGGTGACATTCTTGCTTGCCCTGTGGACATGTCAGGGGTCCTGGTTTGGGAGAGGGCATGATGAGGCAGTCATGGGGGCTTCTGATGGACTGTGCTGTTTGTCACACACCTCTTGTCACCGATCAGCCCTTCTGTGATGTCTGAGCATGAAAAATGCAGAGGCAAGCAGCGGCCAGAGCCAGTGACCGGCCCAGCAAACCAGCCCTGTACCTCCCCAGGCATAATGAATATAGTCCACCTGCCTGAGAGCTTTCATTGTAAAGGTGGGTATTTAATAGCAGTTGTGCAGGAAATTGACTTAGCACTTTCCCTGTTTTTCTATGCATATATATATATTTTTTTTACCCAAGAATATTTTTTGCTGAGACTGCCCAATATCCACTTTTCACAACTTTGATTACTGGCTACAAGAAAGATTTCCTTGCCTTCCAAACATCCCATACTCCCCAGAATCTGCTGGCAGAGAGAGCCCCGGCCTGGTATTTAATGGTGACCTCCTCTCCCCTGACCTGTGTAAGCATCTCTGTATCCTTTCCGTCTTAATATTTGCACTGCCAAAAGCAGCCCTCATACATGTAAAAGGTCTGACAGGGTTCTCTCCACACCCATTCCAGTATGTAAAGAGAGCATGAATATTTCAGGAAGAGCAAGAATCTGACTCCTTCAGTGAGAAATTTCAAATGTGATTATCAATATGGTAGAGTCCTATAGGCTGATCCACTGGAAATAAACTTGATGGAAAATATTCACTAACCTCCTTTAAAAGAATGAGGGATTGCAGCGCGTTACAAAAGGATGGCTTGGGTCTTTCACTAACAAATGTGAGCACAGCCTTCCTGAATTCACGATGTATTCAAACCTCTGCCATGCTTTGTGATTTCCTTTGGTTTCTTTCTGTCCGAGGTAACCGGGAATTGCGTTTAAAATGAGTTCATTTATGATCAGGCTTCAAGGTGCCCAAGCTGAGGTCATTCTCCCGCTAGTCATAAAGCAAAATGTGTTTTTCTTAAGACTTCATAGGCACTTACAGGGTCCTTTCTATCTTTTGAGTATAATTGGAAGCTTTGAATCCTTGAAAAGCAAACCTGTTCCCTTCATAAGAAATGCTAACCACCTGTGCCCACGGGCTGAGATCACCTGGATGCAGCACTTTTTTTTTTTTTTTTTCCCCAACTCAGAAGAGAACCATTATGGTTTAGAGAGGAAATGCAGAATGGCAAAATCCACCGGAGAAATTGTACTCATCGAAACAGGCTAGGGCCTGCACGTGTTCAGGTAAATCATTTAGTATTGTGTAAATAAAGCTGCAGCATTTACTTCGCAGGGATGGTGTGGGATTTTGGCAGAGCGAGGTAGGCCAGCAGAGGAGTGGGAAGGCTGTACTAATTTTCCTATCAGCGTAAGGGATCTATCTCAGCAAGAATCTTTTATTCTGATAACAGAATTCTGTACCTGCTAAACACATCGAAGAAACAATGAAAAAGCAGGGAAACGAGTAATCTTCTTCTCGTTTTGAAACTCTAATGGTGGGGAAGTATTCTACCAACCTCTGGTGGCTTCCTTCGAAACAGTTGGTCTTAGCTAAAGTGTATAATCCGTCACCCAGCTACACCTCGCGCCGGCCTCTTCCTAAGGCCACCTGGCAAGCCAGGTTGATCTGATCATCTAAACTTGCTGGCTCCTAAATATTTCATTAACACCTGGCGTTCATGTTGAAAGAGGAAATGAGGAGGGAGTGCATCGCTCGCCCTTCAGTGGCTTCTTCTTTAGGGTTCTATGTCATTATCAGCCCTTGCCTGAGATTTTGCCCCAATTCAACCCTGAGAGTGGGAAGAAGATGAACAGATAACCCTTGGCCTAACAGCCCCATCAAATTCACCTCAAGAGCGACCCCCTAGCCCGGGATAGTGACCACTTTGTAGGAAGCTGGTCCGAAGGCCCCTGGCCCTCTCAAACGCTGCAGGACAGACTCAGAGGTGGCCCAAGGGAGGAAAATTGTTCACCCTGCCCCCCTGGGGAAGGAGGAAAGCCCACACATTGGAAGCCATTCATAGAACTGTGAAAGGTTCTAGGAACTTAATGTGAAATTGACGAATATCTCTAAAGTCAGGAGCCTTTGTTAAAAATTATGTTCAACTGGAAGGGTGGGGTGTAGAAGAGGAGACGGCGGAGGAAGAGGAAGGAGGAAGCCCTTGCCATATAAAATTCATGCAGACTAAACAGTTTCCCTGGCAGCGTAAATAAAGCGGATGCTGCCCCGCTCCAGAATCAAAAGCAATTTAATTAAAGTCTCTTAAGTCGTAAAGAGTTTTAAATGTTCCACGTTGAAGACGAATGCCTGCAAATGCAGCGGGCCTGACGTCAGCTGCCGGGCCCGGGCTGGGAGGCCGTTTGCTATTCTGTTTAAGGCAGGCTGGATTGTCTTATTTTGGAACCAGCTTGGTGGGGGGTTTGCTTTGCTACTGCTTCTGAGCCCTGAGCTTCAAAGGCTGAAATTAATGGTGAACAAAATTGTGCGGCTCTGGCCGTCCCATGCGGGGCAAGCCCATTGAGGGTTATCATTAAGTAAAGAAATAAAGAGGGGAAAAAAGCCTGCCTGTTCCAAAAACCTCATCAGATAATGACCTCAGTGATTGGATTTTCATTACCAAACAGCATCCAGAGATTATCTACTCCACAGAAGAAAGGAGGGGGAAGGAAAAAAAAAAGGAAAGAAAGGAAAGCAACCGTCTTTCTCTTCCTCTCTCCTTTTTTTTTTTTTTCCTCTTTCTTTTGCACATCTTTTCTTTAAAACTGTCAGATCATTTCAGTATTTCAAATCCGAGGAAAACAGCCTGCCTGCTGCTGTATTTGAAGTTGTAATGGTGTCAAAAAGTCACGACTGACTGACAGCCGTCAGTCCCAGAGGGGCTCATTAAATCATAAAAACTTGACAAGGAAATAATTGCGCATCGCCAGCAACTTGGCGCCTGTTTAGACGTTTTTATTTTCTTTCATTATTAGTCCCCACCATTACGTTCATTAACAAATTGCATTAAACTGTTAAGGGCTAATGATTTGTTTATCGCTTTATTATTATTATTATTATTTAAACCTTAGCTGTGTCATGTGGTACCCAAGCAGCCTCTTGCCATCATCCGACTGAATATTTTCCCACTCTGAGCTCTGGGTACTGTTGGAATATGAAATAGATTATTCATTACTCTCCTCTTTGCTGCTGATTTGGTTTCATGTAGCGTCTTCCACAGAGAAAGATGAAAACTTGTCAAAAATAGGTTATATCTTATTCGAAGGGGCAACAATAGCAGCAGGTACAGGCACACTTTAATATTTAATTAAGGCGGATGTTAACCCCTTTAAATGACTTTAGGTGTAAGTTCTATTCAAATGCGGAAGACAAAAATAATTGTTCTTAATTTGCAACCTGTTCGGCAGGCACTCTCATGGAGATAGCTGGAAATTTAGAGCAGCATTTTTAAATAATGAAATTTCCTATCATAAATATTTATAGCCGTTTGTCTACGTAGTTGAGAATTAACTACCAGCCATGATTTCCTCATCTCTTTGGTTTGAACGGCTAGCCCGGTGGGGCATCCAGTGCTTGGGAGTGGAGATGGCTTTCCTGGGAGAAATGTGTGTCCAGAGCCAAGCACTGCTGGTTGGTTATGGCTGGGGCTGGTTTCCGAGGAACCGCCGTGAGTCCCCTGTCTCTGGTCCACTTGCCTCCCCCTTTAGCTGAGTGTGTGGTTGGAGGACTCCGGTCTGGAGTGAAAGTAAGTAGGGACTTCTCAAAGGAACACTTGTGTGTCCGGCTGGCTGGTGCTGGGAGGGTGTAATGGGGGCACGTCTGGGCCATCTCTGTGTCATCAGTGAACTCATTGCAAACAGTGCTTTCCTAATAGACAACAGAAGCAGCACTTTCCTGGGGTTGACCTTCCACCTTTTTTTCCTTTCTGTGAAGTGTCTGGCTTTTCCATGGGCTGTGAGCCTGCGGGAAAAAGTTCCAGTATCATCCTCCTCCTCCTAATTCAGAAGTCACTGGCACCTTCCACGCTGTAACTGCTGGACGCACCTGGTCACCCTGTTTGATTCGATGAGTTCACATAACCATACAGCCACTCTGAGAGCCCTGGTTCATTGGCAGAGCTGGGGTGTTCTGGTCAATATCAGGGAATGGGGAGTACTTTTCTCCCAGCCTCTTTCTACTTCCACCGCCCCCTCATCCCCAGAGAGACCAGACCCCTTAGGCAGCTTCTCTGTGGATGTGAAGGGGAGAGACGGTACACGTTCCTTGCCCAGCACAGCACCTCTCAGCGTCACCCACACAAGGACAGATGGCCCTACAGGAGCCGTGGCACAGGAGGGACCAGCAGGTGTGAGCCAGGTGAGGCCTGGCCTCAAGCCTCATGGATCACTGTGGGCTTAGAAATGGCAGACACACCAGGGTCTGGGGGATCTCAAGCCTCCATTTCAGTCCACTCCAAATTAGCCACACGACAACTTGCCACCCTTGGAAAGGACTCTATACCTCAGCAAAAGGCTTGCTCAGAGTCGTTTTTCCAGAAAGAAGGAAGGAAGACTCTGTAGTGAGCCATCCCCAGTCTGACTCCCAGAGACACTGGTCGAGGTTACTGCCTGAGATGAGGGGGCGGCCCTCAAACTTGGCCTGGCCCTATGCCATAACTCACTAACATGAAACGAAACCCCAGGAAACTCTTGTTTATACTCTGCCTGCAGCACATTGGACTCAAACCAGTGGCACCTGCGAGAGGCCGCCCACAGTATGTGAATAGTCAGGTGGCTCTCAGACGAGATGTCAGCCTTTTTAAAATGGGGTAGGCAACTGTGTACACGGACAGCTCAGAAAAGTTCTTAAAGCCGTCGGCACTGCACCCTAGAAGGGAGCCATTGAAGGGTAACCGAGAGCAGCCAGGTACTGGCAAGAGAATAGGGTGTGCGATTAGAGCCAAGGCTGGATACAGGGTCCTGAAACGGGTGATGGAGCCAACGTCAGTGTCCTCTCCTGTTGTGCTGGAGGAAAGACACATTGAGTGCTGAGAGAGACTGCCCATGTCTGTGAGCATTCCAGGTCAGTAACAGGTGAATGTTCCAGAGCCAGCTTGCCAGAGGCAAGTAGGGCAAAAACAAGATGGTGGGTCAACCAAGAAGGTGGGGCAACCGTGATGGCAGGGCAAACCAAGACGGTAGGGCAAACCAAGATGATGGGGCAAACCAAGATTATGGGGCAACCAAGATGGCAGGACAGGAATGAGAGTGTATGAGGTTGGGAGTGTATGAGGAGGTAAGGAACAGGCAATGTGCAGGTTAAGGATGGAGATGGTTAGGGGGCCTCATCCCAGGAAGTAGCCAAGAAGGAGGAACACAGGCAAGTAGGCCCCACTTTGTGCCACTCTGGGCCCCTCCTTCAGAAACAGCCAAAGGAGAGGAAGGGCAGGGTGCATATCTCCTAGAACCCTGGCCCAAATCACACGCAACCCCTGTTGCCTTGCCTCATGGGGCTCCCAGCAAGCTGTGACGAAAGCAATTCTTTATCCTGAATCACCTCGCTACTTGCGCTGCATAAATAACCAAGATATCACAGAGACGGGGAAGTGCCAAGGAGCAGAGCTCCGGCCTGTGATTCTGTGAACCCATGCAGCACTCCTTCCCTTCATCCCAACAAGGCCCTTTGGCGTGAATAATAGCCCAGCGGCCCCGAAGCCTGTATTGATGACCGCACACGCTCCTCTGCTGAGAGCTGCCTGGACTTCCCTGGGGGCAGGACAGGCACCGCTCAGTGCGGCGCACCCCCTATGTCCCCCGGCCTCCCCAAAGTGTACGCAGGAGGGGACAGGACCAGGAGCCAAGGCCCTCCTCCAGCTCAGTGCTGCTCTGTGGCCTCAACTGTTTTGTTTTTAACTTATGTTGCCAGGAAAAGTACCTGAGTTGGAGAGAAGTGGTTTTTGCATGACGAGGTCCCACAGAGTTGAGAACGAATACAACCTCGGGCTCCAGCTTCTTTCCAGAAAGTTCTGCCTAAGATCCTGGCCTCAGAGGCGCCCTCAGCTGACACTTACGGAGGCCTACCGTATACCCACCATCGGGCTCGGCAGTGTGCCTCACTGTACTGCATTTTCCTCTTAATTTTCCCTGTCTTACATCATCAGAAGGGAGAGAGGCTGAGAATGTGGCTAGAATCCCTCACCTCCTTGGGAGACGGGAGCTGCTGCTAAATTCAGTGGAGAAGCATAGGCCGTAGGCTGGTAAAGGCGGTGACAGAAGCCTGCCAGCCCCACTCCCTGAGGCTCCGACCACACTGCCCCCTTCCCTTGTTTGCTTCTCTTCTAGACACAGGAGGTGGCCAAGGCCTTGGCCCTCTGAAGGGTGTACAATTGTAAGGTCAGCCATGGCCCTGCATGGTGACACCCCATATATGGGCTGGCTGGGAGACACCTGAAATCCCACCTTTAAAGACTCACTCCTTTGGTCTCTGACCTTGGCCCCTGGAAAAATGCAGATTCATAATCCCCCAGGCAGCTTCATCAACGACCCCTCTGGATGAACCTTTCCGGTCTGACCGTTTCCTGTGGGAGATTTGGCATTTGAGGGAGAAGCGACCCACCACTCAAGGGAGTAGTTAGCGGTCTTTGGAAGAAAGAGCAGAAGGGAAGGGGGCCTGGGTTCCCTGGGACCAGCTCTCTGGAGGTTTCTCCTGGCATCAGCTACCCTTCTGGGTAATGGATGGGTTACCGGGGACACAGCCTTGCCCCAAAAGTCCACACACACCCGGCCAGGGCCCAGGGCTGCTCAGGCAGACATGGGGGTTCTGAGAACACGTGCAGTCTGCCGAGGAGAGATAACAGGTTGAGGGCCCTGGGACACCTCCCGCAGCAGTGCCCTTGCTGAGAAGGAGGACAGAACAGGGAGGTAGGGGTGCCGTTAGCACAGTTTACCTTGGGGCCCAGCAGACTACGTCCTTCCGTGAGCTGCTCCAACCTCCTGTCCAGGTCCTGCTGAAGGTGACAGGAGGCCAAGGCCACAGCGGTGCACAATTTGACATTTAGGGAAGAGCCCAGATGGCTCACTTATGCCCTGAGCAGACCCTCCCCACACTGCCCTACCCAAGGGTCTTGGCACAGCGGGGCATTGTGACCCTCAGAGCCTCTCTCTGCATCATTTCCATCTCCTCTTCATCCAAGCCCACCCCTCCCAAGAAATCACAGAGCGAGGAGAGCTAGATGGCTTCAATGAACTTTTTATTGTCCCCAACAAGACTTCTAAATAATCAAATCTTTCCCTGTTCGAAACATGAGAGGTATAATCAGGTTTATCCAGCTAGTCAATAGATATTTATTGAGCATCTACTATGTTCCAGGCCCCAAAGACACACGGTCAAGAAGATAGATAAGAAAACAGGTAAAATAACCCCCCAGCCCTGGGACTGGTGGCCAGAAAGCTGTTTTCATGCCCAGCGTCCTGTCTTGCTCTCTGGTCTCAGGCAAGCGACTCTCGGGGCCTGGAAATCACATTGCAATGCCCCTGCCCCTGCCGCCTTCCACTGCTGCCCCTGAGATTAAGGCCCATGTCCATAAATTGCTTGGCAAAGTCCTTTCCAAACAGCAGTGCTGTGTGTTCATTCCTCCTTGCAATCTCCACGACTACATTTGTGCAGTTGCCCCATTGGAGGAGGAGTAGGGCTGACGCTTACCTGTCGGTGGATGGGTCCTCGTGAGCACCGGCCCCTTGTGCAGCAGGACCAGCCAGGAGAGGCCAGGGACAGGAATGGGGACCATTTAGACTGGGACTGACTTGGAGGATTTCCTTCTCCCTGCTTATTAAATGATAAAAGTTTGCCTTGGAAGGCGATCGGAAACCCAAAATATCATGAAAGGGAAAAAAGTTGCCGAGTGGCTAAGAGCTGCACCACGGGAGTGTGGCCGGGCTGAGCAGAGCGGGCAGGAGACGTCTTTTCAAAGGCTTCTCTCCCCTTCTTCTCCCCTCTCTGTCCTCCATGTGGAACGGGGAAAATAGAAGCAGAATCCAGACTTGGGCACGTGGGTGAGTTGATCACTCTCCCCCAGCAGCACCCCCAGACACTGGAGACACTTTGATGTCTGGCCACGTGGCACTCGGGGCCTGGAGGCGCCTGGGCATCCCGGCCTCCGGACGGGCCTCCCTGAGCTCCCTTTTGAGGAGAGATGAAACACACAGAGCCCGAGAGCAGGGTTTTGAAATGAGGAAACATGGATCACCGTCCCTTGAGCTCCATGCTGGCCACCTTGGTGACAGTTTGGATGGCAAATGCCAAGCAGGTGGACGAGCTTGGGCTCACAGAGCCCTCAAACTGTGTGAGCTTTAGGGGCCATTAAACAACCTGCTCATCTTCAGATGGGGGAACGGGGCTCAGAGAGGGAACAACACTTGCTCAGGATCACCCAGGAAGTCGGTGGCAGCGCCAGGGGTGGATGCCAGGTCTTCAGCCTCCGGCCAGGCTTCTCTCTTCTTCAACCAGCACCACATTCTGGAAACCACGGCCCGGCCACAGGAACACTGGCCTCCTTGGTACTGTTGGCCTTCACACCACGGGGGCCTATGTTCCTCAGTTATGCCTTTTTGTTTGTTTTTTGTTTTTTTTGCGGTAGGCGGGCCTCTCGCTGCTGTGGCCTCTCCCATTGCGGAGCACAGGCTCCGGACGCGCAGGCTCAGCGGCCATGGCTCACGGGCCCAGCTGCTCCGCGGCATGTGGGATCTTCCCGGACCGGGGCACGAACCCATGTCCCCTGCATCGGCAGGTGGACTCTCAGCCACTGCGCCACCAGAGAAGCCCCTCAGTTACGTTTTTTAAACCATGATGTACAGAAAAACTCAGTTCCATCCATGCTGGCTATGATCCCTTTTTTTCCCCAAAAGTGTCAGATCCTTGTTCTTTTGAGGAATTGGCAGGGGAAACCCTGGTTCTCTCCTCCTCTGAGCTGTGAGCATCATTTCTGTCCTCAAGTCCCTGCAATCTCTTCACCCTCCACCATCACTAGGCGCTCCCCTCCACCAAAGGAATCTTGTGAGAAACAATTAAGTAGCGAGTAGAGGCCCCACCCTGATGCTGAGCCCAGAGCGGACACCGGCAACGCCTTGGCCTCTGATACTGAGGGCATGCCGCCTTAGATCTGGGGGGCCCTGAAGATGCTGGTCCTGGTGGTGGCTGCAGTGCATTCACACCCAGGAGCAGCCTGGCAACAAGACCCACGAGGCTTTGGGCTTTTCTCAAAGTCTGGTATCTTCTGGACTGAGCTGGGCCTCAGGTGCCCGGAGCCCTGGGCCCTGCTGTGCCTTTTGCAAGTCATACCCTGTTCCTGGCTTTGGTTCCTCACCCAGCAAACCAGCAAGTTGGGCTGGAAGGGAGGTCCCTGCCAACTCCAGTCATCCATGGCAGGGAAAAGGGAATGTTCCTGACAAAGCAGGGCAAAGGGCCCAGGGGTAAGATGGCAGCCTTGGCATGTAGAACCTTCCGAAAGACCAGGAGACGTGGCCTGCTGAGCTTCTGAGCGGGCTTGGGTGCAGGGCCGGTATCGCGGGCCCCGCACTCAGAAGGCCCCTGCACTTGGGGTTTAATGTTCTGTGTTGCTGTCTTGAAATTCTTAATAGTTTTATGTTTGTAATTGTGTTTTGCAGATGAAGTCTGATGGGACAGTGGACCGTGAACTGGGGGCTTGGAGCCTCCGCTCACGTGGTCTTGCCTCCCACCACCCCCCTGTTCCTTGGGTCTGGTTCTCAGCTGCTCCCTCTTCTGTCCCCTGGAACCCTAGTACCATCTGGCCTTGCCCTCCCCACCTTCACTCAGCAACCGCTGCCTACCTGCCCCCAACCTGGGCACAGGCATGGTGAGGAGCGGGGACAGGCATGCACACCCCACAGTGTCTTGGGTGGGGCATGGTGGCTGCAGCCCCTGCCCTGCGCTGGCAGCATCAGGGCGCATTCATGGGGTGCTCAGCAGGGACAAGCCTCTGGTCCCCCCGATCCAGGTACCAAGTGTATCCAGTGCATTCTGAGGTTGCCCATCTGCTGACAGTTGGGGCAGGGGGCCTATGGAAGGAGATGCCTGGCTCAACTTCCTGCCCCAGACCTGGGGCACAGCATGTCCGTCCAGCCACTGGGGAGAAAGGGAACCTGACCTTCAGGCTCCAGGGCAATGCGGGCCCCGAGCTACCAGGCAGGGCCCAGGCCCATGAGGGTCTGCACTCCCCCGGGAGAATCCCCATTGGCCCGCTCCCCGCCTGGGAGAACCCTCTCCTACTTCTTCCCACCTTCCCGAGTCTGGCTTGTCTCTTTTGGCCAGTTTGAGGCACCCTGTTAAGAGCCACGGAATACAGTGTACAACTCTGGCAATTCCACACGTGTTAAATCTGCTGATGTTTGCATTTTAAAACTGGCACTCTACAATATAAAAGTGAATGGTACGATTTGTGCCAATAACTTAACATTTTGACTTAACTTAGTAGAATGTTAACTAGGAGTTTCTAAACACCATGAGAAGTTGAGAGAGAGACCAGGGATGAAAGGGAAGAAGCATTTTTTTCTTGCTTTTTGAACATGGGGCTCCATGTTTTCGTTTTGCTCTGGATCTCACAAATTTCGGAGCCATTCCCACCTGGATGAGTCACTTTGCCTCTCGGGCATCCACTTTCCTATCAGGAAACCAGACTATTAGCATTGTGCTTCTCCACCCTTGCTCACGGGCGCATTATGAACGTGCACTTGGATAAAGTCCATGAAAGAGATTTAGAAACCAGTGTGTGGTGCCAATCCCCAGCCTTGGAGCCACAGCCTTTCTTTCTCAAACAGGAGTTCAGCCCCTCCCTTTTGTGGGTTTCACCACCATTGACAGGTCAGCCCCTCCCCCAGGCATTCTCCCCAGGTGTTCCGTCCTAGAACTAAAGCCCCAGTCTGACCACCTGCCACCTCCCATGCATACAGAATGGAGGCATCAGTGCCCAGAGAGGTTGAATCTGGAATCCAAGCAAGTCGTGAAGTGGAAAGATGGCAGCCGGCCCGACAGCTGAGCCTAACGGTGTGTGCAAAGACCACTTATTGATCTCTGCACCCATCCATCCTATTTTCCGGCGAGAGTCAGAATTTCAGAGCCTAGTTCGAAGCTCAGCATAGGCACCAAGGAGGCTGGGTGCCAACCGGGTTTGGGTTGCAGGATCATCTTCCTGAGAATCGTAAGAATTCTGATTCCAGTTACACTGCCAAGGGGCAGAGATGTCCATTTCAGAATCGTTTCCAAAGCTAACATAATGGAGGGGGGTGGGTTTCAAGTGCAGCGTTCAATCTGCCTTGCCTGACATTTGAGGACTCACTATCCAAGGGTTGAATGGGTCCAGCCCGTCATATTCTACAAAAGTGTTGTCACTTTAAAATACTATGTATGGAGTGAATGAATGAATGAGTCCATTTAGATCAAGTTGCCTCAAGTGGAGTCCAAATATTAAATTGCACACCCAACAGTGTCATTTCAGGAGAGGAAAAATTAGCTGACCTCCCCCACTTTGGCTTCCTTTACAGCTTTACCTCGACAGTGGATGATCTATCATTTTAAAGTTTCGGGTTTTTAAAGTTTGTCTTATTTTACTTATTATCACATTTTGAGTGATGTCTTCTGGCTCCAGCTCGACTTCCTCCAGATAATTCATTAGGCCTGCGAGCTGCTCCGGCGTGGGATTAGAACCCATGTAGTACATAGTTACTTTAAACTGAGATCTGCTAATTAATCGCTCTTCTCTGTGTAACTGAGCGATAGCACTCCTTCCCCGAGGAATTGCAATTTCATGGTTCCTAATGATGCTGCGATTACATTATCTAGATCACTTAGACGGTGGGTGTCAGGAGCGATGGCTCGAAGCCCGTCTCGGGGCTGGGGAGAAATCATTCCTAAAACCAAGGGGATGAGGAAACGGAGTTCAAATGTCTGTTGCTAATTTTCATTAATGTGCTGCTGTTTCTTACATCTCATTCAGGCATTAGTTTCAAGTTCCAACTTCCTCCAGCTCCACCGAACCTCACATTTTTTTTCTAATATTCACAGGATTTATTTTTTTGTAAAAATCTATTTATTTGCCGTATTCCACGTAATAATTTATTTCCAGCATTTACCTTCATTAGATTTCTTGGAAACGTGGTTCTACATATCGTTAGTACAAGTAATACATTTTGATTGTTGTTTCCTGAACTAACTTGTATTATTTGATGAGTTAAATAAAATGCCTAATTCCAAAGTCTGCTATTCCCATCTTTTGCATTTGGATTATTTATCTTACTTCCCGTTCCCTTTCCTTTTTTTTTTTTTTTGTAAGTTTGTTTATTTTGTTCATTTATTTTTGTCTGCGTTGGGTCTTCGTTGCTGCACGCGGGCTTCTCATTGCGGTGGCTTCTCGTTGCAGAGCACGGGCTCTAGGCACGTGGGCTTCAGTAGTTGTGGCACACGGGCTCAGTAGTTGTGGCTCGTGGGCTCTAGAGCGCAGGCTCAGTAGTTGTGGTGCACGGGCTTAGTCGCTCCGCGGCATGTGGGATCTTCCCGGACCGGGGCTCGAACCCGTGTCCCCTGCGTTGGCAGGCGGATTCTCAACCACTGCGCCACCAGGGAAGCCCCCACCCCGCCCCCTTTCTAATTGAAGGGGCGTTATAAACCTTCAGCAGTGCTTTGTTACAATTTCTGTTCTGTGAGTGTAGACACTGTCATTTATTTTTTTAAATGATGAAACTTGGATCAGGTTTAAGGTTGCTTTTGAATACAAGTTTTCTTCTTCTTCTTTAATTGCCCCAAGACATGGCTTTGAAGAGATGGCATCACAGACCTGGACGTGAGCTCTGGTTCCCTCATCGGTGTGTTCGGATGATCTACTGAGCCTCAGTTTCCTTGACTGTAAAGTAGGGAAAAGGTCAGCCACCCCAAGGACAGATATGAAGATTCAACTAGGTAACCCATGGAAAGCACCACCAGGCATATGATAAACCATCACCATCCCCTTCATCTTGATTAAATGAGCCGATCTGTGACACATCATGGTAGAGATACATGATTGAGGGTGGGGGACTTTGGGGTGTTTTCTTTAAAGATTCTTCATGATTATGGCCTTTAACTACTTCAGGAATGCCTTAGATTCCAAAAAAAAAAAAAGGAAGATATTCATTTTTTTTATTCATTAAAAAATATTCATTTAAAAAAAGTTTTAAAATATTTTTAACACTAAATGTCAGACATGGCACCAAGGATTGGAAAACAGCATCCAACCACAAAAGAGAGTTTCTGCCTTGCCCAGAGCTCACAGGCTGGTGAGGGAGACCCAGCGGTTATCTGACAATTAGCTGCCATAGGAATTCAGTCACAGACCCTGGAGAGGTAAGGCAGTCTTGCTGGGGCCGATTTGAGCCTATTCAATGCCAAGTGTATAGCATCCTGAAGGAAATTTGAAGACACATTTGAGACACTGGGGAAAAAAAATGGTTGATTTGGAATGAATGAATGAATGGGAGACAACTGCTATCATTCCAGGTGACCGGCGCAGTCAAAATTTCACCGGCAGGAAGTTCGCCATTAAATGATCATTTGTTCCCATCCGAGGGCAGAGGCACTGTGAATTGCGCAGACGGGAAGACACGTGGCTCCGCCCTCCCGTGGGACAGGAGGCAGCGCCAAGAAGGGGCGCTGAGCCACCGGCCACACCCACTCCCAGAGTAGCAGGTGCTTCTCCCTGTTGGTGCCTGGACCGCCTGCCTCGGAGGAGTCTCCTCCCCCCCCCCCACCCCGCGTCTAATTCGGTCACCAAGACACTCCACTCTCTTATGAGGAAGCCAAGCAGCTTCACAAGATTTACCTCGTTTGGATGCACAGCACAATGAATTTGGACCCACCGAGCCTCCAGCACTGATATTTCAAAACCTACAGTACACTAAACGTGAAACTTTTGTTCACATTTCAAGGATTTTGATAGCCCAAGTGAATAGACACTGCCTATTGATTTTTCCCTTACAATGACTCTTGGATAACCTATTTTCTCATTTATTTTTAAAGACGGCTCATGAGATTTCATAGCAATTCTGCCCAACCTCCTAATATCAAAATCCCTCCTTGACCCTGAAAATTGTAATTCTGCTATAGATCACAGCTGCTGAATATTACCTTTTACTAAGCTGGTTAAATAAAATATGTCCAAATCACTGGATCCCACAAGTCGTGGCCTGCAAGTGTAATGATCCAGGGGCTGAGGTTTCTGCAGCCGCATGCCCGCCAGCCCAGTGCTCTGCCGGCCCAGCTGACACCAAAGTGTGGGAATCGAGCATATCGGCTCAGGTTTGGAATTTAAGGAGGAGGAGAGGGAAAGGAGAGCTCGGCTAGTCTTCAATGATTTTCTTGTAAAACTTTTACAAGGAAGACTTGGGCTGTTTGATGTGTTCTAGACAATCAAATGCCCTCGGAGTCCGCAGCCGAGTGGCTGGGGTTTTCTCCTGAGTGCAGGAGGGGGTGTATTTGATGTAGGGCAAGTTCAAAACCCCCAAAGCCTTCCACGCTGGTAGGTCAGATTACACTCAGAGGTGGGGAAATAGAACACGTGAAACGTGAAAAGGACTACCAACCCGGGAAGTCTCGTTCTGCTACCGGCCGGCTGGCCCCGGGCTCTTGCTTTGGCTGGAGAGGGGCCATGGGGAATTTAGACCAAGGGGGCTGGTACCCCACCTGAGCCCCCTCGGCCTCTGTGCACTTAGGCTCCACCTGCACCTCCATTTGCTTTAGCCAGAGGACCCCACGGATGTCCCAGCCCCCCACACCGCCCAGAGGCTCCTCGTGTCCAAATTACTGTTTCCCTTTCTCGGAAAAATGAAGGACAGCACTGACCCAAGTGCGTTTCAGGGGAGTTTTGAATATTTCAAAGCCAACGCTTAGATCAAAAGTCATAACTTCTGGCTTTTAGATTGTCCTCTTGCCTTACCTGGACAGCCCTCACGTCCAATGCGGAAATGTTTCCCGGAGAACCTCACTCGTTACAGGGGAACGGAGTCTGAAACGGCTCTGACTCAGGAGAGATACGGCATCTCCGGCAGTGGCCATTGGAGCCCATTTGAAATGCAGGACACAAGTGGCTCTTCCGTGGCCTGTGGAGCTCTGCAGCTGCTCTCTCCCCCTGCCTAGGCCCTCCTACGACGGCTGGCCCCGCTGCCTCCCCTGCAGGACTGGCAGCCCACCTTTGGCAGGCGACAGGTCCCATGGAACAGATGCGAGGAATTTGCTGAGATCAGCACCAGGTGAGCCAGAGTGAACAGGAAATTGTCCACAAAAGAGAAATTAATAGCAGCAAGTCCGCCCATCACCAGCCCTCAATCAGGATCTGTCAGGGGGTCAGAAGAGCTAACACGGGTTAGTAGCCTTTATTTTTTAATTTATTTATTTTTGGCTGTGTTGGGCCTTCGTTGCTGCGCACGGGCTTTCTCTAGTTGCGACCAGCTGGGCTACTCCTTGTTGCGGTGCGCAGGCTTCTCATTGCGGTGGCTTCTCTTGTTGCAGAGCACGGGCTCTAGGCGCGCGGGCTTCAGTAGTTGTGGCACACGGGCTCAGTAGTTGTGGCTCGCGGGCTCTAGAGCTCAGGCTCAGTAGCTGTGGCGCACGGGCTTAGTTGTTCCGCAGCATGTGGGATCTTCCCGGACCGGGGCTCGAACCCGTGTCCCCTGCATTGGCAGGCGGATTCCTAACCACTGCACCACCAGGGAAGTCCCAGGGTTAGTGTCCTTTAAACACACCATATGCCAGGGATGACAAGCACGTGGCCGGATCACCTCCTGTCCCCACCCCTGAGTTCCCAGCGGACACTGCCAACCGATCCTGGCTCTCTGTGGTCCTCAGAACCCTCTTCAAGCCCGCAGTCCCTGCATCCTGTGCTCATCAGTGAGAGCGAATTTGGGGAATGCAGGCTGTTCACCTCCAGCCCACCACGTTCCCACGCCCGCATCACGTGCCTGCCACCTCCTGTACCTGGAGGGTCCTCACACTCCCTCCCCTGGCCGCCTGCTTCTACTCCTGCCAGGGCCCACTCACGTCCATCCTCGTCCTGCCTGCCTCGCCGGCCACTAGCGACTCAGGCAGAGGAGTGAGTAAGAGGCTAGGAGTGTGGAGACCTCTAAGTTCTGGCCCCAGCTTTGTTCTAAACCAACTGAATGACTCCGGACAAATCGCTTTCTTTCTTTACGCCTCTATTTTCCCCATCTGTAGATTAATCATTACGACTCTGTGATCTTAAGGTAGATCTCAGCTCCTCCATCTTGTGATGCAACATTCCTCTGCAACCATGCCACTCTTTGAGCCACTTAATACAGCCCTTTCTCCTTACTTTCTTTCTCTACCCCTGTGAGCTCCTGGAGGGCAGGAATCGCATCTGGGCCCCACCCCCTCCACACCTGTATTTCTCCTCAGGGCATCAAAGTGCTGGAAGAAAATTACTCAGTACCTACTGGTGCATGTTCAAGTCCTGTGATGCTGATCACCTCCCAAGGAAGGAGTGTCCCTAGAAAAATGCAGTGACACCAAGTCAAGCTTTATTCTAAGGGGACTGACTCCATCTTCTACCCCTCCCAGGGGCTTTGGAGCCACTGTTGGGAGCTCAGGACGGTGAGCTGATGCGAGGCAAGGGAGGCGGTTTGTCGAGGTGGCCAGACTCAGGCGCGGGAGCCAGCCAAGCTTCCCACTAGCTGTGTGAGCTTCAGTAAGTGAATAAGCCTCCCCGCACCCCAGTTCCCTTCCCTGCAAGTCGGCATGGCCAGATGACTTTCGGCCAGGGTGCTGACGCGAGGATTCCACGAGAGAACCACGGAGCGCACTTAGCTCTGGACCTGGGCAGTAGTAAGTGCTCAGCGAAGGGCAGCAGTCATCGCGGTTACAGAACTGGCTCCGCCTCCAGGCCGCTGGTCTTTTCAGGAGACTGTCACCCATGGGAGCTTGTTATCTCAGCTCAAGTGAGCTGGCTGCCCGCTCTGTGTAGCCACTGGACTAGGAGGGCAAAGGGGAATGAGCAGTTCTCGGCCTAAAGGAGGAATCTGGAGCCTGAGAGCAGTAACAAGAGGAGGCCAGATAATGGGGTCCAAATTATGACGTCAGGTGGGCTACGTCCCAAAATGGACGTAGAAACATCACCCCACCCCTGACCAACTTGTAACTGGCTCCACGCAAGGAACCTGCCCTGTGGCAGAGGCAGTGCCTGGTGCAGCAGAGCCCCTGGCCCAGTTTGCAGCGCCGCCTCCTCTGAGTCAGAATGCAAGCTTCGGGGCAATAAATTTTAGCTCTTGTTACCACCTCTCCATTCTCTCCCATCGCTGCCTCTTGATCTTCCCCTCTCTGCTGACAACAAGGTATGGTTGGCATTTAGTTGGGGATTTAAAACCAGGAGCACATCGCCCTCCCTTCAGGCTGGAAGCTTGCTCCCTGGCTCTCGGAAGCCTCTCGAAGCTGGGCGCTTGATGAGTGCCAGGAGACTGGCTCCTGAAACCGGAAGGGGCCTGCATTGTTGGACCAAAATAGCAAACGTGCAACATGAGTCCCTTCAGGGGCCCTCAGCAGGCTGGTGGCTTCCGGTGGGTACTCGGCACAGGCCAGCCTGTGGATACAAACTGCAGTGGCCCTCGCTGCCGTTTGAGAGAGCCCTGCTCTGTACACAGCTGTGCTGCCCTTAGCTAGATTAGTTCATCCAACTGCAAATGGGCCTGAGCTATCCCTAGCAAAAAAATTCCACGTCTGGGACAAATAAACCAAGCTTTTGCACATCACCCATGGGCTTCCTGAATGATTTAAATCTTCCCATCTAGAGTTTGTCACCCCTGGATCTCCCAGGACAAAAGCGACCCCCAAATCCAAAAGGACCCCTTTCCCATGGACGGCAGCCACGCTGTCTCCCATACATGAAGCCAGAATGCCGAGTTCTAGGACGTCGCCCCTCTTCGTGGGTGGTGCCCAACTGATTATTTGCCAGATTCCAAAATGTTTTCATCTCTGGAAGAAACAATACACAAAAAAGCAGTTCTGAAAGAGGCCCTTGGGTCAGGGTGGGTGGCCTGTCTGGGGCGCCTTGGAGGAGACTGCTGGAGGGTTTTAAGCCAGCCCTTTCCCCCACAGTCCCTGTTCCATGAAGCTGTGGTGCTAGCCCCTTGCAGGGCGCATATGCTCCAGAGTAGTAGCAAGTGTCCCATTACTGTAAACGGCCTTTTATTTTTAAACTAATGCTATATTTGGAAAGCAGTAATCCTGGGGAAATGATACTGGGACTAATGGGGAACATATTACCTTTCATGTGTTTTTTTCATGTTTAAGCTTTCTTTGTTATTATCTGAGTAGCAAGGCTTTGCATATACTCTTGGGCAAAAAATCAAAATAAGCCTTAAAGCAATAATATTTTAATAAGCATCAAATGTCTTCAATGAGATAAAAAAAGTATTATATAGTGTTTTGATATTGGGCTTTAGTTAAAACCTCATTTAAAAAAAAAAGAAAATTTCTCAGATGTATTGGGGTGGGAGAGCAGTGATGTATTTTGAAATTCAGGTGGAGAAAAAGTTTCAATCCAGGTCAATTATGCTAATTAAATGCCACAAACGATGGAAATTGTCAGCAAATGGACCTTATTGTTTGTTGCTGTCGCTGTTTCCCACTGATCAAAAATGGCAGCTAATGAAACTTGGGCCTCAGAAAACTGAGGCTCCAGCGTGAACACACATCGATGCCTCAGTGCCCATCACAGCACTTGCGCTGCAGGACTAAGCTTCTGTCCAGCCTGCATCTGACCCTGCCCTCTTCTTGGGTGAAGTTTCCAACAGCCGAGGCTGCTGGCCGCCTCCCCGAAACTCAGATTAGCTTGGTCAGTGTGTGCCTGGTTTTGTTCCCAGACCCAACTGGGAAGTGCTGAGGGGCCCAAGTTATGAAATGAAACCGAGTCTTTGATTTCTTCACCCATGCCGGGGACCAAGCTAGAACCATGGGCTCTTTAGAAGTGAAAGGAGGAGCCTCAGATATCCTCCCCTTGGTTTTATAAAATGAGGAAACTGAGGCTCAGAGAGAGGAAGTGACCTACCCAAGGGCACATAGCAAACTAATGGCAGCGCCAAGAATAGCACAGTGTCCTGACTTCTGGTCCTGTGCCCGCCGCTCCAGTATTATAAAACTGTATTATAGAACTTCAGCTTTCATCTCCTCCACGCTCACAGCAAGCTCCCCCCAGTGTTCTGTTGTAGTTTCATGTCAAACCTTGGTTGGGTGACATCAGCGCAAACCAACAAGAGTTCAAGTTTGGAATCAGGCCATGTGTAGCGTGACTTGAGTCTGTCTCTTCCCATGGTTGACCTAATATGAGAGTCCATTTTCAGTGGCAAGATGGAATGCACTTAACTATGGACAGGTGGGACATCAAAGGGGGTCAGGAGAGCAGTGGTTTCAGGCTGATCCGGGGATGCCACCATCCCGGCTTTATCCCCGAGTTAGAGTAGACGCCATATTCTGAGCTGTGGCTACTGGCCATTGCTACTTCCAGGTAAATAAACAGTCTCAGAAAAAGTCTGCTGCTGGAGATGGGATCGACAGAGATCAAGAACTGGTGGGGAGAGGGTGGAAGGTTTCACACGGGAGCGGTTAAGGAGATCACAAAGACACTCCTTCGTTTTCCATCTTACTGAGGTGGATCCTGAAGGTCACGACCCCGTAGTCTCCCTGATTTCCAGGTGCTGTTGGGTAGGACCCCGCCATCCCCTTCTAACCCAGAGCCACCAGTCGTCAGGGACAGAGCACACCCTGGGCCTCAGAAATCCTGGGTTCTGCTCCCGGCTCTACCCCAGCCATGGCCCCTGAGCAAGTCGCTCTCCCCCCTGGGTCTCAGTTTGCTGATCTGCAAAATAGGAGGGCTTGGCCTGGACGGCTGTAAGGAGAATGGCTCCCAGGAGCAGCTGCTGGTCTTGGGGACACGGGACACCCGGCTCTGTCATAGCCATGTCCCTAGAGACCTGTAGATGATTCCCAGCCACAGATATTCCTGAAGTCATATTTGGGGGCATTATGGGGACTTTCGTTTTGCCTTTGAAGCAGTAGTGTCAGATCCGCCATCTGAATTTGCATCAGGGTCATCATGAAATGAAACCATCTGAGGATGGCAGTGGAGACGGACAGGGAGAGGGCCGGGGGGTGTTGGGTGCGGGAGCGCTCGGCCCAGTCCGGGCCCGGGCTGAGGGCTGGAGGCTGGGCTTGTGTAACGTACTCTCGGCCCTCCGATGCTAAGGTCCAGGCACACGGTTAGGTGACTTGGCCGTGGGCACTGGGTGCTTCTCCCCCTGCCCGGGACTCTTCAGGTGTGCTCACGGGGCCTGGTGCAGCCCTGCCCTGGGCGAGGACAGACCCAGGAGGGCTGAGGCCAAGCCTCCGAGGCCAGAACCCTTCCTTGCCCTGTTCATTCTGCTTCCAAGTGAGGCCCAGGTAGGGAAGCCAGTCCTCAAGTAGTTCCCTGGACAGATCTTGAGTCGTCCTGGGGTTAGAGCCAGAGCCCAGAGCCCACCGTAGACAGCTGCCAGGGGGTCCCAGGGAGCTGAGCCCTCTGGCCAGACAGGCTGAACAAACACCCAGATGTGGTACCTGCAGGGAAGCATATTTGAGTGACTGAAGGATGAAAAGTGCTTATACTGTATAATGTCAGGTCATGTATCTTGCAGAGATTAGGGCTGGCAATGCTCTCATAGCACAGATTTTCTTTCCTCATCTAATCTGTATTTAGCGTGTCCACTATTTTGTTGAAACCACATAGAGACGCCCTCATAATCCCATCGAACGGGTCAGGGGAGGGGGAGGAACTCAGCAACCCACCATTACCCCCCGCCAGGTGACAGCAGGCTGAAGTGAGGGGCGGCGGCGGCGGCGGCGGCGGAATTCCTGACAGGTGCCCCATGCCGCCGGCAGAGGGACATTGCTGTGAAGGCCATCAGACCTGGGGTAAACCCCAACTCAACCCCTCACTAGCCGGGGGCTTCAGACGACTTCCTTAACCTCCCTGAGCCTCACTTCATGGACTGAGACATGGGAATGTTGGTAAAGCTGAGTTGGAGAATCGACACAAGTATTTGACACGATCCAATAAATCACCCAGCCCGTCCATTTTGCATGTGACCCTCAGTTACTGTGGGCGCCTGCTGTTGGGAGCACCCCACTTTCTCCCCTGAGGGCTGCTTGCTGAGTCGCTGGCCAGCTCACCCCAAAGAGAGGGGCTACGGGCAGCCACTGTGGTCGCAGCCTGAAGCTGCTCTATGTGTCACCCTCTCCCTCAGTCATGGGCCGCCGAGAAAGGAGTCAAAGACCCACTCACTCATTCATTTGCAAGGTTTTTATTGAGCACCTACTGTGGGCCGGACACTGAGAACACATGGGAACAGTGGGGGTCAGTGCCCCGTCCTCACGGAGCTCTGCCTGGGAGGGGAGGCAGACCGTCCACAAACTGAAAGCCCATATCGTTTGAAGGTGGGGTGTGCCATGGGGTGAGGAGGGGTGACGGGGTCCTGACCTGTGAGGGTAGCTGCTTAGGCTAGAGGAGGTGACGCCTGAGTGTGCTCTGAAGGGTGCTGAGGACCAGGGAAGGAGTTCCAGGCGGGGGAAGGTGAGCAGAAAGGCCCTGGCGAGAGGAAGCAGGGTCTCAGGAGGCCTGCAGGGGAGGTGCCCTGGGGCCTGGAACAGAGTCTGGAGGAACCCAGGGAGAGCAGCTGAGGCCCCAAATGTGGGCGGGGATGAATCTGCAGGCTTGTGGGTCTCAGATGGAGGCTGGATCTTATTCTAAGAGAAAGGGGAAGCAGCACGGGGCGGGGTGGGTGGGGCGGGGTTAAGCCAGGGAATGAGGCCAGCTGATTTCTGTCTTTAAGGACCCCTGGCTGGTGTGTGGGGATGGATTAAAGGGGGAGACAAACTTGGAATCAGGGATCAGGCAGGCCTGGCTTCCCATACCCATCCCAGCTGAGGCCACGTTATTTGACTTCCTTGGGCCTCAGTTTCCTCATCTGTAAGATAGGCTGCTGCGGGGATTAAGTGCTGAGAGACTGAAAGAACAAACAGACAATGGCCGGATCACACATAAAAGGAGAACTTGGGCTTGTAACCCGCAGCAACCCCTCATCTATACTAACCAACCTGGGAGGCCAGCCTGCTGTAAGTCAGCCTTGCAGAAGCCAGCCTGCTATGTCCAGCGACAATCCGGGAAGCTAAACAATAACTTCTGTAACAATGGGCCCCAAATGACCACGACTCGATTAGTAACTGACAGCTTCCTTAATTTTTGTCCCTGTTTCCAACTTAGGACCAACCGGAGAAAGCCAAATATGCACCCCTCACCCATCACACAGGATAGGATGCCCCCTTCCATTTAGCTGCCTCCAGCCTCCCCAGGCCAACAGCCTCCCACCAGGCACACGTGAAGCTTCCTCTTTTCCTCTCTAAAGCTTGCCCACCCCTCTGCCTGCCTTTGAGTCTCTGCCAAAGGCAACTGATGGTGGCTGACTCCCTTGCTATAGCTCTGAAAAAATAGCCTTTGCTTTTCTCATTTGATTGGTTCATTTATTTCCACGATGCCAGCATATGAAAAGCGCCTGGTGCCTCCATGGAATGTAACGGGTACTCGGTGAGGTTCTGTCCCTCCCTCTCTACCCACCAAGAGACCCCAGGGCAGCTGCCCCGCTGTCTGCCTGCCGGGAGTGTCGGCACCCTGAGTGGTCAGGCGGGCCAGGTGCCCTAAGAATTAGCTGGTTCTCAGAACATCTGCCTTGGAGGGAAAGTGAGCAGGAGATGATTTTATATTTTCTTGTGTACGATGTGGGGGAGGGGTGGAGAGGGGAGCTGTGTTTGGGGGAAAGAGCCTAGGACTGGGCTTTGCATGCGTTCAAATCCCAGCCCCATGCTGGCTGTGTGGCTCAGGCCACAGCTGTCTTCTTTGTTAAGGGGAGGAGATTCAATGAGCTAATTTGGGTTAGATACTTAGCGCGACGCCTGGCACCTAGGAAATGTATGTAAACAGAAACTGGCAGCCAGTCGGGGTGGTGATGGCGGGGATGTGTGGCCACCAAACCTAGCTGCCAAAGGTTCAGAAAAGTGTTCAGGAGGATACGTGTAGGCACATCCTCCTGAACTCACTGCTTCCTCAGTGGGGCAGTCTTCGCCCAGGACTTTCCTAGGGGAAAGCAAAGGCTGACTGGGTCCTCCCGGGACCTGCCACTGTGAGGCTCTCCCCACCTAGGCCCTCACCTCAAGGGAAGCAAGGGTGGTTCCCCCAAGAGCTGACCGGGTGGGGGACAGTCCACCATAAGGCGAGGTTCACAAAAATGTTAGTGGGGCACCCCGTATAAAAGAGCTAGGCGGGGGTGTCCTGGGAAATAACCCAACTGCTGTTCATTCACACTGAGGAGAAAGTGATGGAAAGACTTGGTCTTTATACTTTAACAGGAGGCAAAGCCGTAAGTCCAGAAAAACCCCATTAATGTGGGCTCTCAGGCATCTGGGTTAGAGGAAGTGGTACTAGACTGATAGAAGAGGAGCCTCTGAAGCCCCAGCACCAAGACGGAACCTGCAATGGTCACTGGTCACATGACTGCCCAGCATCAGAGCCTGCCAGAGGACTGCTCTCCCTGCCAGGGGTCAGGGAAAAGTGGGCATCTGGCGTCTCCAGATGCCCCAAGCAGAGATGAATCTGGAGCTGGCATCTCAAAATAGAGGAAGAATTCATCCTGAGAGCACGCATGGCAGGCACAGCCACTTTCAGAGGCACCAGCACCAGAAGGGGATGTAGCATCCAGGGCCCAGGCAGTGGAGGGCGCTCACGCACCCAGGGTTTTGCAGCATCCCGGGGTGGGGGGGAGGGCATCCACTGTCTAGGGCACAGTTTCTAAACATAGTTCTCCTCCTGCCTTCCTGGTAATTCTGTCACTTCCCAACAGCTTTCCAAAAAATTCTCTCTGCTAAATCAGTGGCTTGCTACTAGGAATCTGATCTGATGCAGCGCACGGCCCCGAGGCCAGTGGCAGCAAAAGGATGATTGCAATTAACACAGTTAATTGTAATTCCCTGACATGTTTTCCAACAATTGGATACAGAAACAAGGATTTCTTTAAGATGAGTTGTTAATAGGCAGAAACGTGATAAGGTTTCCGTGATAGGGTTAGGATTAGGGCAATGTGGTTTTCATACTCCTGCTGTTGTGAGACCTGCCCCTCGTTGCTTTCCCCTCCCCTGAGCAGAGTAGGGAACTCACGCCCGATCACTCCACTCACCTCGGCTTCCCTCTATGGCCAGGTGTTTACTACCTCACATCAAAGTAGCCAGCCTCTTATGGGATACATTTCAGCTTGGCTGCGCCTTACTTGCAAGTTTATATGAATCCCTTTGTTTGAGACCCTGGGGGCCAAGGAAGAAAACTAGTCCAGGTGAGCAAGCTTGGCTCCCAGCCCCAGCTCTGGGATGAACTGTCTGTAACTCTCCTCTCTGGGCCTCAGTTTTTCCCATCAGTAAAATGAAAAGAACCCATTTGTTTCTGTACAAAGGTCCTTCCGGCTCCAAGTTCTATGATGCCATTATTCTGTTTCTTTGGAACTCACCATCCCATTGCTTCCTTCTCTGCATTCGGTGTAGGTGGCCCACAGCAACAGCATAGAAAACAGGAAGGCTAAACTCAACAAGAATCCATGTTTCGTGTTTAGCAAGGTGGGGCAGGTCCATCTTGTTGCCACGTTTTGTTCCCTGCCCTCAAGGTGTTAATGTTACTATAGCTGTGTGTGTGGCGGTGGGGTGGGTACAGGAAAACAGAAGCCACTCTAGGTATTATAAATAGGAAGCGTTCCAATTCAGAGAATTGGAGAATTGCACGACTGCTGGAAGGGCTGGGGGAGGAAAGGTCAGGCCAGCAGCTGCCAGAGGCAGGTGATCTACAGTAGCTCACCTAGAAGCAGCAAAGGATCTAGGAATCTCAGCAGTGGCTGCCACTGGATTCACAGCTTGAATCACACAGAGCATGCAATTCTCAAGAATCTGAGTTTTGCCCAGGCGTCTAGCTGCAGCTACTGCCAGGGAATGACATTTTCCTTCTCCTCCACCTCCCGGTTCTTGCAGGAGTGCCTCTCACTGGAGGACTCGAACTCAGAGCTGTACAAAGAAAGGGATTCTGGGAAATGTAGTTCCAGGCTTCTCCTCTGAGGTATATATAGGCTGTCACAGCACATGGTCATGATGCCAAAGGACAAGAGACAATGAGTCTGGTTTCACAGCCACGAACCAGGAAGAACAAAGAGATTTCATCCTAAGGGCCAGCTCCTGATTAACTGGTGATGGCTGCCTGGTGTGCTCTGTTGGAAACAGTTTTGAGGTTGTATGTAGGTTCACCAGGAAAAGGTGCTGCAATTGATTAGCAATGCCTGTGATGGGTGTAGAACGAGAGTGGGGGATTGTATGCAACAAATTTGCTCTAAACTAATGATTGGAAGGCTTCCTAAGGTGACTGACCTTTTTGCTGAGGGTCAAATGTATAAGTTGTAACCATCCACACGTGGACTGATCCCTATAAGCCTTGAACTCGAGAGGGATATTGGAACCGGAGCAGCCTGTAAAAGCAGGCAAGGAACATGGGAAGCCTGTGGGGTCTCCAGCCTCCGGGAATGGAGCGCTGCACAATCCACACCATCACTCTCTTCAAAGTCATCTCGTGGTCGGTTCTTTCATCACCACCTTCACTACCGCTTGCCCCTACCTCACTTCATTTCCAGGTTTCTAGTTCTGTCTCTGCTAGGTCTTTACCACATGATCTTAGAGAAACCTTCCAAATCTTCTCCGATGAATTACTTCCTCTGTCTCTCAGTTCCCTCATGGGCATATTCAGAAGTTGGGTTAGATTTGTGGTTTGTAGATGGTGGATTGAGGAGCCTGAGGTGTTTAGGAGGAAGAGGAAGGCTGGAGAAATGCCAAGGGATGGGGCTTTGGGAGGTACCACTTTAATCTGTTTTAGATACTGTGCTTTTGCCTAAAATGTCTCTTGGGGAAAAAAAGGGAGGGGGGGTCTACTGCTTAAAATAAACAAATCAATTAAAGGCTTGAGAACCTCTGGACGTATCGCACCTGGAGTCACTGCCAGATGTAACATTCCCTGCTGCTGGTTGGTTTGCCCGCCTCTGCTAACAGCAGCCCCTTCTCTCTCCACCTCCTTTCCTCCTCTTTCTCCATCCTCTCTCTTCCAAAGACGTGAAGTGCGAGGTCTCCATCTTATCTTCCAAACTCGAGTTGAACTTCAGAACCGGACTTGAAGGCTGGTTCTTGTCATTAGGAGATGTTGTGAGGTCATGTAAAGGAAAGGGGAAAATAAAATCAATATGTCATTTTCCCCATTTTCCAAAAATCTGGTGTCATTCTTTTTTATCATTAAAAACACACTGGGGCTTCCCTGGTGGTGCAGTGGTTGGGAGTCCGCCTGCCGATGCAGGCGACACAGGTTCGTGCCCCGGTCCGGGAAGATCCCACATGGCGCGGAGCGGCTCGGCCCGTGAGCCATGGCCGCTGAGCCTGTGCGTCCGGAGCCTGTGCGTCCGGATCCTGTGCTCTGCAACGGGAGAGGCCACAACAGTGAGAGGTCCGCGTACCGCAAAAAACAAACAAACACTGAACCATAGAAAACTTAGAACTTGACATCCTGGAGTCAAGAGGTCCTCTTGCTTTTCCCCTGCCATACTGCACACTGCAAAATTGCAAAACATGGGAACATGCGGCTTTGAGTTGTCGTTGCTGTTTTTAATGATACCGCAATGACTATATGGTTTTTATTGTGTTTTTTAAGGCAGGAGGAACCATTCAAATAGGTTTTTCTGCTCAAAATGTATTTTGGAGTTCCATCTTGGGGAGTGAGAACACTTTTGTTCCTCTTCCTGCTGCAGTTTCACTGAGTTCCCATTAATACTAGCTCTAGAAGAGTCTGAGTCAGCCATAAAGTATGGCCATTCAGGAAAATATTTTCGTTATTCCCCGCTGGAGGGAAAGGGCAGGTTCGAGGAGAACGCTGGTAAGGATGAGTTAGAGGAATGGTGCGGAGAGCCCGCCCTTCTGCCCCTGCTCTGCGGGGTCCTCCTGGGCCTTGGGCCTCGGCCTGAGGAGGCAGTGGCTAGAATCCCACCCACCCCAGCAGTGGCCCCTGCCACGTGGAAGTCCAGGTACTAGTGAGGTCAAGACCACCCTAACATGGGACCCTCCACTGAGACCCTTCTGTCCTGGCTCTGCATATAAACAGCACAGCCAGGCCAGGATGGAGCAGGTGCACACCTTGCCTGCTGATTGGCTGGAACCTGAGAGGTGGCACTCCCATTGGATGGTCCCCATCGGCATAGGTAGCAGGAGAGGGCGGGGCTTGTGGCCAGCAAAAGCCACCTGCCTCACCTGTTCTCTGGGTCCCAAATTCCCCCATCAAAACAGAGAGACTGGGACTTCCTTGGTGGCACAGTGGTTGAGAATCTGCCTGCCAATGCAGGGGACACGGGTTCGAGCCCTGATCTGGGAAGATCCCACATGCTGCGGAGCAACTGGGCCCATGAGCCATAACTACTGAGCCTGCGCGTCTGGAGCCTGTGCTCCACAACAAGAGAGGCCGCGACAGTGAGAGGCCCGCGCACCGCGATGAAGAGTGGCCCCCGCTCGCCGCAACTAGAGAAAGCCCACGCACAGAAACGAAGACCCAACACAGCCAAAAAACATAAATAAATAAATTAATTAATTTTTTTAAAAAAAGAGCAGGACTAATAAAAATACTATTTAAAAAAAAATTTTAAAAAGAGAGACTGCCTGAACACCACCAATGCCTGGCTCTAGATAATGGCTTTCCCCACCTCTCCGCCCAGAAGTCACAATGACTGACCCTTGCACAGGAGAGGGGGTGGCCTCGCCTTTCTGAGACACTTTGGAGACAGAGCTCTCTTGTTTCCAGGACACTGAGGGCCTGGGGGTTGAGGAGGAGGAGATGCCTCAATCTGAGGAGGGAAGTCACAGCCATTTCCCTCAGGACCAGCTCCAGGTTCACCCAGGGTGGAGCAGCTCCCCAGAGGACAGGAGTGGGGATCCTGGTGTCATTTCTGGAGAAGAGAAGAGGGCCCGGGGCAGAGCCTGGCATGATGGGAACTTACCTCACAGGCAGGAGAGTTTACCCCCCAAATAAGCAAATCATCTTCCATCCTGTTTTCCATTTCCTCTGGGGATCTTTCCCCTGGCACTGAGGCCTGAATCCTATTGTCAGAGCTTTCCTGTTCAGTTGGGTCTCCTCATGAAATGCAATTCTCTGGAAGAGTTATAGTAACTCTTACAGAAACAGATACCTCATTGGTCTGGGGAGTGGGGAAGTGCTATATACACACAAGCAGGAAGGATGGGAGGGTAGGCACAAGCAGAAAGTGTTGATAAGAGAACAATACTGTCCAAAAGAACTTTCCATGATGATGTTCAGTAGACCTAATTTGTGCTGTGTCATACTATGTGGCATCTGAGCTTGAAATATGGCTAGTGTGACTGAGAACCAAATTTTTAATTTAAATTTAAATAGCCACATTGGCTGGTGGCTACCATATTGAAAAGTGCAGTTCTAGAAAATCTAATTTGGAAGAGACCCTAGACATCCTTTGGTTCTTGCTAGTGGGAATATCTTACCAGGCCCTCTGAGAGGTATAGGTTGCAAAAGCCTATGCCTTATCATTTTTTTTTTTTTTTTTGCGGTACGCGGGCCTCTCACTGCTGTGGCCTCTCCCGTTGCGGAGCACAGGCTCCGGACGCGCAGGCTCAGCGGCCATGGCTTACCGGCCCAGCTGCACCATGGCATGTGGGATCTTCCCGGACCGGGGCACGAACCCGTGTCCCCTGCATCGGCAGGCGGACTCTCAACCACTGCGCCACCAGGGAAGCCTCATGCCTTATCATTTTATATTTGAAAAACAAATCCCTGGTTTTGCATAATACAAACTTTCAGGAAAGTTAGAGTTTTGTGTTTAGCAAAAGGTAGCAAAACTTTACAGCAGTCCTACCCTTTCACATGACAGGCTGAGCCCCAGAGAGAGGCAGTGACCATCCGAGGTGACACTGATTTCTCTGGGATGGCCTGCTCTTATCCCGGCAGATCAGAAAGAGTGGCGTCTTGTAGATAACAGTGTCCTGAATATAACACTGGTCTCCTGGTGTCACAGCGGAACATGGAAATGTATGGGTGGTGATGATACTGGTACTTGATCTGAGTCCCCACCTAGTGTTATGCCTGCATCTGAGAGCCCTATCCCCAGTCTTTACAGGTCCCAGGTGGCTCACAATCTTCCCCTGTGGCCTACTTGGCTTTTTTAAGACTGGGGCAACCTCCCCACTTTTATGCTACTGTGGTAAACAGAATAATGGCCTCCCAATAATATCTACATCCAAATCCCCGAAATCTGTGAATGCATTACCTTTTATGGTAAAAGAGACTCTGCAGGTCTGAGTAAGTTAAGGATCTTGAGGTGAGGAGATTATCTCGAATTACCTGGGTGGGTACAATGTAATCACAAGTGTCCTTATAAGAGGGAGGCAGGAGGGTCAGGGTCAGTAGTAGGAGATGTGATGATGGAAGCGAGAGATTGGAGTGATGCAGGAAGGGGCCATGAGACAAGAAATGCCAGCAGCCTCTAGAAGCTGAAAAAGGCAAGGAGACATTCTCCCCTGAAGCCTTCAGAAGGAACACAGCCCTGCCATTACCTTGATTCAGACTTCTGACCTCCAGGTCTGTAAGAGAGTAAATCTATGTTGAATAAAGCCACTAAGTTTGTAGTAGTTTGTAACAGCAGCAGTAAGAAACTAAGACAGTTCCCATTGCAGGGAGCTTCAACGTGGTCGCTGCTGTCACCAGGATTCACAGAATTGAAAGAAATGGATGACAGCAACCTATTTCCTTCAGATCTGCTTTGCTTCTCCTGTTTTACTGTTTCCTGCAGCTGAGGGGTCTCTCCACCCTCAGGGTAGGTCATTGACTGTTATCTGGATCCCCCGTCAGTAGCTGGAGCAGCCTCTATCTCCCTTGGAGCTCTAGAGAGCTGACCATCATCCTTGAATCCCCTTTGCCTTTCTCCCAAGACACCTAGGGCTGCTCAAGCAGACCAGATTTCCCAGGTTTTGTCTTAAAACCCCTTTAACCCCTAAGTTTCTCATTCTCTTCTTGATGGTCTCTTCCCTCCACCCTTTCAAAAATCCAATAAGCAAAGCCATAAACTCAAGCAAGAATGGGAATCAAATTCCTGTTTTCAATCAGGGAGCAGGAGCAAGGAAGTTCTCCCTCTGGTCCCTGGGATGACAAGAGCCACAGGATCACTCCATCTATTTCTGTCCTTATAGTCTGAGCAAACCCCAGAGGCTGCATTCCGCAGGAAGCTCCTACTTGCTTCCAGGAGAGAGGTCCAGGTCCCAGGCCCTCTCTCAATGTCCTCAGAAAACATTCTTTCTTAATTCTCCTGTGAATCTTGCTCACCAAGTACAATCCCCACCACTCACCAGGCCAGGGACCCACAACTCCAAATGGGATAACTTAGATGTTTTCTCTTACAAACCCCAGGCTTTTCTGTGTACTCATTGATTAATTCTACCATTGAATATTTCCCTAGAATTTCCTGGGTGCCAAATGCTATGCCCAGTTGCTGAAGAGACATATCTCCCAGCTGAGGCACAGGAAGCCAGGAGTAAAGAAACCATCTTGGCTGTTACAGCAGATACCAGGTAGAGCAGAAGAACCACCCAGCTGAGCCCAGTCCAAACTGCCGAATCATAAGAAAAAAATGAACTGTTGTTGCTTTAGGCGTCTAAGTTTTAGAGTGGTTTTCTTACATAACAATAGATCATTGAAATATTTCCAAACCCAGGCCACACATAAGATGGAGGACTTGCCTTTCTCCTGTGGCTGTGGCTACTTCTGACTTCTTGGCCCAGCTCTCCTGATCCTTCACCTGTCAGCTGGCAGTGGGTTCATCTCATGGGCAGGAAGGAGAGGAAAAGACACCCAGACTCTGGAAAGGTCCAAGTGAAGGAAGAGGGAGTTTGGGAGTTTGGGGAAATGACCGTGATCAGACCCTAGAAAAGGAGGAGACCTCAAGGGAGACTTTCAGCATGTGGGGAGTGTCATGAGAACTAACTGAGAAACAAAAGAGATGTGACCATGTTTAGTACCACAAGCTGGAGAAGTAAATCTTGGCCGTTACAGGAAATCATACATTTACTGTGGATAAGGTCACCCAGGCTATTATCTTATTTGATAAACATTCAATTATTCAATTTAGTAAACATTTATTAAGGCTTGGTGATCACAGCTAGGACGGGAAATCAGAGATGCAAAAAAGTGATTATGATTTCACATGATTAGTGCAGAAAGAGAAGTATATACAGAGCCCAGAGAATGATGAGTTCTAAGGATATTCAGAAGGGCTCCCAGGAGGAGGTGGCCAATGAGATGGGTTTTGAGGAGTAAACAAGCGTTCACTAGTCACGGCAAAGGGTGGGGTTCATCTTTAATGGTTGGCAGCCCATGGTTTGTGGGCAGGTCTACCTAGCTTAAAGATAGAGAAACAGAGCCAGTTTCCATATTCCATTTCCAACAGACAGACATGTAGATTTCATGCTGGGTGGAGGGAAGCTACTGGACTCACCATCCCCTTTGGAGATAACACCCACTGGGGCTCTGGCATGAAACAACCTGATAAGTCACAAGTGCTAGTGGAATCAACCAGTCACAAAGGTTGTAGTTTCCATCAAGTCTCTGTACGTAGAAGAAACCAAGGAAGAGCAAAACTGCTCACCAGCAACTGATAAGACTCCAAGTGGTGACAGTGCTGGCTCTGGACCCCTCCCCCTACAGGAGAAGTTTCTACATTGTCTTCACACATGGGCCTTCATCCTGCCCTGTGGCTCTTTCTGCCTGAGCCCTGAGTCAGGGCTCTCAGCTCTGAGACCACATTTGTGGAGATGGTCTCCCCAGAAATCTGGTACCCATGGTAACCCCTTTCCTCACTCAACAGAGTGAAACAGATCGGCCCTCCAGCACATTGAGCAGCACCAGTCTTGAATGGTGACTCGGGTCTCCTGGTCTGTAGCTGGTCCCGCCTTAGAAAACCCACCTTTGACTCTGGAGGGCTCTGTCTGGGTATCCACTGGAGGGGGCAGCCCTGAAGTAGGTATTACCCCTTTGAAAAGAACAGATGTCATTCTTGTCACTTTAAATTAACTTTAGCTGAGAAGGACTGACAGAAACACGATGCTGGGTGAACTGTATTTGAGAGATATTCTGTCAAATATCGCACGGGGTTGTGATCCACCAATTTTCCCACCTGCTGCTGCTGTCTGAGTAGCTGAATGCACAATGGCATAATTACCATATTTTGTTCAGATTTCCCTCCATCGGATCAGAGCCCGTGAATGTGAAATGTGCCCACAGAAAAAGGAAACCCCAGTGGGGTGGGTGCAAGGGCAAGGGCATCCCTCAGCTCTTCCCTGGGGGAGAGCTGGGGAGGGAGGAGAGCTGCCCGAAGGTGTCCCGGCCCCCAGCCAGGAAGGTGTACATCCTGGAAACAAAGGAGGAAGGTGGAGCATCAGGAGTTAGGAGCCAGATTAAGATCACACAGACCTGCAGCCCTTAGAAACTGGCTTAATCCATTTTATAAAGAGTTGGGAGGGGTTTTCTCTCCGTGAATATAATACCTTGCGCATCTGATCAGCTTTTTTCCCAGAACATTTCAAAGCTCTCTGCAAATACAGCAGAGTCTCCTTAGATTAGAGCCCAGCCTATTATTACCTGGCTTTGGAGACACCCCAAGTCAGCGGGTCACCTGGGGCACTGTGAAATAAGACAATTCCCTGCAACAAAAAGCCTGGTGTGATGTGGTTTGTCTAACTAGTGGTTTTCAAACTGTGTGAGTCATGGGACCCTTAAAAAAAAAAAAAAAGAAACAGCTTGAAGCTCCATTCTTAATTCAGAGCAAAGTGGATCTATTGTGGTTAAAGCAAAGCTACAATGCGAAGGGGAGCAACGATGGGTCCACTTGACATCCCCGCCCACAGTTGGAAGACTTTTCTGGAGGTCACTTGTGTCCCCACCCCCCAAGCAGAGGTAGATTTTCTGTGAAGCTAGTAGAACTTAAGTTTCTTCAGTATACCTTCCAAGTCTTGGTACCTAATTTCATTTCTATCATTTTTGTGTTGTTTTCATAACAAGGGACCCCCCCGCAAAGATATGTTTCATGTAGAACCAGCTACATAATTTGCATGGCCAAGTACAAAATAAAAACTTGGACCCTTTTTTCAAAACAATTAAGAATTTCAAGATGGCAGTGGCGTAGCATGAAACCAAGCCTAGGGCCCTCCTAAGCCTGGGGCCCTGTGTGACCGCACAGCTGGCATACCCATAAGACGGTCCTGGTTTCACACCCTATAGAACCTGGATCTGTCCCTTTCTCCAGCTTTCCAAAGAAATGCCAATAGGTCCAAATGAATCTCCACCTTTCCTGAGAAGCTTCTTCCATTCTAGTGAGTCAGGCTGGCCAACCTCACAGGCCCTCGAGAGACGCTCGACACAGTGCATCTCCCCTCACGCCCTCACTTTCATGTAGAAGAATGGCCTTAAGGTGAATGACTGCATTTGCAAACAGAAACTGCAGCAGAACAAAGAATCCACTGTGTGTTCAAGGACTGGGACTGGAGCGGCACTCGGGGGAAGCTGTGGATCAATCCCCAAACCCCCAGAGGATTGGGCAGAATCATTTCGGGGTGCTCCTTGAGGGCTTGGGCCTCATATACTCCTTTTCTAGGTTCCCCATGATATCTGGCTGGGGTATGACTGACAACGTGTCTATTGAATAAACACAGCCTGCGTTCCAGCCAAACAAAGTTGTGGTTCTCTGACTTTGCCAAACTCATTACAAATGACAAACCATTGTACATTTTTTCCCCTGCCCAGAAAGCTCTTCTTTTCCCTTCTTTAATCCAGGTCCTATTCACAGGCTAAATCCCAGCATCTGCTGGTGGCCCTGCCCTCGAGATGAAGTAGGCCGCCCTGACTGGAGAGTAAGGAGAGCCGCTTCCTGAGATATTTGGGTTGAGGCTAGAAAACTGATCAGTGAGTGTACCAGGTAGAGTCTACCCAGGAAATAGAAACCACCTAAGTAGTGAAACAGAGGGGCTTGAATGCAGGAATTGCTTTTGTCAGAGATGGAAGAGCTGAGAAGCCAAACAGGGGACGTTGAGTCAACCTAGTGATGAACAGTGTAGGAAGCCACCACTACCCTTGGCCAGAGGGATGGGAGACAGGGGGTGGCGGTGGGTGGTACCACAGTGAGCCAGGGCAAAGCTGCTTCCAGAAGAGTCGGTCCAGAAGAGGTGGAGCCATGGAGGAAACAAGATGCTAGAGCCTCTGTCCACGGCAGAATGGGATGGGGAGAAATCCTCTGTGGTCCTTCCTTCCGTCATCCCCTCTCCCTCCAATTCCTCCCAATGGCCTAACGCAGCAGGAAGCCTGAGACATGCAGCCGCAGAGCCAGACCCCTCTGGGATGGAGCAGGGTGTGGGTAGGATCTGGGGGCCAACAAGGCCAGGACTGCATGCAGGAGTATTGGAGTGATGCTCCAGTGCAGGCAGGGAGAGGCAGTTGAACTTGATCATGTTTGGGAAACTTGCCAGCCCTGAGATGGGCACTTGATAGGAATATTCTTTCTTTCCCTAACAATTCACATGATTATGGCCTTAGAAATAAAGTTTCCCTACTCAGTGAAACAACAGAGAAAAGTCTTTCCCTTGGATATGTAATGTCCCACCAGGTTAGTATTTTTTATAATTTAGGAAAAATGTTGTGTTTTCTGACTTGCAGATTCACTTCCTTTTATAAGACAATGAAAATTATACAACCCATCAAGTTTCCCTTTTTGCCTTAGCTGCCAGGAAGCTCTGAACTAAATTCAAATTTCCCAGATACAAGTTTTTAATTATATACTATCCCCTTCTACATTTCTTTAAATCCACAATTTCTGGTTTAACCCTCTCATTGATTAATGTTTTTATAAGACACCTCAAATACTTTAAGTAGCAGATAAAGTATACCTTGGCTTCTTTTTCATTTAAGATGATTCTAATAGTTCCTATTAATTGAATTCTTCCTCACGTTTGCTCCCTGTCTGTTCCCCTTCCCCCACAGAACTTCCTAGTGATTTGTCATTTTCCCACGTTAAGAAAGCCACAGGCCCTTTCCACTTCTCCATGGCACTCTCTTACTCCTAAATTATCACTGAATCTCTTTCACTTCCCCTTCCACTGCCCTCTTCAGAGATTTCCTCTCCAGCAGGGCATGAACCCTTCCCAAGCAGTGCCAGCATCACGGGGCCCGCTGAAGAGGAAGCTGAAAGTCTGGACAGAGAAGTGAGGGCTGACGGAGGTGGAGGGCTGGTGCTCTGGAATGGCAGTTCTCAGGGGTTTTGGGTCACTGACCTGGTTTCAATCCGGCTCTGCCACTCACCTGCTGTGACCAATGGACGTCGGTCGTGCCCACCATTTCCCAGCACAGTGTCCCTCCCCATGCTTTTGGTAATGTCACTCCAGCTTTCCTCTAGGGATTACATCTCTCCCACTGCATCCAGCCTGGATGGGACTGATTTCTTTTCTTTTCTTTCTTTAATTTTTATTGGAGCGTAGTTGATTTACAATGTTGTGTTAGTTTCAGGTGTACAGCAAAGCAGTTCAGTTATACATAGACATGTATCCACTCTTTTTGAGATTCTTTTCCCATATAGACCATTACAGAGCACTGAGTAGAGTTCCCTGTGCTATACAGTAGGTCCTTATTAGTTATCTATTTTGTATATTGTTGGCACTGATTTTCAAAATGTCACATTCTCCCTGCCCAAGGTGTAGTCAAGTGACCCAGACAAAGCCATGATACTCTGTCCTCCAAGAGGGTCCATTTGGAGTGGGGCGACAAGCTGGAACTCGTTCATCTTGCCCACAAACCCTGGTAAGCTCATCCCTTGACTCCCACTACCTCCAAACCCAAAGCAGATGGCATGCTTGTCCTTACAAGGGCTTCAGGCTCAGAGTTGCCTTGGATTTTGAAAAATGAGTTTCTGTTACTGCAACCAACATCCACAAGTGATGCAGAGCCTGATCCTGGGCGAGTTACCCAGCCTCTTGGAGTCCCAGGAGACACTGGCACACACGCCCTGGGGTCAGGGGTGCTGCGCTTAGCCCATCATGGTGTTTCACACCTATTTCATCCCTGCTTCCCTGCTCTGCCCAACAGGTGACCTGCCAAAGGGCATGGAACCTGCCCCCATTCCACAGCTGGCCAGTGGCACACGTCAATGGTCAAGTCTCCTGAGAATTCATGTTCTCCTTCAGGACCTCTCAGTTTTTCAAGGAATTCCTTGGGATCTCACCAAAGGGTGAGCTGTGGTTTACTCATTTCAATGGGGGAGGAGCAGAATTTCTAGAAACCTCATCCTGAGGAATGAAGGCATCAGATTCTCCGGCTGTGGCCCCTCACCAGATGCCCGGGTCCAGGCTCCTACATGGCGGAGCTGCTGTGCTCCGTGGATTCCTCTCTCCATAAAACTGCAACCAAGTCTGTTTTAGAAACATAGGCACAAGCAGACTCGGCTTTGACAGGCCTCCTGCTTCCTGAGCACTGAAGACCCTCTGATCCTCCAAGAAGACTCTGCAAGCATCCTCCGCCCTGGGCCACGTGAACCCGGAGCTGGATGAGGCTGGACATGCTCGGCTGCCTCCCTGGGTCCCTGTTGTCCACTGAGCCCGTCTCTAGAGAGCACCGTTCTCACTGAGAGTGGGAGCTAAACAGTGATGTTCCTAAGCCCACGGTGGACTCCATGGGGAACCCACTGGCTATTCCAACAGGCCGGCCACAAAGTCTTCTTAAAATAATAACTACTGGTGGTAGGGGGTCCGCCTGCCGATGTGGGGGACGCGGGTTCGTGCCCCGGTCCGGGAAGATCCCACATGCCGCGGAGCGGCTGGGCCCGTGAGCCATGGCCGCTGAGCCTGCATGTCCGGAGCCTGTGCTCCGCAACGGGAGAGGCCGCAACAGTGAGAGGCCCGCGTACCGCAAAAAAAAAAAAAAATTAAAAAAAATAATAATTACTAACAGTATCACTGCTGTGCACGTTTTCACATCAGTAGAAACTAAGTTCATTCCCTTTATTTTACAAATGCAGAATCAGGCTTAAGCAATTGAGAAAATTGACCAAGGTGACAGGGCTATTAAGGAATGGAGGGATTCTCAAGAATCTCACCCAGGTCTACCTGACCGCAAAGCCTGTGCTCTTCACCACTGTGCTTTACTGCGTCTCTCGTGTTTCTGGGGGGAGGCCCACTGGGACCCCCATTCACAGTCACCAGGTGAGCAGCAGCTACCTGGAGACCACAGAGAGTCAATATACCTGATTCCTGCTGCTGCTAAGTGGCTTGGGAAAGTCACGGTTCCTCTCAGATTCTCAACTCCCTCCTTTGAAGGGTGGGGGACAGCGTACCACCTCTGCCTCAGTGGAATGACATCATGGACAGTATTCTGCACAGGAGCATCGTGAGGGATCTGAGCAGCTCGGAGAAGACAGGTGTATGGAGTGAGGAGACACCTGCAGAAAAGGGAGAACGATAAGGAAGCGATGGGAAGGAAATGGTTCTCTGGAGGTCTGCCAGGATCCTGAGACAGCACTGCCCTGCAGCCCCTGCCCCTCAATGCTGGCGCGCCCAGCAGCGGTACCAGGCGGGCTGATTCCTCCAGACATCCCTGAGGGAGGGGCAGGAGCCAATAATGGGTCAGAAACAACAGGATTCTGTGAATTCACAGGGCGTCTTTGTGCTGTGGGCCTCCAAATAGTTCTGCCAGTTCTGTAAGTCCACTTGGGCTTCAAGATCTTCTTGCATCTGCTGGGAAGGAGTTGGAGAAGCTTGAGAAAGGATAGGAACCCCCGGCCTTGACCTTCCTCCTCTGTCGCTGCCCACAGACCCAGTGACCACAGGATTTTCTCTGCCCTGTTCTGTCAAGCCGAGTGACTTCCCCTCACCCACCCCACCTTCATCTCCTCATTACAGAACAAAGGAAGCTGGTTCTTTCCCTCCAGTCCAGAGAGGGTTCCTAATTGGCTTTCCATTAAAGGGAAAATAGACTACTGTTTCCACCTCATTATTTATGAGCCTTTCTGGAAGTGCATTTCCATGCACTCTGGGATTACTCACGCCCATTTTGCTTGGCCATATTTTATGATCTGTTTTATTTATTCAGGGCCTCTATTGGGTACTCACATCTGAAACCAATTAAAAGCCAAGAAATAGGAAAAACCAAATAAACACCTGGAGATGTCCAAACCCAGTCTTTCTGAAGCCTGCAACTGGGGGACTGGCATGGCTAGGCCGATAGTCTAGGCCACGGGAAATGGGGATCTCTCTCCTAGAGACGTTAGTTGACAAGGCCGCACAAGATGGCGGCACATTGATTTGAAGACCTGTAGACAG
The DNA here is from genome assembly GCF_005190385.1 of Monodon monoceros. Classification (NCBI taxonomy): domain Eukaryota; kingdom Metazoa; phylum Chordata; class Mammalia; order Artiodactyla; family Monodontidae; genus Monodon; species Monodon monoceros. Next base: position 65,246,267 of record NW_021703781.1, read on the forward strand.
AGCTCGGGCTAAGATTGCCTGGGTCCTTGGTTCTGAGATCTCCCTGTGCAGGGCAAAGGCATTGCTCGTGCATGTTGGGGTCCCCCCTCTCTGCCTGGCACATAAGAGGAAGTCAGCAACCCTTGGCTCAGCTTGTGCACGTCACCACCGTGACTGCTGTGAGTGTAGGTATGTGCACACCATTGCACAAATTTGGAGCAACAATGTGGAGAACTGTCTCTATGAATTTGGGAATGGTTTGCCTTTTATAACCACTGTCTCCAGCTCTACTCTAAAAGGATTCTTGGGGGTAAATGTGCTCCCTTTCAGTCTCAGAAAAACAGCTGCCAAGCTTGGTATTCCCAGAGACTGCCAGTCTCCTGGAGACTTAATCCAGGTGGGGTGGGGATCCCAGGGAGAAGAAGACAAGCCCTCATCTTTTTCAGTCCCCTGAAAAAGAGACCATTTCACACATCTTTACAGGATGTGCTTTGGAGTCTGTGCCCATGGACAAGCCACCCTGCACCTTGTTTGTCCACGTAAGATGCCCAGAAGTCCCTTTTTCATTCTATCTGCCGTTCCCCTCTCCCAGCTTCAATCCCTGCTTGGACAAGAGGCCTCTCTCTGCTGCACTCCCCACCTCCACCCGGGAGAGTCAGTACATTGGTGGGCGGTCTCTGTCCTGAAGCCAAACGCCCCCTTCCTCCCCTTCAGCTGAGCTGGGTGTGTGGACAGTACGAAGCGGGGCAGGGGTGAAGGGCCCCAGCAGCCCCCTGTTGGGCAGACAGATAGATGGGTGTAAATGCCAGTGCATCACGGAACTTTGCAGAGTTCCAGTTGTGATTAAGAGAAATGATGCACATCACATCTCTGATGATGTTTACTCTCCAGGATATTTGTGTTTATTATAACCTGGTTTTATACACACACACATACGCATATTGCGGGATGGGACTGGCCCCCCGAATTCTTAGGAATAATGCTGCTTAGAGACTTCTCCCTCCCTTCCCTTAGTAATTTATATAAATCCTTCCTTCGTTCATTTGTTTGGTCATTAATTCAACAAGCAATGTGTTGGGTGTGTCTATGTAGCAGGCACTGGATGTACATCTGACAGACGCTAAATAAAGCCTCCCTCCCCTGCTGACGTTTCAGCCTGAAACCTTCTCTTGGGACAATACATTTCAGAGGTTTACGCCCCACAATGAATGTAGGAACTATAAAAGCCATCAACTCTTGAGGCAGGAGGGGAACTAGGAAGCTGACACAATTCTACTTGTCCACAAACCACTGTTTCCAAATGTGAGGTCTGTTCTTCTATAGCTTGGTCACATTCTGGTGAACATGATGACTTCTTGCTTTTACTACACGACTGGCCTGACGCTTCTGAATATGAGGGGCAAAGTTACCCAATTTCTCTGCTTTCTTCAGCAGCATGTGGGGACTGACAATGGCGAGGACTCAGGGAGCAAATGGGCGTGTGAAGTGGGCGGGTGTGAGGTGGAGGTTGCCAGCATGACCACAGACCGGCTGCTACTCCGAGGAAGTTTCAGACTTTGATGACGTCAAGGTGGGCTGAGGGAAGTGGAATTGCTCTGCGTGACAATAAGAGAAAATTTTGCAGTTGCTGTACCATTGGTTCTGGGGAGCCCACTGGCCACTTAGGGAAAGCTAGATACCACTTCTTAGGTTAATATTTGTAACGCATAAAATGAAATATATAGGATGAAAAAGAAGCCAAATGTATTAAAATATGGTTATCAAAATATTTTTTTAATGTATTAGAGTAATTTGTGGGCTGCTTTAGAAATACATTTAAATAACAAGGCAGTACATTGAGAACACAGGCAACTTCAATTGAATCTTACTTTGTAAAGACACACACACATGAAGGCTGTCGTTTCACGGCTTCATCCTGGCCAGTGTCACATGTTTGTCTTGGAAAGGAGAGTGCACATGTCCTGTTGCACACTCAGTTGATTTTGTTTTTCAGTTTGATGGTTCTAAGTGTTGAAAATCCTGATGTACAAAGATAAAGTGTTGCGGGCTTCCCTGGTGGCGCAGTGGTTGAGAGTCCGCCTGCCGATGCAGGGGACACGGGTTCGTGCCCCGGTCCGGGAAGATCCCACATGCCGCGGAGCGGCTGGGCCCGTGAGCCATGGCCGCTGAGCCTGCGCGTCCGGAGCCTGTGCTCCGCAACGGGGGAGGCCACAACAGTGAGAGGCCCGCGTACCCCAAAAAAAAAAAAAAAAAAGATAAAGCATGGCAAGTATATTTGAAAAGTCCACAGCTTGCTTTACAAGGAACACACAAAGCCTCTAAAATTTACGGAGTTAAACTCCAGTCGTGGAAACACACAACTTCACCATTTGGTGGCTGAACTGCAAGGATCAGGGTTACTCAAGAGTTAACAAGTTACACTGCTTAAGTGTCTGCAGAGAGGGGCACTGTGATATTCTGCAATCTGGGAGCAAATAACTGGCATCACGTCAAAGGGTAGCATAAATGATATTTCAAGATCTGCAATAACTGTAATGCAATATAAAAATACCTGGATTTCTCAGGTGACAGTCATGGGTACTATAATACCTGTGGCCTTTAATGAAAAAGAATGTCCTTGTCCTAATGTCTGAGCTGCAATGATGCTGACCCCTCTGCTGCCTACAAAATCCTCAGACAAGTCTCCCCCATTCTCATACGCGTTTCGAGTGATTTGTAATAGAAATCAATGAAGGGGCTGAATTTCATATTTGGGTCAATCCAGGGGGATTGTAAATCCACCAATCAATGAAACAGATTCAGCTAAAGTGGGAACCTGGGCCTGAGAGGTAAGGCTCACCTGGAAAATGTGCAGACCCTCAGGGAGGGCTTTGGACCCCCATCAGTCCTAGAGTACAGGTCCAAGGTGATCTCATCTAAATCTCGGTGTCCAAGGGCCCCTGCAGACATGGGGTGGCATCAAGAAAGCTCACGGGACCTGTTATTATACAGAAGGAGGTCAGCAGCTTGTAGCTCTGATATTTGGGAAGCTGGAGGAAGCTGAGGAATGGGCCAGACTTGTGCCCCTGCCTTCTCAATTGCTCTTTTCATGGTGCACCACCCTTCCCTGTGGCTCAAGCATCCAAAAAAGATGTGGAGCCCTATTTGGTCTGCAGTGCTCCCTTCACCATTGCTAAGCACTTGGCCCTTTCAGAGTCTGAGCGAGATGCTCCTGGCCGTTGCCAACCCAGGCAGTGGTTGCTGAAGAGGCTCTAATGAGAAGCCGACAGATGGATCTCCTCTGCCGTCCCTCCAGCAAGCCCACCTCTTCCCCACACTGCCCTGCGCTGTTTTGTAAGTTTTCCTCCTAATCTCAACCTCATTCCTCTTTCCCATTCTTCTGGATGTTAGAGTCACGACCTTTGCGGTTTATGGGCCACCAGAGACTGAACTAAATATGTTAGCTCTGAGTCCAAACAAGTAATAGCCGGCCAATTAAATTAATAATCCATATTGTTACAATGTTTAACCACGGCTGTTTCCTCAGCGGTCTGTTTAAATCACAGCCAAGGCCTGACCTATTAAAATGAATAACTGGAATTACGAGAAACACCATTTAATAAACACAGTGAAGAACGCAGCACAATTGGGCATGAAATATTTATTACCACTTGAAGCAAAGGGCTGTTTGGGACTTTAAGATGGGATTAATGAATGCATTTTAATGTCTAACTCATAAGGTGGGAGTTGGGGCTGAAACCAGAACCAAAGGCCCTTTGGAAGTGTCTTGGAAAAATCAGCTCACATTATATTACCACATTGTGCCAGGCTATTTGTTTATGTGAAGGGCCTCCGCCAATGCTGAGAGGGCAGGAAGGCGGACATCTGATCACTGGCTTCTCAGAGGCCTCGTACTTGCTCAGCAAAATTTCCTGGATGGATGGATGGATGGATGGATGGATGGATGGATGGATGGATGGATGGGTGGATGGATGGGTGGGTGGATGGATGGATTGATGGTTAGATTGATGGGTGGATGGATGGGTGAGTGGATGGATGGACTGATGGATGGGTGGGTAGTTGGATGGATGGATGGATGGATGGATGGATGGATGGGTGGATGGATGGATGGATGGATGGATGGGTGGATGGATGGATGGTTAGACTGATGGGTGGATGGATGGATGGACTGATGGTTGGTTGGGTGGATGGATGGATGGATGGACAGATGGGTAGGAGGATGGATGGATGGATGGATGAGTGGATGGACTGATAATAGATGAAACATTTTGACACCTTAGTATGTACACTTCAGTGATATCGGAAAGATGAAACACTTAGCACAATGCATGACACATTCTAAATTCTCGGTAAATGGTAACTGTCATTGTAGTCAGGAGAGCAAAGTCTGGTTAATTTACTAGAAAATCAATGCTCACATTTGGCAATTCCTCAGGAGCCCCAGAGCTGCCCCAGGACCCAACCTCCACACACTGCCCCATTTGTCTTTATGTACTGAGAGCCTGTTTTGGATTACATATTCTTCTTTGACTATTTTTGGCTTTTCTCAGAAAGAATTGCTCCTTTCCCTGTTTTCCCAAAGCTCAATGTCTTATCCTTGCATTCGCCCTGACATGTCCCCATTTTCCCTGGTATGACTATATTTCACAGGGTCTATTCCCTTTTCCCAGGTGTCAGCTCTCAAGTTTTGATCATGGATTTAGAAAATGTCGTTGCTGTAATGATAACCCTTAGGAAGTCAGGTAAGTGGGGAAGCTTATCAGGGATATATAAACAAGATAACTCAGCCTTCCCTTTAGGGGAGCCCCAAATGGGAAAAGTTCCTGCCAGAACTTGCTTTTCAGAGAAAGTGGGAAGCAGGCAGACCGAGCTGTATGCTAATGGGGCACATGTGACATTGTGAGAGCTGGTGGGGAGAGGGCGGCACAGGAAGGCTTAGCTTTGGTTTCCGCTTTAAGAACCAGGGAGCGTCTCCTGGAGACCACAAAAGTGCCCTCAGGTCCGGTCACCATATCCCCAAGTCTAAAATTAAATGTATCAGTAAAGGCAAAATAGGCCAAGGGTTGTCTCATCTTGAGTAGGTAGAATCTTGAAACTGAAAGTAGAATAAGAGGAACGAGCTTTGTAAAAGAGGGTAGATCTCTTACTCTTGGGACGGTTTGAGTATCTTTTCTTTCAGTGAGGAAAAGATGGTTCTAACCTTATGAATGACTGATGGGATCTCCCCACCTCCCCACTACATTCAAACCCAAGAATGGTCCCAAATAGAAGTGTCATAAGTGGCCAATATAGTCTCATGGATGTGACATGGGCAGCTTGCCTGACCCCAAGTGACCTTCAAGAGATTGAGGTTTCAAAGGGCTCTGTTTGCACTCTGCAGATCTCATGTTGTCAATGTTACTGTCTGTTACTTTGATCTCTTTAATCCTTAAGGATGCTTGCAGGGCGGTAGATAACATGGCTGTGTCGGAATCCTGTTTTTCTGTACATTGGAGGGGACTTCTGTCAAGCTAGGTAGAGTGGCTTCTGTATCAGCCATCTGTCCCCTACCAGATCGTGAGTTCCTGCACAGTTAGACTGTATCTTATTCATCTCTGTATCCCCCACCACGACTTGCTCAGTAGAGAGCATCTTCCTGGTTCTCAGCAGAAGTTCGTGGATAACAAAAGCCACCACTTATGGAGCCCCTATAATATCCAAGCCCTGTGTTCAGTTCTTTGCATGTGCCCTCCGTGTGATAGTCCCAGCCACACGATGACTCATTATTACGATTCCCTATTTTATAGATGAGGACATTGAAAAGTAGGGCTTTTTTTGTTTTTTATTTTAATTAATTAATTTATTTATTTTTGGCTGCGTTGGGTCTTTGTTGCCGCACACGGGCTTTTCTCTAGTTGCGGCGAGCGGGGGCTACTCTTCGTTGCGGTGCGCGGGCTTCTCATTGCGGTGGCTTCTCTTGTTGCGGAGCACGGGTTCTAGATGCACGGGCTTCAGTAGTTGTGGCTCGCGGGCTCTAGAGCGCAGGCTCAGTAGTTGTGGCGCACGGGATTAGATGCTCCGCGGCATGTGAGATTTTCCCGGACCAGGGCTCGAACCCGTGTCCCCTGCATTGGCAGGTGGATTCTTAACCACTGCGCCACAAGGGAAGTCCCAATGAGGACATTGAGACATAAAGAAGCTGGGCACTTGTCCAGCATCACCTAGATAATACATGACAGCACTGGAACTCGAACCTTGTTTGTATAATTGCGGAGCCTTTGCTTTCGCTACCATGCTGTTCTGTCTCCAAGCGTTGAATGCACACGCCACTTAACCCAGCCACAGAAACAGCCTGTGTATGAGCAAGATTGTGAGGTTGAGGTTGAATGAGAGGAGGTGGGAAGATTCTTTCGGAGTGGACTTGCCTCTCTCTTTATGGTTTTCTCGTCTGGAAGATGCACCCATTTGTTACACATCTCCTGCCCAAGGCATTGCTGCATCTCCCCTGTCCTCTGGGCTTGCTGAGCACGTTGCTAACCAGCAGCTAACGTGCTGCTCCCCCCCGCCCCACCCCCACCCCCCACCGCCCAAACCTCTTAATGCATCCGTGAGGCATGATGGGAAGGCCTGGAATAAAAGGCAAGAGATGGGGGTTTGGGGCCTGGCTCTGCAGTGTGAACTTGGGTAACCTTCCAGGTCCAGTTTACCTGACAATATCCTGGGAAGGCTGGATTATCTGGTCTTCCTCTCCCTTCAGACTTTGTAATTCCGCAGATGGCCCATCATCAGATCAAACACCCTCTTTCTAGCCAATCTGGATTATTCAAGATAGTGACTGAATGGCTCTTGAGAGTATGTGTCTCCTGCCTCCAGGATTCCAGAAGTCTGTGTCTGGCAGCCTAAGTAAGAGACCCGCTGGAGCATGAACACTGCATGAGCGGCAGGGTTTTTTTTGTTTGTTTGTTTTTGTTTTTGCGGTACGCGGGCCTCTCACTGCTGTGGCCTCTCCCGTTGCGGAGCACAGGCTCCGGACGCGCAGGCTCAGCAGCCACGGCTCACGGGCCCAGCCGCGCCGCGGCATGTGGGATCTTCCCGGACCGGGGCACGAACCCGTGTCCCCTGCATCGGCAGGCGGACTCTCAACCACTGCGCCACCAGGGAAGCCCCAATGAATGGCACTTTTTGAGGTCTGCGCCCTCGGGTCTTTCTGAGGTCCTCCCCGACCCATAGCCACCAATTTCCTGTGTGCATCACACTCTTGGGCTTTAAATTTCGTCTGTAATTTAGGGATGATAAAACCGGCCCTACTTATTTCCAGTAATATAGGAAGGATTAAATAAGATCACAGATGCTTTGAAAAGTTGGCCCATGTTAAACAAATGTGAGTGATTCGTTATTATTAACTGGATTCCCTCTTGGGAAAGTTGATACACCTCAACTTTTTGGGGGTGAATCATCAAGGTATCCCAGTGGTGCTGAGCATGGCTACATAAAGTTGGCCCAGAACTCAGTGTGGCTCTGACCAAGGGGAGTACCATGCCTTAATCAGACCTCATGGGAAAAAGCAGCCCTGGAGTCATTGTTATCTCTGTGTGTAATTACAGAAAAACCCAGTATTCGCAGAACTTCTTTGAAAGTTCTACTTTCACAGTAGGTTAAGCCTTTATCTACATAATAAATTGTTGAGGTTATGATCAACTAGGGCTTGTACAGTGTGGTATTTTCTGGAGGGTGTCCACATCAGTACTTCTAATTTCAATGTATGGCTTTATTTAACTGCTTTGATGGGGATTGTTAATAGGATACTAACATTTCAAAATTAGTCTTAAAAAGAAAAGAGTAAATATGTATACAAGTTGTAACTTTTTCAGATGCAATAAATATGATTTTGATGTGCCAATAGCACTAAATAAAGATAGTCTCTGTAAGTTAGATATCAAACTTACATGTGTACATGAATGTCTATCAAAAACTTATATGAGGGAATTCCCTGGTGGTCCAGTGGTTAAGACTCAGCACTTTCACTGCCAAGGACCCGGGCTCAATCCCTGGTCAGGGAACTGAGATCCCACAAGCCACACGGCATGGCCGAAACAAACAAACAAAAACCTATATGAGTTTCTTGCCCCAGGCCAGCATCAGTCTTTGTCCAAAGAGCCCCAGTTTTAGTGAGAAATGGTATTTAGAGACCATAGTCCGGGCAAATGGAGCTGTCTCTTCTGCTGGGTTGGTCATTGTTTCTAGGTGTTTAAGTGGAAAGTGCAGGAAAATAGTCTTTTAAGGGAAACTACATCATGAGTTTATAATGAATATCTGTTTCTAACCTAGAATTACTGGATTTTACTTTAATTTATTTGATTTTACATATGTAATTCTTTGATGATAAAAATCTTGGTTCCTAAGAACACTAACGTAACTACTTAGTTGCTATATATGAAATAGTTTCAAAATAACAATATCAATATTAATACTAAGAATATGATTTTAAAGGTGCAGAATGAGAGTGGAACATTTGTTATATCAGAAAGCAAAACTACCAAAGATTTATATAATTGTGTCAAAAGGACATAAGGCCAACCAGAACTGGCCAAAGGTGGGGAAGGGAAATTAAGTATAAAAGTAATAATAACTATAGTGAATCAAAATACATCATACATGTTCAAATCCATGCGTTTGGGAGGAATGGGGAGCAATTGCTTAAAGGGTACAGGGTATTCTTCTGAGGTGATGAAAAAGTTTTAAAACTAGAGGGAAGTGGTAGCTGTACAACATTGGGAATGCAGTAAATGCTACTGAATTATACACTTTAAAATGGTTAATTGTATGTTGTGTGAATTTCAATTCAATGAAGAAAGAGAGATTTAAGAAACATATTAACCACATGTAAATGTGTAGATGTTGTATGGATCCTCATTATTGCTTTCCTTTTGCTTTATTTTTTCATTTTTCCATGTGAATTTTGAGTTGTTTTAGAATTCTAAATAATTAATTCCTAGGTAGTTAAAATAGCTCTTGCCTAATGAAATGGCATGTTGTCTGGAATTTACTCCTAAGTCATCTAGGATTGGACTGAAGATGAAACAAATTTGGCTGTGTGTTGACAGCCCTTGAACCTGGATGACTGGGTACATAGGGGTTCTTTCTACTTTGTTCTCTACTTCTGTATGTGTTTGGACTTTTTCATCCTAAAGGTTTTCTAAAAATAATCTTTTTCATTCAAAATGACATCTTGTCATCTTTGGTCTCTGCCCCTCCCATAATACACCTCCAGAGGTCAAAATCGGCCAGGATCACACGCAGAAACATTAACAACTGTCTGATATTTTGATTACTAAAATAATTCATCTGTCCTGAAATTGGAAAGGCATTGATTTGGAAATGATCCTCCCTTGAAGGTCCACTTTCCTGCCTACACAAGATTAGCTGCCTGGGGCCAGGGGTGCAAACTGCAGCCAAGAGCTAATTGGACCATGCAAGGAACAAACTCACAGCCTTTCCTTCCTTAACTCCTTCATCAGTCTGATTCCTGTGTCACCCCATCTGCGAGGGCCTCCATTGCTCCCTCGTGCCCAGGGCCATCTCTTTCTCAGAGGGTGGAAGTATGAAGTGGTTAGTGGATTTGGCATGCCCAGTCTGAGGATTGGTTCTTCTCACTTGGCTACTGTATGATGCTTTCTCATCCAGGCATATTGGCTATAGAAATGCCTAGAATGCAGAAATCACTATGAATATTCATGAAGTCATTATGAATAATACTATTTTAAAAATGAATAGTCTTATGGCTATCTGCCCTGGAAATTGAATTCTTCTCCCACACGTTGAGTCACTTGGAGATTGTTAGTAGCGGCAAACAGCAAACTTCAGTCCAGAGGCCAAATCTGGTCCACTATCTATTTTTTACATGGTCTGCAAGCCAACAATGGTTTTTACATTTTTTAATAATTGGAAAAAAGCAAAAGAAGAATAATATTTTGTGACATGCAAAATTAAATGAAATTCAAATTTCAGAGTCTGTAAATATAGTTTTTTTGGAACATAGGCTACATTCATTCTCTTACATATTGCCTATGGCTGGTTTCATGCTAAAATGACTGAGTTGAGTAGTTGGAATAGAGACTACATGGCCCAGGCAGCCTAAAATATTTACTATCTTCCCCTTTAGAGAAAAAGTTCACTCATCTCTGGTCTATAAGCTTGAGATTCTCCTAGCTACTCTTGTGATTCCCTCTTGTCTAATAGAGCTGGCCTGCAATGCCACCTATTGCCAGTGGGTGACGCTGTCCTCCATACGTCAGTCTGAAACCATCCCCATTGCAGGCTTTGGGTTTTAGAAAATGTATTCAGCAAAGATTTAATGAATGACGACTTCATGCCAAACACAGTTTTAAGTTCTGGATTTATAGCAGTTATTAACAACACAAGCAAAAACCTCTGCTTTCTTGGAGCTGAGGTTCTAGTGAAATGATTATTTCCCATGATTCTGAGGGGTGAGTGGGATCAGCTGGGCTGTTCTTCTGCTTTTTTGGGGCATCACTTGAGGTCACTCATTCAGCTGAACTGGACTGGAAGCTCCAAGGTGTCGCTCACATACCTGGAACTTCATTGTTACTCAATTTGGCCTCCGTTCGTGGCCAGCTCAACATGGTGGTCTCAGGGCCATCCACAGCATGGTGGTCTCAGGGTGTCAGGGTTTCCGACACTTCTTTTGTGGAAGCTGGCTTCAAGAGGGAAAGCGGAAGCTGCCAGACTCTTAAAGGCTAAACCCAGAATTAGCACAGCATCACTACTGCCACATTTTTTTGTCAAAACAAGTCAAAAAGCCAACCCAGATTCAAGTGCAGGAGAAAGAGATTCAACCTAGTGATGGTCAATAGATGGGTTAAGCCGTCTGTATGTACTTGGAGAGAGGAAATTGATGGTGATCATCTTTGGAGACTATGAGAGTGGACAAGAAACACTGATTTTGCCCCCATTGACCCGCAAAACCTTTAGGGTCCGCTCCTCTCCTTTTGGCCATCGCGTGTGCATAATATTGATAAGTTTGATTGGTAGACAGTTACTGAACTTTATATTCTTGAATCATGAGATTCCCTAAATCTAGAAAGCCACTGTGGGAAGGACTTTGAGCCCTGAGTCCATATAGACTGTGTGCATTTTCCTCCCTGGCTCTGCAGGCCCAGCTGTCTGGCTGAGCCCCTGTGCCGGTCCTGGGTACAGTCACACTCTGACAGGCAGCTGAGCTCATCTCAGAAGGTAGGGCGGGCAGTATGACATCTGCAGAACTTAGGGAATGTGATGCAGCTCTTTCCCCAGAAGAAGCCAAAGCTGCCCAGACTGGCCAAATGAGCAACCAGGCCTTGATCCTGCCCCATCATCCCAGAAGGAAAAGGTGCAGAGGACTGGGCACTTAGATTACCTCCGGGCTTGAAAAACAAAAACTTTGGGGGGAAAATAATTTTAGATTTACAGAAGAGTTACAAAGATAACGCAGAGAGTTCCCAAACACCCTTCACCCAGCTTCCTCAACACCAACCCCTTACATAAGCACGGTACATTTATCAAAACTAAGAAATTGGGCTTCCCTGGTGGCGCAGTGGCTGAGAGTCCGCCTGCCAATGCAGGGGACACGGGTTCGTGCCCCAATCCGGGAAGATCCCACATGCCGCGGCGCGGCTGGGCCCGTGAGCCATGGCCGGTGAGCCTGCGCGCCCGGAGCCTGTGCTCCGCAGCGGGAGAGGCCACAACAGTGAGAGGCCCGCGTACCGCAAAAAGAAAAAAAAAGAAAAGAAAACTAAGAAATTAACATTGGTAAAATTCTATTAACTATCAATAATACAGACTTATTCAGATTTCCCCAGTTTTTCCACTAATGTCCTTCTTCTGTTCCAGGAGCCTATCTGGGACCCCACATTAATTTAGTCATCCTGTCCCCTTATTCTCCTCCAGTCTAGAACAATTTCTCAGTCTTTCCTTGGTTTTCATGATCTTGACACTTTTAAGAAGTAGTCATCAGGTATTTCTGTAGAAAGTCCCTCAGTTTGGGGCCGACTAGTGTTTTCTTATAATTAAACTGAGGTTCTAGGGTTTGGGAAGAATATTACAGAGATAATGTGCCTTTCTCATTGCATCACGTTAGGGACACATGACATCAACATATCTTGTTACTGGCGATGTTAACTTTGATGTTAATCTTAGCTAAGGAGGTACTCGTGGGGTTTCTTCACTGTAAAGTTACTACTTTTCCCTTTCCATTGTCTGTTCCTCAGGGTGGAGCCCACACTCAAGGGGAGGAGAGTGGAGCTTCTGGAGGGAGGACCCTCTGAGCTTTTAAAAATATACAGCATACTAGGGCAGGGCTTCCAGGAGTAGGGAGGGCCCCAGACCCTGCCCACTGACTTGCTGGTGACCTTGGATGAGTCACTCAGTCTTTCAGAGCCGGGATTTCCCTCCCTCCTATGAAATCTAAGATGGCATCTCTGTCCCACAGCTGTCTCCCAGGGGACTCTGGAGGTTTCGGCTGGTAACACTTCGAGTTGCTAGAGCATAGATCTGATGAGGGAAAAGATCCTTGTTATAACAGCTGAGGTCTTGTTCCTGTTCTGTAAACATTTCCCAATCCTGATGTCCATCATCCCCGCAACAGGAGTGTCCCCTCCGAATGATGAGGCCATCACTATTTTTATAAAATGGTCTCATTCACATGCTAACAAGGGCTTGGTGTAGAAGAAAATACTGCAGGGAAATATTGTTTGTAAAGTGAATAATTCCCCTGAGTTAGCCTTTTTCTATAAAGTCATTATTTTCACTCTTCGGATTTGCTTAAACCAAGGGGCTCCAGGAATTCCTTCCAAAGTACATACCATCACTGTACAGATGCTTTTGAACGGACAGAATGTCTTCTACATTGATGGTGATGAATTACCCTAGAATTATCCATTAGAGTAATTATTTTACATCCTTAAAGATTGACTCTTTCCTGGTGGAGAATCCTGGACAAACTGTATTTCTGACACTTGATACTAGGGAGAACTAAACACCAAGGGGATTGTTGTTTAGTGATTTTTTTTTAGCAAAATGTGGCTGGTGAGCTATGTTTCTCTGGGGTAGGTGTATCTGCTGGGATTGGACGTCTTCCTCCAGTTCTTTAGAAGTCACACCACCCTGTCATGTCTGCACAGCCCAAGGGCAGCATTCGTGTGGGCTCTGATGTAAATGGTGCTCCCTGGAGCTCAGCAACACGGCAGCCCCATCTCCCACTCTGTGCCGAGCAGTGATGAATTCACCCAATCACACCCCCATGGACCAGTCCTCTGATGAGCCTAGAGCAGGGCTGGTGTAGAGCAGGAATGCCTTTTGTCTAAGACATCAGTGTTCTCTCCAAATTCAGCTCCACATACAATCACTGAGGTTCTGTGACAAGATGAAAGAAGATGCTTATCCTGCATCTTTCCCTTCTGCTATGGCTGGACCACATAACCCAGGTGATATGTGATAAGGTACATTACAAATCCTCTGATTGTCTTGAGAATGGGACGATTGCCTGGGTTGTGTTGGGGAAAAAGTGTTAAACTGTTTCTTTGTTAAATGTAAAGAGTTAAAATAGGGACTTCCCTGGCGGTCCAGTGGTTAAGACTCCGCGCTTCCACTGCAGGGGTCACAGGTTCGATCCCTGGTCGGGGAACTAAGATCCCTCATGCCGCACGGTGTGGCCAAAAAAAATAAAAAAGAAAAGAAAAGAGTGAGCCAGGTTTGTTTGACAGAAAAAAAAAAGTTAAAATAGAAAAGAATTTTTAGCACTCTTTTGGCATTTCTTCATTTTATCTACAAAGAGCCTCAAAACTGGAAGTGATCCCACCTATCTCTCATTCTTGGAAAGGTTCAGGCCAAGAAAACCACCCTCACTGTTCCAGTCTTCTTGCTTGTCATAGCCAACGTTGCTCCACTCTCTGTTCCTAAACCCCTCCAATCCTTCGCCTCTACCATGCCTCTCCCCCCAACCCCGATCTATGAGGCTCTCCCTCTTTCTTCTCTGTTTATCTAATTCAGTATTTTTCTTCAAGGTTCAGTTCAGCCATGTAGTCTTAAGGAGGTCCTTTCTAACTGTCTTAGACCCAAATACTCTAGGACTGTCTCTTTGAAGAGGAGGACATGTCACCTTATTCTGAGACATTTCTTTTACCATGCTCTTTCTTCTTTGTTTTTGTTTTTTATTAAGTTTTTAAATTGAAGTAGAGTTGATTTATAATGTTGTGTTAGTTTCAGGTGTACAGCAAAGTGATTCAGATATATATAGATATAGATATTCTTTTCCATCATAGGTTATTACAAGATATTGAATATAGTTCCCTGTGCTATACAGTAGGTCCCTGTTGATTATCTATTTTATATATAGTAGCGTGTATCTGTTAATCCCAAACTCCTAATTTATTCTTCCACCCCATTTCCTCCTTGGTAACCGTAAGTTTGTTTTCTATGTCTGTGAGTCTATTTCTGTTTTGTAAATAAGTTCATTTGTATCATATTTTTAGATTCCACATATAAGTGATATCATATGGTATTTGTCTTTCTCTGTCTGGCTTACTTCACTTAGTATGGTAATCTCTATCCATGTTGCTGCAAATGGCATTATTTCATTCCTTTTTATGGTTGAGTTGATTAATATTCCATTGTATTTATATAATACCACATCTTCATCCATTCATCTGTCGATGGACACCCTTTCTTGTTAAATGGAGTGCAATGATGGCCATGCATTGTTTCTACCAGTCTAGTATCTACTCCTCCTACTTCCGGCAAAGGATCTGATTTTCCTTTAGGGAACCATCTCTCTCTATTCTCTCCTGTACCTCCCAGCACCCAAGTCCAGAAGAGCATATGTGACCCAGACCAATCAGCATATTTCATTCCCCTGGTCAGATGTTTGATTCTGGAGCTGTCAGGGTCATCATATGGAAATAGTTCACCTGGGAGTGGAGCCCAGAGGAAAGCAGAGGAAAGTAAGAGTGATGGGGACTTCCCTGGTGGCGCAGTGGTTAAGAATCCGCCTACCAATGCAGGGGACACGGGTTCGAGCCCTGGTCTGGGAAGATCCCACATGCCATGGAGCAACTAAACCCATGCGCCACAACTACTGAGCCTGCGCTCTAGAGACCGCAAGCCACAACTACTGAGCCCGTGTGCCACAACTACTGAAGCCCACGTGCCTAGAGCCCATGCTCCCCAACAAAGAGAAGCCACCACAGTGAGAAGCCCGCACACCACAACGAAGAGTAGGCCCCGCTCACCGCAACAAGAGAAAAGCCCGCGTGCAACAACGAAGACCCAACGCAGTCAAAAATAAATAAATAAAATAAATATATTTTTTTAAAAAAGTAAGAGTGACAGTCAGAGACAGAGCAGAAACAGAGATAATAGCAATGTTTGAGCCCTTGGATTCAGCTGTACCTGAAGTCAGAATTATTTTTTGGAATTTTCTGGTATTTAAGCCTATTTATTCCTTATTTGTTTTAGACAGTTTGGTTTCTGCTATTTGCAATATAAATTTTGGGGGGGCGGGGGTCATGTCTTATCTACCTTGACATTTCACTTAGGGCAGTACAGTGCTTTGCATATACAGTAAGGGCTTCATAAATGGGTATTGCTAATATAGGGGGAAATACGTTAAACCAGGCAATTCAAAGGGAGAAATTTTTATTTTATGAAAACCAAACAAGTCACAGTAGTTTTTCACCTCTCACCTGGCAATAGAGAGGGCAGAGAGGTAGCCTATACTTTATTTCCCCACCCTCTACTCCTCCTCTGAATTATGGCTTCTCAATTAAGACTATGGCCTCTGAGTTCAGGTGGCCCAGCTTCAAACCCACATTTTGCTGCTTACAAGCTTTGTGTCCTTAGGTATTTACTCTTTCTAATCCTCAGGTTCTACAAATGTAAAATATGGGGAAAATAATAGTTCCTATCTCTTGGGTTGTCATGATGATTAAATGAGCTATGCTTCATGGATGGAAAGGGCTGACTCAATGTTATTACTGTAAATCTTAAAATGCCAAAATTCTCCTCCCATCTGAGCCCTTTAGCCTTCCCCTAGGTGGGACTTTGGAGCCGGGACATGATGTGAAAAAAGGGGCAGCAACAGAGTGAGAGCTGGGAGAGCGTTGGCCAGAAGAAAACGAGGTGACATCCCAAGAAATAGATAAAGAGCTCGGGTTCCCATAACTGCATCCAACCTCTACCAGGAATAGGGATGCCACACCCTCAGTCTTTACAGACTGTTTGTTCTCCTTTATGGCCAGGGCAGTGGCAGAAAGAATGTGAGCTCTGGACCAAGATTGAGAGTTCAAATTCCAGATCTGGTCCTTCACAGCACTCTGGCCCCTTCGAACCTCAGTTTCCTCATGTATGAAATGGGGGTTATATTACCAACTTCAATAAGGAAATCACTTAGAATATTAGATACTCAGGTCATTATTTAACACAGATGTTTAACGCCTGGTCAATGCTGCAGACCTTCTGACGCATGACAGGGTGAACAGTACACACATGCACTCATGGACTTTAGACTGATGAGGAAGAGAGTTATCAGTCAATGAATTTTAATAAAACATGACGAGTAATTTGATAGAGGAAGTACAAGGAGCTGAAGAACTTATAATGGGCAGTTCAACATAGGTTAGGCATTTAGGAGATGAGTAGAAGAGGAACTCTTGGAGTGATAAGGAGTAGAGAGTGAAATAGAGGAAAACAAGGAGAATCATGGAGTGTGGGGCAAAATGACCATGTCTCCAACGTCCATTCTGCCCTTCAGCCTTGTGCTTTGGATGGGAACCCCCTCATTCTAGCTCCTGGGGTAATTTCAGCCCCTTGTCACAGTAATTGGGTTAGATAGCCCAGACTTAAGCCAAATAGCATATGGCATTCCCCTGGCCACAGTAATTGGTTAAAAATAGTCCAATTAGAGCAGAGGTAAAATTCTTTCTCCT
Source organism: Monodon monoceros (assembly GCF_005190385.1). Taxonomy (NCBI): domain Eukaryota; kingdom Metazoa; phylum Chordata; class Mammalia; order Artiodactyla; family Monodontidae; genus Monodon; species Monodon monoceros. The sequence goes on from NW_021703781.1 coordinate 65,263,204, forward strand.
TCTTAGAGATAACCTAAACAGCTTTATTTATTGTTGGAAGCCACCTTACAACCATCAGAGAGACCAGACTGAGGACAAAGATAATCCATCAGAGAGGGCAAAGCTAAGAGGATTGCAGAGCCAGAGCCCTGATCAAACTGTACCTGAAGCCCACTTACCACTAGTGTTTTGAATGACACATGATTCCCCAAAAAGTCTCCTTTGTAATTTAAGTCAGCTTGAGCTGAGCTTTCTGTTATTTTCAATGGAATTATTCTAACCAATACCCAAGAAAAGAGTAGTTTGAAAAGTAGGGAACAAACATGACAGTGTCTGATGACTCCAATATATCAAGCAAGACAAAGACAAAAAATGTCCATTAGATTTAGCAACATGGAGATCATTTTGACCTAGGCGAGGTTAGTTTCATTTGTGGGGGGCAGGCAGGGTGGCAGGGAGAACCCTCTGCAGACTTCTTTTGGACATTTGAGTGGATAGAGGACCCCCTGAAGCCATGAACCTTTGAGTGCACTTTGAAGGACACAGGCAACTAGTGTCTATCAACTAGTGTCTATCATCACAAATTTGAGAGATCAAATTTCTAAGATTTTAGACATTCTGTCCTATTGCCCCCATTATCCATCAAAACATTCCCCACCCCCAATTTTTTAACTATTTGAGTTCTATGCTGTCCTGTAGCTTTAACTATAGAAAGAACAGGATTTAGAGTAAACTGTGTAAAAAGCTTCCATCACAGCTGACCAGTTGGCTTAAGGTTTGGCCTTCTCCACATAAGGTACTTTACTGTGTCTTAACTCTTTTCAGGTGGGAGTCACACATCTCTTGGAAAATTAGATTAAAAACTATGAACCCACTCCATAGGAGAGAAAATGCCCCCAACTCTGCATACATTTCTAGGCCTTTGTATTCGTATGAAACTGGCTTTGCAGATTACGTGGGACACTGCCCAAACACTCCATCATTTACAAGCTCTAGCCAATCACTATTTCCTTAACTGGGGTCGTGTTCCAATGAGTAGAGGATTTCAACCCACAAACTAGTTCCCTCTTCCTGCCAATAGCTCCCGAAACCCCAGGAGCTTTCTTTTCTAGCCTTCAGGAACTGATCAGGGAAGGGCTTACAGCTTTCTCACCCTATCAAAGCTCACTCACACCAGCCTTGCTTCTCCCTGGTTCCCTTCCCAACCTCTCCTTCTCCAAGCACTAATCTCCAGCCATGACCTTTGTGAAAGGTTTGGATTTAAAAGGTGTATATAGTTATCATTCTCATTCATTCATGCCTTCATTCTGAGGATCCTACCTGCATAATGAGTCCTAGCTCTCAGCCATCTGCCCACGCAGTGCCTGGAAACCACACTCAGGGATCAGGTGATAGTGAAGACATCTGAGTCCTAGACGTGACCCACCACTAACACACTCCCTACCCATGGCCTCAATTTTTCTCATCGTGGTGACCTGTCAGCATAAAAGAATTCACTTGTCCCAAAGTGCTGGTTTCAGCCTGGCTCAGGGATTTACTGGTGAGGGCTGAAGGGATGTCTAATTTGAGGGCAGCTCTTGCTGTCTGGCCTGGAGCAAACTCTTTGGCCCTAATGGTGTGCACTTCCCACCTGAGCCAAAGAAAGGGGTCTAAAATGTTTTGTGTTGACCTCTGTTAGCACTTATAATTATGCCCTGCTTGTTTGCATGCCTGCCAGTCCTCCTGACTCGATCCTTGAGGGTGCAGCCATGAATAATTCACCCTCGTGCCTGCAGACTTCCGACAGATGGTAACATTAATAAGAGCGAATGTAGACTGAGCTCTCCCTGTGCTGAGAATGGAGTTAAGCACTGTGTTTATCTCCTTCACAAAACTACACAGCACCATCTATTACTAACCCCACTTATATATTTTTTTAATTTTCATTTTGAAATAAATTCAGACTTAGAGAAAATTTGCAAAATTAGTACAAAGAATCCCCTTATATCCTTCACCCAATTCCCTCAATGTTAACATCTTGCATAACCGCAATAAAAGAGCCAAAATCAGGAAATTAACACTGATACAATACCCTTCACAAATCCACAGACCTTATTCAAATTTCGCCAGTTATACCATTACTGGACTTTTTCTGGTACTGAATCCAGGATCTCATGTTGCATTTGATTGTCATATCTCTGGTTTCCTTTCTTCTGAGACACAGCCTCATTTTTTCTTTGCCTTTTATGGCCTTAACACTTTTTCAGGAGTATTGGCCAGTTCATTATTTGTAGACTATCCCTCCATTTGGATTGATCTGCTTTTTCCTCAAGATTAGAACTAGGGGACTTCCCTGGTGGTGTAGTGATTAAGAATCAGCCTACCAATGCAGAGGACACGGGTCCGATCCCTGGTCCGGGAAGATCCCACATGCCACATAACAACTAAGCCCTTGTGCCACAACTACTGAGCCCACGTGCCACAACTACTGAAGCCCACATGCCTACAGCCCGTGCTCTGCAACAAGAGAAGCCACCGCAATGAGAAGCCCGCGCACCACAACGAAGAGTAGCCCCCGCTCACCGCAACTAGAGAAAGCCTGTGTGCAGTAACAAAGACCCAACGCAGCCAAAAATAGATAAATAAAATAAATAAATTTATTTTAAAAAATTAGAATTAGATGAGGCATTTGGGGCAAGAATACCACGAAAGCAATGCCATGCCCTTTTCAGTGCATCATAACAGGCAGTACATGATGTCAACATATCTCATTACGGGGAACGTCAGCTTTGGTCGTTTGGTGAGGTGGTGTTTGCCAGGTTTCTCTACGCTAAAGCTACTATTTTCCCCTTGTAATTAACAAATATCCTGTAGGTAAATACTTTGAGACTATATAAATATCCTGCTTCTCATCTTACTTTGGCCCACTAATTTTAGCATCTCTTGATGATCCTTGCTTAAAAACAATCACTACTGCGATGTTTGCCAAATACTGATTCTCTATTTCCATATTTCCTTCTATACTGAGAATTGGAATTCTACCATAAAAGATTTTTCCTTTTCTCCTTTTCATCTACTTATTTAATTATTCATTTACACAACTGTGGACTCATAGAATACTAACCTCATTTTTCAGGTGAGAAAACTGAGACTGAGAGCTATTAGATAAGGGACAGAACCACAAAAGTAGGATGAAGGAGAACGAGGATTTAGTCTTGGGCTACCTGAGTCCTTAACTGATACATTCTTCCTCCTGACAAGGTGAGTCTCCTAACATAGCATAGTCACCTCTTTGCTTTGGTTACCAAGAAGTTCAAATTTAAAACCATTTTTAGTAATATTGCTGGTACTTACAGCTTGCAGGCTTTGCCTCTGACATCTCCTCGTTACTGTATCCTCTTTCTCTCTCGCTCCCATGTCTTTATCTATGTTTTATTTTGATCACTTTTTTGGATGGTGTTTGGTTTGGTTTGGTAAATCACCTTACATCCCTCTTTGGGAGAAAATTAGTAATAAATAAACGCATCTCTGAGACTAGAACATGATAGGTTATTTAGTATTGTTTGAAGTAAATCAATTTGATTGCTGAAAGATTGTTTCCTGATAACAGTATCCATGGAGTGTCCTTGAGATTTGTCCAAGTGGACAAATTCGCAAAATATGTAAAATACACACCTTCTCTCAATAAGTGACGGTGTCCATATGGGATGATCAGAAGACATAACTATGACAGTCAGATTCAAGGGCCGAATGCCCAAAGTTGGTATATGAAGGAGCCATTTTTAATGACGCCCCATGCATCTTTAAGATGGAACTCCAAATGGCTTATTCTAGGGCATTGCTTGAAGATTAAAGAGGCTGAGGGGACAAGCGGTGAGCTGTCTGGGACTGCAGGTATTCAAGCCCAGGATTCCAGAAGACAAAACGCAAGGGGGATCACAGGACAGGCCACTGTTTCTTGGAAGATGCAGATGGTAGACCTCCACGCTTTGCTTCCCAGGATCTGTTTCCTCTCCTTGTGGAAAGCGTATCTGAAGTTCCCTTGGAAATGCATCTCTCCTCCACTCTCAGCTGTGTGGCTAAGGTAAGCTGAATTCACCCCCAGCTCAAGGGTTTAAGCCAGTGAGCCATAATGACTGGTTCAGGTGTGAGAGGTAAAAAACTCAGAGCCGGATACATGACAGCCAGTTCCTGGGGCCTCCTAATAGAGAGAAGACTGTCTCCTCCATGGAACTCTGTGGACGAGACGCTCTCTCTTCCTCCAATGGTGGAGTGAGAGGGTGTGAGGTCAGGAAACACAGCAGCGATCTTGTGGTCTTGCAGTGGCGTTTGCTTGAGAAGAGGACTAAACCAGAGGACTGGAGCTGAGAAATGGAAATACAGTCTGAACAGTGTCTCTAGCTATATCAAAAGGCAGATTATTTCCCGAGCCAGGGAACTGCCACTTTTTGAATTAAACAGTTTGGGTAAAGTTTTCTATCATTGGCAAGTGAAAGAATCATACATGGTAAAACCAGGTGGACTGAACATCTGACTCAGCGCCAGAATCATTGGGGGAGTTTATTCAACACACAGACGCCCAGAGATTCTGAGTGTTTAATAAACACCCCCTAGTGATTCTTTCATGCACCCAAGCCTGAGAATCACAGGTCCCTGCTCATACACACTGGGGCTGGCCATTAGGACATCCTCAGTGTGTCCCTCCTGCTTCCTCCCCTCCCACTTCTCCTCTGCCAGATGAGGGACCCCCAGGGAGGAGCCCTGGCCCCAGCACCCGAGCTTCAGTGCTTTCTATTTATATATGAAATGGCTTGTGTTCCCCTAGTTAGTGGCAGATCTGTCTGTTTGATGTTAATGAGTTTGTGAACCCAACAAAAACATAAAAGATGAGGCTCTTCCAAAGAGAGAAAATAGAAAATAAAGTACTATCCTAAATAGGATGGGCTTGAAATCCACCTTGAATCTCACCAGCCCCCTTTTCGGTCTTCCTAACAGGGCCCCCTTTCATCCAACTGAAGAAATCAAGATAAAATGCCATCCTGGTGAATATCCTGCAAAACCAAACCCATCTGATTTGTCTGGACAAAGACAAGGAAAAATCTGGCTGATCAAAGTGGACACAGCTGCCCCTTAAACTCCTCCCACCCACTAGGTAGACAAGAAACACGCACATCTCACCATTTTCAAATGGTCCCTTGCATCCTGGTGCAAAAATCTGAGCTGTCTCTTAATAACCCACTTTAGGACATGGATGTTCTGATCTGATATTATTAAATGGAAAGTGGCCTCTTTCTAATCAAGAGAGAGGCAGGGGCATTTGTAACAGCTAGAATCAAAGGCCTGGTTTCTTCTGTTCCTAATTATCAATAGTGTTTTATAATCTTATTAATACTGATACACAGTATACTGAAGATCTGTTAAGGCGTAATGTATGTGGAAGATAATTAACAAGATCTGAGTCAAATCTATCGCCTATTTGACAGCCAATGGTGTGTGGCTTATAAATTATACATATTCTAGGTATTGCTCAAAATGTTTAAAGTTTCAGTCTAACCCTTCCAATCCAGTGCTGGGGGAAGGCGTGAACCTAAAAGTACCGTCCCCAGCCTATTGGCGCCTCCTCGGCACACGTAGAACTCACTCTTACTTGAAAATCAAAGGGTTCCATTAACCACTGAGATACATATACAGCGTAAAAACACACCTTCTTCTTGTAAAGTTCAGGAAAACAGAAGGTGAAATCTTGTAAGAAAAGAGATGATTAATGAAAGGAAGGTAATGCGCCTTTTGATTTCTGAAAAAGGGTACCAGTTGGATGTTTCAAATGGCAGAGTTGATCTTTCCTGCGAGCGCTACTCTGGAACAGGGTGAGACATTTGGTTGCAGTAATACAATGAACAGTCGCAACTAATGTGGATATTTGGGTAGGTTTAGGAGCTTAAAATCTCTTTATCAAGGAGAGTGCGCGCGTGTGTGTAATGTACTCACATGTATTGTGAGGGCAGTGGACATATTTTTTCTCTCACACAGCATACCTTTAGGGACAACCCTTCCCCCATGCTATAATAATCCCATTCAGTCCACAGATTCAGATGGGGCTGACCCTACCATAGCCCCAGGGGCAGGCACATGACCCAAACTGGCCAATCGGAGCCCTTCTTGTGATTTATTTTTCGGAGCCATTGGAAAAGACAACACAATTTCCCACTGGAGTTTTAAGCAGGAAAGGCACAAGCCTCTTACTGCTGGTGGTCACTCTGCCATGAAGTAAAAAGAGCCTATCTGAGAAGCAGTCCAGAGGACAGTACAATTAAGCCAGGAAGACAACTGGGTCCTGCTGACATCACTTGAACCCCTGGATCCAGCTGCACCTGAAGTTCACACTTGGGCTCCCAATTACCTGAGTCCATCATGAATTCTCTTTTCTGCTTAAGGCAACATGTATTGGGTTTCTATCACTTAACTAAAGAAATTCTAGCTCACAGGAGAGATTAAGGCAAGATGTTGGCCTCACTTTTTTCCCTCTCCACAGTGCAGATGAGAAAGCCTGGCAAGACATTCAGGTTCAGGAACCAGAAATAAGGCTGAACTACCAAAAAAATAGGGTGCAGCAGATTTATCAAGACAATGGGGCTGCGATGAGGAAACTTTGATCTGGTGCTGAACCCCACAGAATCTCCTAGTGTCCATCGCATTTAACCCGGCAGACTGTAGCCATTTACTGCGGATCTTGTAGACCCCATCAGAAAGAAGTCAGGGTCCCAGAAAGCCCCCCAGAAAGCAGCATCCTGGCCTGGGCTGGGGAAAGTCACAACTCCAAAGGGACAGCTCCATGAGCATGGACACTCCTTGAGACGTAATAGGTCATTGTGGGGACACTGAGTGATGTTGAGGTACCCCATGCATTGTGGTGTTAGGTTCATAGAGGATGACCACGATGATACAGTGAAGCCTCATCTTATTTACTGACCAGGTTCTAAGACTAGTGTTAAGGTCAAAGTCACTGAAGGAGTAGAGTGGTACTGCTGCTAGCCTCTATCAGGCCTTGACACAAGTTAGAAAAAGACACCCACTTTGGATAGACAAATTAGAAAAAGGTGTCTCCTCTGAACAGAAGAATCTGCAGCAGAGCACAAGGCTTGGAACAAGAAGCTCAAGCAGGATTTTAGCCCTCAGTTGCCCCACTCTCTGACACCTTGTGCAGTGCACAAACTGAACAACAGTATATGGCATTCCCAAACAGGGACTCTCCTGTCAGCCTACCTTAGCTGACTCTGATCCATCGGCTGCCCTTCCTGCCCTCTGTCAAACACCCCAGGGCATGTGCGCCCATGGGCCTCTGAATGTTCAGGGTCAGTAGGCTCCCCTCTGGTGTGTCCGTGCACCCCTGCTTCCCTGGCTGAGTTTAATGCTTACCGTGAGCCCACCAGGTTTGTAGCCGAATCTGTTTATGCCATTACATTGCAATCATTCACTTAATTAAAAAGTATGGCAACCAATGAAATACAAGTAAAGAAAGCATTGTGGTTTCTACGAAAACTAATGAATGTTTTGGAAAGATAAAGGCAAATTGCTAAAAAAAAAAAAAAAGTTCTTAAAATTAGGAAATCTTAGGGGGCGATGGAAATGCATTGCTTTATACAGCTGTACAGAACTGTATGCAACTGTGGGACTTCCATGTTGGTCCAGTGGTTAAGACTTCACTTTCCAATGCAGGGGGTGCGGCTTCGATCCCTGGTCGGGGAGCTAAGATCCCACATGCCTCGAGGCCAAAAAACCAAAACATAAAACAGAAGCAGGGCTTCCCTGGTGGCGCAAGTGGTTGAGAGTCCGCCTGCCGATGCAGGGGACACAGGTTCGTGCCCTGGTCCGGGAAGATCCCACATGCCGCGGAGTGGCTGGGCCCATGAGCCATGGCCGCTGAGCCTGTGTGTCCAGAGCCTGTGCTCCGCAGCGGGAGAGGCCACAACAGTGAGAGGCCCGCGTACCGCAAAAAAAAAAAAAAAAAAAAAAAAAAAGGTCCACATCAAAAAAAAAATCTTAGAAAAAAAAGAACCGTATGCAATTGTTAAAACCCATTGAATTATATACCATAATAGATGCAGTTTATTATATGCGAATTATCCCTCCGTAAAATTGATCAGAAAAATAATAAGTGCAGGTGAAACAAAAAAAAGATCCGGAGACATAAAACATAAAAATCCTCAGAGTCTTGCATTCTGATTGTTCTATGAGTGACTTTCAGATCTCACTTCACTTTAAGAAAACCAGAACTGGAAATTGTCAAAGATGTGCGGCTGGCTTAGCCACGAAAGAGAAGCTGGGACTGCAAAGCGCAGACCCAAACCCCAAGAAGAGCCTGCTTCTGCAGCAAAAGGATGGCAAAGAAAATGTACACTTATCAAGTTTAATTTTGTAAAAAGTGTCTAGTGTATAAAGATTCCCCATTTTAGCTGACTTTTTTGGTGATTAACTGCCAACATCTGCCCAGGTCCCACCATTCAGCAAGCCTTCCACAGAGGTCTTCATCACCCTGAGAATCCCTGAAATCACCCTGAAAGAGTGCAATAGTGCCGTATTTCAGTAAATCCAGTGCAATCTATTTTCCCTCCTTTCTTCCAGAGGGAACAGGCTGCCATGTCTTGAGGCTGGCAAGTTGAGCTTGCACGTAAGGGCTGTGTTGCACAAAATCCTGGTTCCCACCCGCCCTGTGGTGAGATGCTCACCCTATGAGCAGCCTCTGACCAAGGGAACAGAGGCTCACCCAGGGAAACAAGATCAACTACACCATGTAAGTTGCTCTGTGTGTGTGTGTGTGTGGCTGAGTCCTTATAATTTAAATATTTATATAATTGGAACCCAGCATATATCCACTTATGTACAGCAGCTTGTTTCTTGTTATTTCCACCAACTCCTGTGCAGTGTGGTGGAATGATGGGCCCTCCCACTTAGAATCACTGAGCATTAACAATGGGAGTATTGGTCAATGAGATTATCGTTCCCAATTCTTCCCTCTGTCCTTCTCTCCCTTCTATAGAATGATAATCTCCCTCCCACAGCTTCATGGGGGCACACTACTTCTCTGCCCCTGAACACTGGGCTGAGCCATTGATTTGGCCAATGCAGACATGACATGAGTAGCATATAAATGTGCTTGTGCGTTTGGCTTGCCATCTTTTGTTTCTGCCATATGCCATGAAAAGAACATGCCCTATGAAGTCACTGGTCCAAGGAGGATACAGGATACACTGGGCAAACCTAGACCTAACTCACTACCTGGAGCCAAACCCTATCAACCTACAGCCTAAAGCAGATCTGCCTTGGCCAACTCATATAAACATGAGCTAGAATTACGCGTATTTGTTGTTGTAAGCCTTTGAGACTGAAGAACCATTTGTTACACAGCACTGCTGAGTAAAAACCTTACTGATAACAGCTTCTGGTTTTACAGGTGAAATAAGTTACTAACACTGTGGTATCGGGCTAGACAGTTTCTGGCCTCAGACCTTTCATCTGTAAAATGTAAATACAATCCCTGTCTTACCCAGTTCTCAAGGATGTAATAAGGATAAATAATAGCTGTGAAAAAGTTTGTCCAATGCTGCTGTGAACCCTAAACTGGTGATGGCTCCCCATCGCCCACAGAATTAAGCAGCATTGCGCATCACGGTGCTAGTCCCCGTGTCCCTTCCTACCTGCCAGGACTGCTTCACTTCTCCCAATACCCACACACCATGTTGTCACCACTTGACTTGTTTGCTGCTGTCCAAACTGCCTCTGATCTTCCTTCCCTCTGTGACTTTTTTCACTCTGGCCCCTTCCCTTGGAGTCTTTTCCTGCTATTGTACCTTGTAGAAACCTTCATTGTGAAACTCAGATATCATGTCCTCCAAATGGTTCAGCCAATGCCTTTAGCTAAAATTAAGTCATATGTCCCTCTGGACACAACATATTTTACTTGTATTTCAGGTATTGGGCCCAAGTCCATCGCCCACACTGAGTGAAAATAAGCCTTCTGAGCATAGGATCCTTTTTTGTTTATTTTCATCTCCCACGGACTCCAGTCTATGAAGTACTACATATATGCTTGATGTTTATTGATAATAAAAGGAGGTACCTTACTCAGCTCCAGGAAGCAAAGTTACCCTCGCAGACTGGTGGTGTATTTCTGCCATGTCCTAGCATACTCCACAGTCGATAAAGAATGGTTGTGACACAGCCATAAATAATGACTCAAATAGCTACCATGCATGGAACACTTATTCCTGGGGCAGGATCTGCACCAAGCACTCTGCACATATTGTCTTTTTGAAATCTCCCAGTAGCCCTCCCTAACATTTGTCTCGTTTAACTATGAGATGTGGTAGAGATTGCTATGTGCTCTCCCTTTCCTCCTGGGTGCCCAGCTAGACCACATTTCCCAGATTCCCGGGCAATTAGTTGTAACCAGATGACTGGGTTCTGCCCAGTGGAATAAGAGAGAAGGTAGCATGTGCGCTTCCAGGGCAGGCCCATGAAAACCTCCCCTGCAATACTCCCTCTTCTCTTCTGAGAGTAGGTAGAGAGGATCCAGCCAATGACCTTGAAGCCTAGAGGATGGTGGAGCTACAAAATGAAAAGAGCTTGAGTGTGTAAATCCTGTTCCAGATAGAAGGTTACCTGTTGAATACAATTGTCCCTGGGTTTGGTTCCAGGACTCCCACAGATACCAAAATCCCTTATATAAAATGGTATAGTATTGATATTTATATAACCTACACGTATCCTCTTTAAATCATCTCTAGATTACCTACTACACCCAATACAATGTAAATGCTATGTACATAGTTGCTGGTGCACAGCAAATTCAAGTTTTGCTTTTGGGTACTGTATGCAATTTTTGAGGGGAGAATTTTTTTTTTTTTTGCGGTACGCGGGCCTCTCACTGTTGTGGCCTCTCCCGTTGCGGAGCACAGGCTCTGGACGCGCAGGCTCAGCGGCCATGGCTCACGGGCCCATCCGCTCCGTGGCATGTGGGATCTTCCCGGACCGGGGCACGAATCCGTGTCCCCCACCTCGGCAGGCGGACTCTCACCACTGTGCCACCAAGGAAGCCCAGGGGAGAATATTTTTGATCCACAGTTAGTTGAATCTGTAGATGTGGAACCCAGGGATACAGAGGGCCAATGATACTCCTGTATTGGATTGTAATGTGATTATGAAACACATTACTATTCTGTTAAGCCACTGAGACTTTAGAGTTCCTACGTGCAGCTGTTACCCGAAAAAACTGAGGTTTAGATTAAGTGATTTTAGGCAGGTTGCATAAAAGTTGGAGCTAGGATTTTAAGTCAAACCTGGCTATCTCCAAGTCCTATGTTTCTAACTACTATGCCCTACGGGCCTCTCGGCTAAGTAATAAAAATACAAACAAATGAAAACAAACCTCCTGCTGGTGCAAAATCAGGGTTTTCCAAACCATGTGGCCCCCTCCCCTCTGGGACGCTGCTGCAGCAGGGTTCCCCTGGGGTGGTCTGGTGAAATTAGGGGTTGTTGCCTACCGCAAGGGAAAGGGGAAGCAGAGGGAAATGACAGGTATGCCAGGCACTTTGCATAAGTGTTATCTCATTTACTCTTCACAATAACCCCCTGGGGAGGTATTTTTACCCACGGGCTCAGGGAAGCTAAGCAGTTTGCTCAAGGTTCCACAGTTAATGGCCAGCAACACTGGGTTCCAAACCCAAGGCCACCTGATTCCAAGTCCAGTACTTGTCTTTCCATCACCTCCCTAAGGGGATACCATTTCATGGTCTCTTTCATCCATTCCTCCATTCATTCTTTCACCCATCCATCCAGTCAGTATTTGTTGGGTGCCTCCTATGGACCAGGCTCTCTGCTGGTCTCTAGGGAGGAGGGCCACGTCTAGGTGATCCAAGAGGGGCACCTAAAGGCTCTAAGTTTAAAGAAGCACTTACTCTCAGGTGCTCATCCTGTCTTCCCAAGATTCTGATATTTTAATTTAGATTTCCTCCTTAAATTTGGTGCCTTAGAGACCTGGTTTCCTTCACCCTAGTCCCAGCCCTGACAGACTAGTGAGCGAAACCAGACATGAACTCTGTCTTCAGAGAGCTTACAGCCTAGAGAAGACAGACAGACAAGCTACCAACATCCCAGTTACTACTGCAAATCACCCCAAGCATAGTCATACCGTAAAACCACGCCATTTTATTATGCTCACGGTCTGCAGTCAAGGATTCAGACAGGCACAGAGGGGATGCTTTGTCTCTGTTCCACAATGTTTTGTTCCACAATGTGTTTGGAGATTCAGCTGGAAGATTTGCAATTTAGAAGTGGCTAGACCAGGTAGAGCCTGGAAGCATCCGGAGCTTGGTCACTCACAACTCTGGCATCTCGCTATGATGAGTTGAAGGTTAGGACAAGCTGCGACTGTGTGAATGAGAGCACAGCATGTGGCCTCCCTGTGAGGCCTGGGCTTCTGGCCAAAGCGGTCACTGCTCTGCCCAGATCCACGAGGAAGGACAGAGCTCCATCTCTCAATGGAAGAAGTATCAATGTACTGGTGGCCATGTTTAAAACCATCACAATGACCAAAAACGAATGAATAATTTTTCTATGGAGGAGAGGAGTATTATTCTATGAAAATGTGTCGCAGGGGATTCTTGTGGGGGCACTGAATTGGTAACAGTAAACATACCTCACTCCTTCCTTCCTTCATTCGTTCAACCAACACCTTGAGCGCCTACAAGGCACCAGGCCCTTGGCTGGACACAGGGAGGAAGAGTCTTCCTGGGAAAGGAATGCAAGTTATAGCCCCTGCTTTGTGTGACCTGTTAACCAGCTCTACAGGTGGTGCTGACCCATCCCACAAAATTGCTTCAAATGCATGTGTCCAGCGGCATCCTGAGCCCCTCACGTGTGCTTGCCCAGGGGAAAAAGTTGAGGGTGACACAGAATGTGTTGCCCTTGACCTTGGAGAACTTGTCATTTGTGCTGTTACCAGCAGCAGCACCATTATTATTATTATCAGGAACTTACTGCAAGGGATGTCCTTAACACTCCCTGGCATTTGTAAAGGGATTATGGGTTCCAAAGCTCTTTCACACTCTTTACCTCACCTCAAACCTACAAGACAGGAGGGCAAGGACCCCGAATGCTCCCATTTCACAGATGAGAAAACTGAGCTCAGCAAGGTTAAACCTAGGGCGTGCCCCATATCAGACAGCTAACAATGACAGCTATGCATGGCATGTGCTGAAAGGGTCCCTTTTCTTCCAAATCCATGTCTTTTCCCTGCCATCCCTCATCCTTACTTGTCTTCAGGGTCAACCAGGTAGAAATAAATGAACAAAGTTATTGCACACCTGGTGTCCTGTAAAGCTCTCCACCTGTCTTAGCATGTGTTAGCTTTCCAACACTCTAGGACAGAGCTAGGTCTAGTCTCGTCTCCACCTTGCAGATCGGGGAAACCAAGCTCAGAAAGGTAAAGTGACTCTCTCAAGGTCACTCCTCGAGTAAGGAAGCTGTGGAGAGGAAACTCAAGCCCCCATCCGTCTGCCTTGAAGCCACCTTGGGCACCGTAGAGCTGGAAACGGCTGCACCTCCTCCACCCTCAGCTCCTCCGGTACACGGAGTCTTTGTCCCCAAAGTGCTGGACTGAGCTGGATGCTCGATGACTCAGACTAAGGTGCTCTGCCCTTGCCTGTGACAGGGTGAATATTCACTGTCATTACCAGCTTGGGGGAAGGAGCCTTGCTGATGTTATCAATTATGCATGGCGCTGGGCTAAGCCTGGCACCCCGGGAATTGAGGAGAGAAGAGGCCCGGGAATTGAGGAGAGAAGAGGCGATGGGAGAGGGAGAAGCAGTACGGGGGCCACTTGCCTCTTGCTTAACCCTTTCCCTGCTGCCTCAGCCTTGGTGACAAGAGTTTCGGCCTGGAGTTCTGTTCTGTGTGTCTGTCGGGGTTTGTGTTGGGCAAGCAACAGCTGGATTTCCACTCCACGGTGTCTCAACACGTTGGCCTGGCCAGCTAGCCTCGGCGGCATTTCCATTCATTTCAGGCCTCATTAGTGTCCGGAGCTTGGGTTTACACAGATGTAAATCAGGTCATTAGCACCTCACGGTTTGGCAAGGAGGTGTGGCCAAAAGGGAATTTAAGGGCGGAATTTAAGGGGGTAGGGGGTAGGGAGCAAACTTTGAGCCCAACTTCAATGTTTAACCTCTCTGACAATGGGATCGCAAGCCTTCCCCACCAATATCCCAGGCAGTTTCTTGGGTGAAGGAGACAATAAATACAAGTAGATAACAGATGGGGCTGGGTGGGAGGAAACGGATTGCTAAATTATACATCAGATGCAGGGGTAGCCAGCTTGGACCAATAGGAAGCAACTTCTCCAGAGAAAGGCTTTCAGGAGCCCTCCGTTCCCTCCCTGACCACAGTTCACCCTTCCTTTGTCTAGAGAGAGAAGCCCCGGAATCCTCTTAACACAGTGTTAAATCGTAGTGAGGGGGGGAAATTGAAGACAAGATAATTCCTGGAGTGGGGAAGGAAGAGCGAGAGCGAGAGATCCAAGATCCGATTCTGGTAAATTATTAACAACAAAAAAAAGTCTTTTTCTCAAAAAAAAAAAAAGATGCCCAACAGAACTTTCAGGTTCTCTAATTTGGAAAGTCAAAAGTTTAACTGGGCACCTGGGCGCTGATGCCAAGCCCGGGTTCTGGCCGAGTCATGCTGGCCCTGCATGAGCTATCACCCCAGCCACCTCCTTCCTGGGAAGACAGTGGTTGGTGACAGCCGGTGGAGTTGCAGGCAGGACGGCAGGACTCCAGCACCTCTCATCTTGGGTGCAGATCCTACACAGGACTTCACAGCACCATCAAGTGTGTTCTCAGGCTGGGCTCCAGTCAAGACATGGGAAGAATCTGTTTTAGAGTCAAAACTGGGTTTTCATTCTGGCTTGGTCATTCCCTGCTGTGTAACCTTGTGCCAGTCGCTGAACCTCTCTGAGCCACTTTATGTAGCTATAGAATGGAGTCAACAAACTGCTTTTGCAGAGTAAATGCCAGGACTGGACACAGGTTATGTGAGGAGTGGGCAAACTACTGCCTGTGGGCCAAATCTAGCTGCCACCTTTTTTTTTTAAATAAAGTTTTATTGGAAAACAGCCATGCCCCTTTAATTACTTATTGTCGATGGCTGCTTTTGTGCTAACCACAGCAGAACTGAGAAGTTACAGCAGAGACTCCATGGCCCCCAAAGCCTAAAATATTTACTCTCTAGTCTTATTGCAGAAAATGTTGCCAACCTCTGGGATAGGTAAAGGACACACCTGGTGCTTCATAGAAGTTCAATATGTGGCAGAGGTGGTGGTGAATTTCATTAATGCCACCGCAGGTCATTCAGGGCTTTGTCTTTCATCTTCGGAGGTGTGGAGCTTATTTCCCACTCAAAGCCCCTACCGTCCACTCACGCTCCGTGTGCTGGTAATGACACTGGGGACGGGGCGCTTCCTGATGCTGCTGACAGCACCTCTCAGCCCTGTGAGGACCAGAAGGACCTTCGGAGCCACCAAGTCCCTTGGCAGATGGCCACCCTGGAGCCCAGGAAGAAGAAATCCCAGAAGCAGGTGAGAAGTAGGTGAGAGCAGAGGACGCCCGGAAGGCAGACCTGTGGACTCGGGATCTCCATCCTGAACGCCCCTCGGAGCTGGCGTCTGCCTGGGGACGAGGGACAGTGAGGGAAGAAGGAATGAGCCCCTCTTACAGACAATCGCTGGAGCCCAGCAGGCAGGGCTGCCTGGCTGTGGCAGGACAGTGCAGACCCCTCCCCCTACAAGGAGCAGGACAAGTTCAGGGCCAGCGTCGTCCACTTCACTCCGGCCTTCTGGAGCCCAGCCCCCAGCGTGGGAGCTCAGCAAATCTTCATGCAGTCAACCAAAGCGAAGGGTTGGATTTGGCCGACTGAGAGAGCTGCTCTTGGGGAACGTTGCTTGGTTGGTAAGACTTCCTTTCCTCTGCACAATTTGCCCTTCTCACCACGGGCAACTCAGCGAATTCTCCCGGCATCTCTGCCGGTCAACGTTGTCTCTGTTTTACACTCAAGGAAGCTGAGGCTCGTGCAGCTGAGAAAATCTCTGCTCTCCAGAAGCAGGCAGCAGGACTGGGCGGAAGCCCTCAAAGGGCCGTCGGCCGCCTTTCTTCCTTGCAGCTCTCTTTACATGACGTCTGTGCACTGGCCTGGGTTGCATGAATCACTCTCCCTGAGGAGCAACAGGAACTTGAAAAGTAGCCTCTCCGGCCCTGCCCACAAATACCTCCAGCCGGCTCCCCAGGCCTGTTTGGCCTCCCTCTGGCCTTTCCCTACAGGCCCTGACTGGAAGAACTGCAAAGCACAGCTGAGAGCCCAGAGAGAGCCTTCTGCCAGAAGCACTGCAAGTGGTGTTTACACACCAGCTTCGAGTCTGCAAGGTGCATACGCCTGCCCAGTTATACCAGCCGCAAGGGCCGAGTCCACGGACCCTACACACTGGCCTTGGCACCATGCATCCAGCACCTACCGTGCTTTAAGCGTCCTGTTAAGGACTTACACGCCTGAGTACAGCAGCTCTCAAAGTCCCCGGACCCTTTCGGGGTGTCTGTCTGTGAAGTTAAAACTATTTCACAGTACGTTCGTAAAATACTAAGGCATTATTGGCTTTTTTCACTCTCATTCTCTCTAAAGTTACAATAGAATTTTCCAGAAGCTCCATGATGTGTGACGGTGTCATCACTCTGGTGGCCAATGGAATGTGTTTTCTAGAATTTTCTAAAGTGAAGCCATTAGAGTGCTCAATAATTTTTTTTAATCTTTAAAATTAAAAATATATATATATTTTAATTTTTATTTTATCTATTTTTTAATTGAAATATAGTTGATTTACAATGTCATGTAATTTCAGGTATACAGCAAAGTGATTCAGATATATATATATATATATATATATATATATATATCTCCTTTTTCAGATTCTTCTCCCTTGTAGGTTATTACAAAATAATGAGTATTGTTCCCTGTGCTATACAGTAGGTCCTCGTTGGTTATCTAAATAATTTTTTAAGAATGTAAAGGGGTCCCGAGATCACAAGTTCTGAGACCTGCTGTACTAGTATCATCTTTGTTTTTATTCCTCACAACAGCCCTGTGAGGTATGTACTATCATCTCTAGTTTACAGATGAGGAAATAGACTCGAGGTAAAGCAATTCATCCAAGTTCACATAGTTGGGAAGCAGTTGAGCTGGGATTGCAGGCTGGTTCTGTCTAGGGCCAACGATAAGGTCTTCAGGTCCGTGGAGAAAGGCCTCCATCCAGCTCCCCTAAAAAGATCACTTTGGAGGTAGTGGTCAGGACCTGGGGGTGCCCAAAATGGTTTACTTGACAGGTTCCTTCTCTTCTGAGAATTCAGGAAATGCCAGACTCTTTGGGCCTATTTTGTGCTCATTCAAACAAGACAAGGGGAGTGATCCCTAGGCTGATCTCTGAGATCCTTTCCTGATGGGTCCCCCAGACCAGAGCTCGAAGTGCCAACCTGTGAGGACAGGTGAGGGCAGATGACAGTTGGGCCACCTAGGATGTGCCAAGGAGGACACGGGATCCACCACTGCTGCCCTTAGCCTTCCCTTGGATTTCAGTTTTCCCGTTTTTTATTTGGACACAGAGTCTAGTCAGATTTCATCCAGTGGTTTTGCCAACAAGAGATTACTTTTCTAAATGGGAAAAAAACAAAACATTTTCAACCTTGAAAGTTTGTCCCAGCCTTCCTTTCCCTCCATCCTCTTGCTGCTAAGGGTTGTCCCCAGCAGCCTAAGCCAGGACTGGACTTTGTTCCTGGCGTGAATGAGAGAGGAAGGCACCTGCTCATTTCCTAAACAAACAGCACCATTTGAAATGGGGACCAGCACCGTCACTGGCTAAGGAGCCCTGAAAAACAGAATCCTTGACTTTTGTTGGGTTTTGTGTGTGTGTGTGTGTGCGTGGTGTGTGTGGTGTGTGTGTGTGGTGTGTGTGTGTGTGGTGTGTGCAATGTGTGTGGTGTGTGTGTGGTGTGTGTGTGCACGTGTGTGCGCGTGTGTGTGCGTGTGTGGTATGTGTGCGTGTGTGTGTGGTGTGTGGTGTGTGCATGTGTGTGTGTGGTGTGTGTGCATGTGTGAGGTGTGTGTGTGGTGTGTGTGTGGTGTGTGGTGTGTGTGTGGTGTGTGTGGTGTGTGAGGTGTGTGTGAGGTGTGTGTGTGGTGTGTGGTGTGTGTTGTGTGAGTTGTGTGTGGTGTGTGTGGTGTGTGTGTGGTGTGCGTGGTGTGTGTGTGGTGTGCGTGTGTGATGTGCGTGTGTGGTGTGTGTACGCGTGGTGTGTGTACGCGTGGTGTGTGTGTGTGTGTGGTGTGGTGTGTGTGTGTGTGTGTGTTTCATTTTGTTTTGTTCTGGATATTTTGTTATTCTGCATGCTTCAAAAGAGGCTTGGGTGGCCCTGGGAAGGTCTGTATTCTTAGCTCATTCCCCTCCCATGGGGCTTTTGTGGACTTGCTTCTTGTATTGGTCTTATTGTTCTTACCCAAAGATTTGGGCTGTAAAATATAGAGACTGAATTTTTAAAAGGAAACAAATTGGGCCAGGATGAAGGTACTCTGAACAGCTAAGTTATATCTGCAAACATCTAGTCTCTGCAGACCTTTACTTTCTCACTGGGCTGTTAACTGACTCACGGGAAACGACACACACAGAAGAAACACCACTGCCATCTATACAAGCTGTTCTGATCACCAGAGAAGCATCTGGAGAGTGTGAGTCCGTTGTCTAGTGTCTCTCCAAGAGGTAATTTACCCATACACAGGACATGTCTGATAACCAACTGGAAACCAAGATGAACTGTAATCAAGTTTTATCTCCCCTGCTTGGACTAGAGGGAGCTCGACAGCATGGCCACGTCTGCTGCTTCTTTGCACTCCTCGGAGTACAGCTAAACAGAGGAGGAAGGGACAGTGCTTGGGGGACCTGTGGTGAGGACACCCACAAAAGCTGTGCCCAGGAGTGAGGGCAGAGAAAGTTCTGTCTTCTCTGATCCACTGTGGGGAGGTTGTGGGATTTGTCAGCTATTTGAATGATTAAATGGAATGTCCCTGATGGATGAGAAATAATGCCTAAGTCTAGCACGTGGCTTTGCTTGGGGTTGGCAAAGAAAGTCTGGTCTAAATGAGTGAAGCAAGAATGACTTGTTTGGGACTTCCCTGGTGGTGCAGTGGTTAAGAATCCACCTGCCAATACAGGGGACACGGGTTCGAGCCCTGGTCTGGGAAGATCCCACATGCCATGGAGCAACTAAGCCCGCGAGCCACAACTACTGAGCCCGCATGCCACAACTACTGAAGCCTGTGCGCCTAGAACCTGTGTTTCGCAACAAGAGAAGCCACTGCAATGAAAAGCCCACGCACCACAATGAAGAGTAGCCCCCACTCATCGCAACTAAAGAAAGCCCACGTGCAGCCAAAAATAAAAAAAAAATTAAAAAAAAGAATGACTTGTTTTACAGAATGCGGATTTCTCATTGGGCCACTGGCCGAGCATCATCTTTAAGGTCGCCCAATCAACAGAGTGCCACCCCCTGACCCCCTCCCGGAGCCCCAGCACTGAGTCCTTCCACACACACCCACTTTACCCTTTTTCCTTCCATGAGAGTCCCGATCCGTGGCATTTACATTTGGAACCACACACTCTGCAGTTTAATTATAGGAAAGTACTTATGTCTTTTTTTTTTTTTTTTTACATCCTTATTGGAGTATAATTGCTTTACAATGGTGTGTTAGTTTCTGCTCAACAAAGTGAATCAGTTATACATATACATATGTTCCCATATCTCTTACCTATGTCTTTTTCTCTAATGATTTAATAGTCTGTGTTCCCCACCAAACTGTAAAGCCCTCCGGGGCATGGAATACTGTCAACTGCATCTGTTTCTCCTGAGCTTCTTGGCGCCCTGGGAGTGCTCAGTACATCCTAAGAGCTACCACTGAGTGCAGGCCTGCCAGGGATGACACCACACTTTGCTCTTTGGCGGCAGCCTCTCCAGGGAGCTCAGAAGGCAGCCGACCTGAAGTTGCTGGCTGGCTCCTACAACGACCCAGTGAGGCAGGAGGTGGAAGCAGGTCCTTTTTACAGCTAAGGAAACTGAGGCGTAGGGAGGTTAACGCACCTGCCCCAAAGCATAAAGTCAGCGGCAAAGCCAGAGTTCAAACTTTGGTCTGTCTGACAATCCCATGCTCTTTTTTTTTTTTTTTTTTTGGGCTACGCGGGCCTCTCACTGTCGTGGCCTCTCCCGTTGTGGAGCACAGGCTCCGGACGGCAGGCTCAGCGGCCATGGCTCACCGGCCCAGCTGCTCCGTGGCACGTGGAATCTTCCCAGACCGGGGCACGAACCCGAGTCCCCTGCATCGGCAGGCGGACCCTCAACCACTGTGCCACCAGGGAAGCCCCAATCCCATGCTCTTACCTACCGTGATATATAGCAAAACTGAAGTAAAGCTGTGAGTTTCCTAAGTGATCCTATGGCATCATCCCAACTTAGTGGGTTAAGAAACCGAGGCAGTAGTGAAGGTGACCTGCTCGTGCAGTGGCAGGCAGCCCGCACCCACCAGGAAGGTCTTGGGGGTTAGTGTGAACTGTGAAAAGCTGCGGGGTCCAGGAAGGGAGGTCCGAAGGGGGTGGAGTCTCGGGCGCACGGCCCTTGGGTGCTCCTGGCATCCCTAGCGTGGCTCCGCCGGCCTGCTTCGTCCTCTCCGTTGGCTTGGCTCTTCCTCCCTGTGTGACACGGTGCCAGCCTCTGCTTCTGATCTTTCTTCCCTTCTTCCTTCCCTCGTGCTCGTCTTCCTAGGGAGCCCAGGGTGGTTTAAAGTTTCTGTTTTTTCTCTTTCTCGCCTGCACCACGTGACTGTGGCCAATGCTCCTGGTACGTGCAGTCAGAGCACCCCGTGTGCTCCAAGGCCTGGGAGCGTGCTGTCCTCCTGGGCCACCAACATGACGGTGGCACTGGCCTCCGAAGGGTGAAGGGGAGCTGGTGGGGATACTGGATGGGCCTGGCCCAGTCCCTTGGGGCAGCCCTGGAGGCTCTGGGGACAGACAGGACACCAGGGTCACAACGCAGCCGGGGCCAGAACTGGCATGAAGGCCAACGGGCTCTGCACCAGAGCCCCATTTCTCCCCCAGCCTGTCTGCTCTCTGCTTTTCCTTGGACTTCGGAAACAGCCATCGAGGTCCATGGCCAGTCCTGGTGCCTTAGAGCCTCTAACCTGATCCTCCTTCCGTCTCCCCCTCCTCAGCCCCTCCAAGCCTTCATTCAGAACTCAGTTCCCAACAGGAACACCTTTCATGTCTTGATATCCTTTCCAGGCCCGGCCCTGTGCTAAGCACTTCCTGTGTAGGGCTGCCAGATAAAATCCAGGACAACCAGTTAAATTCAAATTTCAGATAAATAATGAGTCATTTTTCAGTATAAGTATGTCCCAAATATTTCTTGGGACATACTTACACTTTTTTTTAAATTCAAATTTAACTGGTATACTGATTTTTTTTTTTTTGCTAAATCTAGCAATCTTAGGTCTTATTTCATCCTCACGATAACTGTAGCCAATAGTTACTATTAACATTAATAGTTACTATTAATATTATAGAAGTAGAAGCTTAGTACAGAGCTTACAAACAGCAGACTCAGGATTTGAACCCAGGGTTGGTGTGTGATAGGGGACTCTGAGTCCAAAGCCCAAGCTACACCCACTGTGCTGGACAAGGCAATGTGTCCTGATTAAGCCTGAACTCTCTGAGGCTAGCCTGAAGTAACTGAACCTCTCTCTGCCTCAGTTCCCTCATCTGTAAGTAGTGACCATAGCAGTGTCTGCCTCAGAGAGGTGAGAATTGGAGGATTTCATATACTAAGTCAGGGACTTAGATCTGTGCCCAGTCCATGATAATCACTCTGTAGGTGTTAATTAAAATTTCCTCTTTAAACCAAGATAATGATGACTCATCCGTTGGTCCTTTTTCAGAATCTTCACAGCATCCCAGGGAGATAGACTAGGCAGGCGTTGCCCTCAGATTCCTTATGCCTGAGGCACAGTCAGGTTAGGTCCACAGATGTTCAGGATGAATGCTAGGCTCAGAACCCCAG
Organism: Monodon monoceros; assembly: GCF_005190385.1. NCBI lineage: Eukaryota > Metazoa > Chordata > Mammalia > Artiodactyla > Monodontidae > Monodon > Monodon monoceros. The sequence continues at coordinate 65,285,349 of NW_021703781.1, forward strand.
TATACTATTTCCTGGTCCAGTACTCACTTCCCTGTAAAACCACGAGCCAGTATCTTTGTGAGGCCAGAGAAGAAGGTATCAAAAAATTAAAACCACTGTAGGAGTCCCCTGCCCTCAGTGAGGAGAAACAGGTTCGGATATTTCTGTCTCACATTTCCCTCTAGGAGATGGGCTCTGTGTGCTTGTGCCTACAAGCTAAAATTCAAAATATGAAGCCACCTGTTGGGTTCAGACACAACCCATCAGAATGGACCCTGACCCAGTGCTGGATCAAGGTTCTGAAGACCCCCTTTCCATAAGCTAGGCATTAACTCTGTAATGACGTGATATTCAGGAGGTCTACGGGAGTGGGGTCCCGGGTGATGGGCAGGGGCAGCGGGGGACCTTCAGGGAGCTCAGGGAAATAGCTCTTTGCCAACCAGGACAGATATCTTTCAACAACTTCACAGTCAGCACAGCCATATCCATATGTGTTGGTGAACCTCAGACCCATGTATCAGGGTGTTCACCTAACAATCTGTCTCCACCCAGTAAAAAAAGAAAGACTGAGGAATGGTGTGTTTGAGCCACTTTTGGTTGAGTCCCCTCTAAACCGTGGAACAGTCTGGGAATCATAACTGCCGCAATTAAACAGTCCGATATGCAGGCGCCAGTTCCTGCCGAGCATAAGAAGCCTTTGCCATAAAAGTCTCATAAAACATGGTTAGCTCACGTTATTGTCAATAATTGTGCTATGCTGCCTCAGACCGGAAGAAGAATTGTGAAAGGTTTTTAGAAAGAGCCCTAGACTGGTCGTCAGGGGGCTTAGATGCTAGTCCAGTACTGTCCCTGACTGTGAGAGCTTGGGCAAGCCATTTCTTGATTTGGGGTTAGTAGAATGAAAGAACTGGGTGGTATATTAGCCATGGCTCTTTTGGTTGCAAATGAAAACAACCAACTCAAACAGGCTTAAGCTAAAACCTGGATTTACCGGCTCACATAACTGAAAAGTTCAGAGATTATGTTGGCTTCAGGTACTGCTGGATCCAGGGCCTCAAACAAAGCTCCTGTGATTTTGTTTTTTCCTTACACTTTCATACTCAGGCATGCTCACTCTATGTGGTAACTCCAGGAGCTCCAGCCTGACATAATCCTTACAGCCAAAAATTCCATCAGAAATAGGACTTCTCTATCCCAATAGTTAAATATATATATATATATATAT
>NW_021703781.1:65286652-65399925 GCF_005190385.1 Monodon monoceros
TTTTTTTTTTTTTTTCCGGTACGCGGGCCTCTCACTGTTGTGGCCTCTCCCGTTGCGGAGCACAGGCTCCGGACGCGCAGGCTCAGCGGCCATGGCTCACAGGCCCCAGCCGCTCCGCGGCATGTGGGATCTTCCCGGACCGGGGCACGAACCCGTGTCCCCTGTATTGGCAGGCAGACTCTCAACCACTGCGCCACCAGGGAAGCCCAAAAATATATATTTTCATTGAACTGGTGCAAGTCACTTGTGCATCCTAAATGAACTGGAGAGCCAGAATATATCCATTGGCCAGGCTTGGGTTATATGTGCAGCCCTTGAAGTCAAGGGGTAGGTTGACCCCATCCAAAGGTCTGAGGGTGCCAGAGTGTTGATTTCCCAAAGAAAAGTCAGGGTGCTGTGAGCAAAAGAAGGGAGCAGGGATCCTGGGAAGGCATGAAGAGCAGGTGTCCACTACAGATGGCTCTCAGGTGACTTCCAGTTCTAAAGATCTATGATTTCAGGAATAAAGTTTTCTGCTTTGCATCCTTCAGTAGCTTACAAAGAAGAGTACACAAAGGAGAAGGTAGTTTTCTTTTTGGTCCCTTTCTGCTTCTTCCTTTTTTTTTTTATAAATTTATTTATTTAGTTTTGGCTGAGTTGGGTCTTTGTTGCTGCACACGGGCTTTCTCTAGTTGTGGCGAGCGGGGACTACTCTTCGTTGCGGTGCGTGGGCTTCTCATTGCAGTGGCTTCTCTTGTTCGGAGCATGGGCTCTAGGCAAGTGGGCTTCAGTAGCTGCGGCGTGCGGGCTCAGTAGTTGTGGCGCACGGGCTTAGTTGTTCCATGGCATGTGGGATCTTCCCGGACCAGGGCTCAAACCCGTGTCCCCTGCATTGGCGGGTGGATTCTTAACCACTGCGCCACCACGGAAGCCCCCTTTCTGCTTCTATTCCACCCATTTTATCACTGTCATGTGTCCCCTTGGGAAAAGAGCAAAGCAAAGAGTTGACTTTGTAAAAAGTCAAAAAGCCACGCTTCCATGGGATTTATGGAAGACATTCTGGGCCATCCTTCACAAAGAGTGGGTCTCTCTGAAAGCAACTCCCATGCTGATCATTATAAACAGGAGGGGTGCGCACCGTCAGTGTCCACTGCCAACTGAGAAGCCACATTTTTACTCAGAGAGCGACATTCTGCTCTTCTCCTTCCCCACACCATTTACCCTGAAGAGCCCTCTGTTCCTTAAATTAAGCTCCAGGCTGATTTGTGCCCTGTAATGGTGATATGCATCGTCTGGCTATAACCAGATCCGAACACCAAATGGTGAACTTGTTTGAGAAAGTGGAGTTTTCTGAGCAACAGTAGAAGGGAGAATGTTAATAAAGGGCAGATCACTGAATGGAGGTTAAATACTTTCATACTTCTCAACTAACCCAGAAACTTCCCTGAATTCTCATTAAAAAAAAAAAAGCTCTCTGTAATCTGATGTTTTACCTCATTAAATGCTGCAATTTGAGAATCAAGAAAAGGACTGAGTTGAAAAGTGGCACCTGGTTCAGGCCACTGAGCTATTATTCGGTGTCAGCTGTGCCTGGCTCCCCTGCAGTGGAGGGCTCAGTAGAGGGACAGGGAACTAACTGGACAGGGTTCGAGATTTCCTGTGGTTGCCAAGAGACCTTTTCCTCTCTCAGCTCCAATCTACAAAGCCCATTCCGGTCCCTTCCTCCACAACCTCCCACAGCCACAATGCTACCTCCTGTCTCTGCTTTTGGGGGATGTGCCGCCACGGTGATTTTTGAATCCTGGTTAAAAGATTGAGAAATCCAGGAGCGGCTAGCATCTCTTCTTTGGAAGCATTTCGTTTCCTTTCTTTCTGTCCCTGACTCATTTTCTCTTCCCCTCCAGTATTTCTACTATTTTCTTCTATATTCCATTTTCTTTCCTTCTTCAGTGGCAGTACTGAAACTTCTAATAAGAAACTATAGGAACAATTTGAAAAATTGATGACGTGAGGTACCAAAGACCATTGAATTGTACACTTGAAATGAGTGAATTGTACGGCATGGAAGTTATACCTCAACAAAGTTGTTTTTAAAAAGGGAAAAGAAGAAAAGGTAAATGGATGGACCTAGAGATTATCACACTAAACGAAGTCTGTCAGGAAAACACAGACAAATACAGTATGATATCACTTATATATGGAATCTAAAATATGACACAAATCAACATATCTGTGAAACAAAACAGACTCAGTTACAGAGAACAGACTTGTGGTTGCCAAAGGGGAGGGTAGTAGAGGAGGGAAGGAATGGGAGTTTGGGATTAGCAGAGGCAAACGATTATATATAGGATGGATAAACAACGAGGTCCAACTGTAGAGCACAAGGAACTATATTCAATATTCTGTGACAAACCATAATGGAAAAGAATATGAAAAAGAATATAGATATGTATAACTCAGCCACTTGGCCATACAGAAGAAATTAACACAACATTGTAAATCAATCATTCTTCAAGAAAAGTTAAAAAGAGAAGGTAAGAACTACAATCTGGTTGAATAGGAGATCGAAGCTGCATTTACATACTAACAACCCACATCCCCAGATGGCGATTGGGTTGTATACTCACTCAGCTGGAGCCACAGCTGTTCTTCCTCCCTCCCAAAGGCCAATATGGCAGCTCAGTTTGAGGTTATGGCCAAAACTGGGGAATCTGTGTACAGGTTATATCTATGTGGGTGGCAACCTTCCCACTGCCACATAAAGTCCCATCTCCTAAGCGTTTGGAATCTCAGACAGAGGTCAAATGCAATAATAAAGGTTTCCCTTTCTCAGAACTAACTAGTTAAAAGGTCTATGACATATTTGTCAAGGAAAATTTGCTTTTCTCTATCTTCTTTTCCTCATTGACATTACTTCCTCTTCCGTTCCATTTCTCAGAGGTGGCTCAGGGATTTGGCAACCTGAACACAGCAATTTACAGGGAAGTTGTACAGTCTCTTGTTTGGCTGTGGTGGCCACACTCAGAGAGAAGTCTTGGGGCACCCCTATGCTACTCCAGCCTTCCACACACCACCTGCCCCAGCTCACACACTCCCAGCTCTATAGGAAATTCACTACTTTATGGCCTCGTGTAAACATGCCATTCTGAATAAACACAAAAGCGATCAAATGCTCTTGAATTGTTGGTCTTAAGTATCAGTCATGCTTCATCGCAGGCATACAGGACCTGCTCCTTGCCTGATATCGTTGTATAAAAAGTGAGGGCCTTAGGGGCATCTTTATGAGGTGATAATGAGGAAAAACATGTTCTGGTTTGAGGGGGCCTGCTATTCACTGTAATGTTCAAAGTAGGTTTAATCTTATATCGGACTCCTTGCTATACAGTATTAAGAAAGAGGAGCCGGGAGAGAAATGAAGATGGTATTGTGGTAGGGGTGTGTGTGCGTGTGTACGCGCGTGCAGCGTTTTGAATTTTGTTTCTTAGTCTACCTTATTTCTCTTGAAGACCTGCCCGTAATATCACGAGGTTTTTCCTTTTACACAGATTACCCAAGTCCTAGAGCAAGGAGCTACCTTCTCCAGTGTCCAGAGCCCTTTCTGTTCCCTTCCTCTGCACGGATGCTGCCTTCCTAGCTGTATTATGCTGTGATTGTTTTTGCTTTTCTTTCTAAGATGCCCTTTGTTACTCTTGAAGACCTGCCATTATTTCAAAACGTTTTCTCTTTATGTGATGCATTATGGAGCAATAGGGCAAGGGTGTTTCCTACTTTGCCATACAGATGGTCTTTATTCTCCCTTCCTCCCTTCCTTCTACTTGGAATAACCAGGTAGTTGAAAAAGTTCTTTGAAATGGGAAGTGACAAATTCTGTCCTTTCCTGAGTGATTTAACCTCTTTGGTGGAAAAAAGGATCATCTAGAAACCAAGGTGGCATTGTTGTTACTACTGAATAAGAACAGTATTTGAATTCATTCATTCATTCAGGCATTCGTTCGTTTGTAACCTAAATGTTCCCTTGGGAACATGAAAGGTCTTATTTATATTTATGCCAAAAATTGTTTGCTCTGAGTCTTCCCCCATTTTAAGGATTTTAAGGATTTTAAGGATTAAGGATTCCAGAGACTTTTAAAAAAGTGATTCTCCTATTCAAAGAGTTCCAAGGTTTTCTTAGTTGTGGCCATGAATCAGTACTCATTTTTGCTCCCTTGCTGCCATTGCCAATTAATTCAGTCCACAATCAATCATACATCCATTCGTCTGCACATCCACCCATCCATCCTTCCATTCATCCATTCATCTGTCCATTCATTCATTCATTCAACAAATATTTATTAAGCACTTAGTATGAGCTAGGTATTCAGCTAGGTGATGACCTAGGGATACAGTGGTAAGTATAGACATCTGCCCTCTGGGAGGATACAGTCTTGTGAGGAATATAGACAAAGAAATAGACAATTACTATACAGCATCAGGTCCAATGCAGAGCTCACTGGGAGCACAAAAAGGGGGATGCTGGCCAGAGGGAGTCAGAGAAAGTGCCCCAAGGAAATGCTGTCTAAGCCGAGACCCAAAGGATAAGAAGAAGGAGGAAGGGCAGTGGGACATTTTTAGAAAAAAAGAAAACAAGTGTAACTGCTACCCTACTGGGCAAAGGATTTCATCTTGCTGAACCCTGAGCCCCTTAAGTTATGACGGATTTTCATGTAGAAAGAACATGGACTTGGAGACAGACTTCAGTGTCTTAGGACAATTTGTTTAAACTTTTCTTGGCCTGGGTTGCCTCATTTGTAATAAGAGCTACATAATAATTCCTAGCCTCCAGTATTGCTGGGATGATTAGATGTGTTATAGGCAAAACCCCCAGCACAGGACAGGCCTTCACAAATGGTGGATTTTATTACTATAAAAAGCACAAAAACATATCAATGTTCTTAAGGGTGGAGGTGGCGGTGGCGGTGAACCTTCCCTGGAAGCTTTAAAAAAAATGTAAAAGGACAAATAAACAAACACACCCAGGCTTCATCCCAGGAGATTCTGAGTCACTAGGTCCGGGGTGGGTCTCTAGCATCTGGGTTTTTCTAAAAGCTCTATAGGTGATTCTGATATCGGCCATGGTTGTGAACTGCTACCTATTTTCATGCGTGCAGCTGCCACGTTAAGGACATGAAAACCACTACTGAGAACTTAGTAACCATGAATTAAAGTAACTATTAAACAGAGTTGGAACAGCATGCTGATCAGTAACCACCCTCCCTGGATAATTGAGAAGTGCCTTAGGAATCAGTGAGAGTGGAGCTGCAGAATTTCTCAGGCTCTTAGAAATGATGTCTGTAAAAATGTCTGGCTTGAGTCAGAGTGGAATTATAGCTGTCATATTTCTCTTCACTGACCACCATAACCCTTTGGTAATTGATCTAGTAAATTAGTCATTCATACCATACAGCAGCTTAAACTTTCTAGAGTTCACGACTGCGTGCTGAAAATAGCCACCTGACAGCAGAATTTGCAGCGTAGCTGGGAAAGAAGAATTCAGGCAGGCATTTGCTCATGAAAAGTCTCGACATTTCAATCCCCGGTCTGAAATTTCAGTTGTTCAGGGTGAAATTCTTAAGGGTATGTTTTTAAATGTTCCCCACTGGCGGTTTGCCTCTTATTCACTCCCTCCCTGGAAGACAGTACAATGCAATACGGCTCATGTTTGGATCTGGGAGCAGAGTCACTACCTACAAATTGCTGGAAAAGTCTCAGGAATTAGTAAGCTCTCACCTTCAGAGGTGGCCTTGTTGTTCTGGAGAGAAACTCAAAGGAAAAACTAACTATTCTTGATTTGGCCTGAATCAATCCGGAAAAGAATAAGCCTAATACCCAAATCTCTCCAAATATGGTTCAAGGCACCTGCCTGAGGGCCACCTGGGGGAGCTTAGGAAACATCCAGGTTCCTGGGCACCATCCCAGCCTTAATGAATCTGAATTTCTGGGGATGAGGGCTAAAGCTTGCTAACGATGTTTATAGTCACAACCACCTTATAAGAAAGGAAAAGCTCTTTTTAGTACACCTTATGTAGCCACAAATAGAATTCTATTTCTGCTTTTACGCTCAGAAAAAAAACCGTACAGGTTAAGAGGATGAGACCTGAAGTGACCCATTTCTGCTCCTTGTTCCTTTGCTAATTCCCAAGGAGAAGTCCCATTTGCTTTTTGGAGTTCAGTTTCCTTTTCCATAAATGACACTAATAAGTATCATAATTGAAAAGGGAGTTATAATTCCTATCCTCTTTACCTGAAAGACCAAATGCGGAAATGGACATGAAAATACTTTGAAAACGAAAAATACACAGTCCTACTCAGTACAGTTATTTTATATATGAAGGCTCTGCAGTTCCACACACCCAGCTAACGGTTTTCCTGACCAAATGCTAACCATACTTTTTACTTTGGTTGTTTTTATTTTTATTCAAAAGCAGTTTCCATACACAATGAGCCACTTTGCCCTAAGCATAAATAAGATGGTTCAGATGTTGCAAAAAAGCAGACAGAGACCACTAAAGACCTTAACATATCAATCCAGAATTGTGAAATTCACATCTACAGCAACTGGGACGAGGTGGGGGGCTTAAGTGAATATCTTTCCCAAAGCCTATTATGTTATCCACGTCCAGGAAGCCGCTTAAGCCAGAACTTTCTAAAACCAAAGCAATGTCCACTATCTTTGACTGCTTGCCTGCTGAGATGATTTTTTTTTTTTCCTGTTTCTGGCAAATAAATATCTGACCGTAGAACAAGCCAACTTGATGCATTCTGAGACAGATCTTTCCTAATATTCTAATCTCTCAGGCCCCAGACATGAGTCCTCAACAGAGGAGGAAAGACTGTCGAAAATTTAATTGATATATTAAGAGCCCTCTATTATCTGCCTTCAATTATCCATCTGAGGCTTCAGTTTAAGAAAGGAGGCTGTTTCCCCAAGCTGCATTCCTTGACATTTTTGCAAGTCTACAAGATTGATGGAGAACGAGTAATGCTTGAAATAGTCTGTATACAGCTGTTCATTTTTAGTCACCTGAGATCCCTTCAGTACCATTTCTCTGGCATAATTCTACACATGCCTGTCCAATTTTTTGCTTTGGACAGATCTGTTTTCCAGGCCTAGGAGAAGTAACACTGGATGACAGAACTCTTGAAAGTGCCTACCCAGCTCTGAGAGGGAATGAGGAAAGGCTGGTGGAAAAGGAAGAGAACGGGAAGAGGGAGGGGGGTTCTTGGCATAGACTCTTTGGAGGATGAAATGATTGCCTGGACTAAAAAGAGGCTCACATTCATTCCGCTCATCCACTCAACCATCCATTTCATTCATTTGTTCAAGGGGCGTTGGAGGGATGCTCTGTACTCTCCCCGGGTGAAGGTCGCTTACACACTGCCACAGCCTGGGTTTGTAGCTGTAGTATTTACAAGCTGGGGAAGGTTTCCTCTTGCTTTGTTTGGGAGAACAAAGGACTATAAGACAAATCTGCTAAAGCAACAGGGGAAGAAAATCCAGTTCCACCTGGCTTCTCTTTGAATGGGTTCCCACTCCTTTTGGGGCAGGTGGGGCAGTCAGAGCCCCTAACCACTGACTTGGAAAGGAAAACGTTGGGGTCATTTGATCCAGCTCTCAGAGCTGGATTCTACCAGGAACTAGAAGGGTGCCTTCTGGGGAGTTAACCCTTTTGTTCACAAGTTTAGGATGCAAGACCTTCCAGGTGCTAAGAGGACATATTATATGAACTTGAAAACAACGATGATGGTGATGATGATAAAGAGCTCCCAAGTCTTGAGCTATTACTATGTGGCAGACACTATGCTATGTGCTTTATATATATGATCTCATTGCACCCTCACAACATCTGAGGTAGATACAATTATTATCCGCATTTCATAGGTAAGGAAACTGAGGGTCAAAAAAGTTAAGAATCTTGTTCAAAGTCATACAACTAGTAGGTGATAGAGGTGGGCCAGTGCCTGTTTATCCTCTTTCTCTGTTCCTTTGGTCCACAGGCTCTATAAAATTAAATATGTTCCTTTCTACTTAAAGCATCCTACATGGCTCCTACTCAATGTTCTTCTGTGTCAGATTATCTGGGAGTTTTTTTTCATGGTGTAGATGGTCCCTCTGGTCCAATTAGACTTTCTTGGTCTTGGAGGTTCTCTAGTTTCAGTTACTCACTGGCAAAGGGAGACACAAAGGAAATGTGAGCTTGAGGATTCTCTGGCCAGCATCTTGAGGCCACCCAAAGACCAGCTAGTTCTCAGTCCTGAAGACCCAGAAACTCAAGATGCCAGTAGGGTAAGCACAGGGAGTGAGTGACATGGATGAAAGAACAGGCAAGGACAAAAGAGGAAACACCAAGTTAGCCCATGAGAACTAAGGAGAAAGCAGAGCTTGTCCTTAGTGCCAGCAAGACATCTTTTCAGATTCTTCAGTGGTGACTGAGTTTGTTTTCAAAGCTAAGTCTTGTGAACCAGACTGAGAACAGAGGTGAGAAATGCCTCCATATGTATATAAAACCCACACACAAAGAAACAAAACCCAAGATAACTGATGCGTTTTTAGGCACATGTGGAACGTGGCACAACCTTGGAATAAATGTCTTACTTCCTTTGAAAAGACACAGTGTCCACCTAGATGTTTCTACCTGGTAGTCTCTGTTAACAAATCAAATGTAAGATTTCCGTGTTCCATCCTATTTGATGTGGAATGCTGTGTTTGCCTCTTAAGTATCTGGAACTGAGCACTAAATTTGTGTGGTTTAAATGAAGAGCACGGCATTCAGTTCCAGCAGGGATCAAGCCTGGGAGATAACAGAGCAGCCCAGGAGGGTGTAGGAGTACCGGGGGCCGGTGGCAATGGCCAGGCCACTGATTAGACAGGTAGAGAAGGACTAAGTGGATGGTCTCCATTGGAAAGTCCAATAGTGTAGAAAGAAGTGGCAGGTAGGGACCTTAAGTCTAGAGAATAAAGCCAAATTGTGAGCTGGAGATGAAAACAGAGAAAGCCGGGGACAGTGCTTGGATATCAAGGAAGGACCCAGGCATGACTGTGGGAAGAATCTAAGCTTTGGAGTTAGACAAACTGAGGTTGAGTCCTGCCTCTGCTATTCACTGGCTTGAGTTTCCATTTAGCTATTCCTATCTACAAAGTAGAAGCAATGAAGCCAACCTAGGCTGATTATTGCTGTGTAACAAAGTATCTCAGCAATTTAGTGGTTTAAACAAACAGCCATTGTATTACAGCTTGAAGTTCTAGGCAGGGCTTGGCTGGGCAATTCTTCTGTTCCATGTGGCATCAGTGGAGGTCACTTGGTGGTATTCAGCTGGCTCGTAGGCTACTGTGTAGGGTCCCAATGGCATCACTCGTATGTCTGGAGCCTTAGCAAGGATGACTGGTAGGCTGGGTTCAGCTGGGACTGTCAATCAGAGCACCTACCCTGGGACTTCCAGCATGGTGGTCTTAGGGTAGCTGAACTTCTTACGTGGCTCCAGTGAACAAGGAGAAGGCTGCACAGCTTTTTGTGACCAAGTCTTTGACTGGACTCTATTGGTTAAAGTACTCTCAACTCCGCCCAGATCCAAAAAGAAGACACATAGATCCCACCACTTTTTTTTAAATTGAATCATTTTATTTAAGAGAAAAATCAGATTGTTATTATTTATGCATACACCTTCATAAATTATTGTTAAGCTCCATGGCTGTGAAACTTTATGGATTAGATATAAGCAAAAAGACGAGTTATGAAAGAACAACCCCACCTCCTGATGGGAACAGCATTAAAGAATTTGCAGCCATGTTGTAAAACTGATACAGTGCCTCATGGGAAAGATTAAATGGAAAGCATTTAGCAGAACGTCTGGCACACGGTACCTGCTTATAATGTTAGCATCCCTCTCTCAGCTTCTACTCACAGGTGGCAGAAAAATCTAGGTATATGATGGGGGATTTCACAGCAAGAGGCCCTTTATCAATCAGGATGTTTTAGTCACAAGCGATCGAAAATGTACATTAAGTGCCTTAAACAACAAGATAATTTATCTTATATGAGAAACTGGACTGGCGTTAGAATGATTCCAGGGTTGGTAATTTAGTTGCTCAATGATACCTTCAAGGAAGCATGTTATTTCCATCTTTTCACTTTGTCATCCTCAGCCTGTTAATGCATAGTCCCAAGATGGCTGTGAAAATGAGAACATCCACTAAGCAATCCATGTGACTATTAGGCTTAGGCTCTTTATTCCTTTCCATGAGCAAGGAAAACTTTCTGAGAGGCTCCCCAGCAGACTTCCCCTCACATCTCATTGGTTCGAGTCCAAACCATTCATTTGGCAAGAAGGATGAGACCACCATGACTGGCTTGGATCAGTCAAGCTTCAAAGCCCTATGGTTGGGGAGGAGTCCAGCTGTCCTGAAAGGCTGTGACCATCTGAGTAAGGTGAACAAAATCAGGATGCTCTTATCCAGGAAGATGGAGAGAATGGCATTATGTGGGTGGCCAAGAGTGCCTTCCACAGTCCACCCATGGTTTATTCATCATACCCATTGCTCTGTACATAGCCTCACCTCAATGGTCATGGCTCACTGCTTGACCATGTTCTTGGTGGGCATTGGAGATCATTCTCTTGGTGATCGGGTGATAGGGAACAAAGAAGGAAGGGAAGAGGATGCAAAGACAAGAGCAGAAATCTAAATCCATTGGGTCATCGAGGTATTGGGTCAACACCAAGCCACTAGAATGGAGGGCTTGAAAAAGCGAAGGGATGAGATTTTAGTGTGACCTTCACTTTTAGCCATCTTTTAACTATTCTGGATTAGGGTAGGACTGGACTTAGTATGTTGAGCCCATAAGTGGGAGAAATCATCTCCACCTCCACAGAAAAGAAATATTGAAGAACAGTAAACCTGACTTTTCTGGTGACATTTTTTCCTTGGACATGGACCCAAAATCTATGGACATCAGCTATTGGTAGTGTCTCGGGAGCCTCTGAACTTAAGTGGTAGGAATCATTTCACTGGCTCCTTCACCTGGTTCCCCATAGCTCCTAGAATAAGGATCAAAATCCCTATCAAGGGCTTCCCTGGTGGCGCAGTGGTTGAGAGTCCGCCTGCCGAGGCAGGGGACGCGGGTTCGTGCCCCGGTCCGGGAAGATCCCACATGCCGCGGAGCAGCTGGGCCCGTGAGCCATGGCCGCTGAGCCTGCGCGTCCAGAGCCTGTGCTCCACAACGGGAGAGGCCACAGCAGTGAGAGGCCTGTGTACCGCAAAAAAAAAACCAAAAAATCCCTATCAAGCTTCATGCCCCTCGTATGATCTAGCCAGCGCCCCTGAGTGTGGTTGTACGGTTGTGCCCTGGACGAGCACACGTGGCTGTGATGGGGGCGAGGGCTACAATCCAACCCTCACTCCAATCACCAAGCCAGGTGATTGTAGTGCTCCAAATTGTTTGCACCCTTTTCTTCTCATAGTTCCCCATCCCCACTGTTACCTACAGCTGCAGAACAAACCGCTCCAATACTTAGTGGTTTAAAATGATGACAATACTTATTTTGCTCACAAATATGCAATTTGGGCAGGGCCGCATGGGGACAGTTCATCTCTGCTGCACTCGGTATCGGCTGCAGCAGCTCAAAGGCCAGGGCTGGAACCACCCAGAGGTTTGTTCACTCATGTGTCTGGAGGGCGATGCCCTTTGCCGGCTGAGTCTTCAGATGGACATTTTCACGTGGCTGCATGGCTGCCTCACAGCATGGAGGCTAGGTCCCAAGAGGACCAGATGGAAAATCTAGTCTTGGAAGTCATATGGCATCACCTCTGCTGTAGTCAGAAGTCCACTGAGATTCAAAAGGAGGACATGTGGACCCCACCTCGCGATGGATGAGTGTCAGGGACACACTGTAAGAAGAGCTGTATGGTATCCCATAGGGATGCAGGCATCATTGGACAATACCACCTGACACACACCTGCTTCCCTTCAGCCCACAGGGCCTTTGCACATTCTGTTCCTTCTACCTGCAACATTCCTTACCTTCTTCCCCCGATTAAGGCCTGCTCATCCCTCCTATCTCAGTTGAGTCAGCATTTCTTCAGGGAAGCCTTCCTGAGCTCCCTTAGTTTATGATTTCTGATTCTTATCACAGTTATATTTTACATATGTATGTATAAATGTATGCATATAATTATATATGTGTGTACATTTATACATATATATATAGACATACATACATACACGTGTTTGTACAGACACACACACACATACACACACATACGCCAATGTCTGCCTCTCATTTAGATGGTAAGCCTCACATAAAGAGGAACTGAAGAGTTCATTTGGTTTTGCTCATTGCTCTATCTTCAGTGCCTAGTATAGGGATGGGGATACAGTAGGTGCTCACATATTTATTGAATGAAATAAAAAAATGCATGAAGACCAAGCCTGGATTTTGGAGTCCCTTGTGCTGGGCTATGATTTTCTGATGGCTTTGTTACCCCTGGTGCATTAACCCAGGAGAGAGGAGAGATTCAGAAAAAGATGCGTCTGGGCATGATACAGCTGAGCTCATCTTTGGGGGCCAAATTGGTGTTAATCTCCATAGAATAGTCCCTCCTGCCTCACTCCCACAGACCTGCTTACAAATGCTAATGAGTTCATTTCATTTGTCTCTACAGAGCAGTCCAGGTAGTTCCAATCTTCCATAGGGAATTATGGAAGACTTGGAATACTGGGCAAAATACAGGACTAATGAATAGTTTCCAGGTGGAAGCCAGCCCCACCTCCAGTTCCTTTGTCGGTCAGAGACAGGAGAGTCTTCCAACCTGTTCTGACTGTGCACCAGAATTAACAAAACATGCTCTGCTAGGGTGCACATAGATTCTTCACCAGGCAAAGACGTTCAGGTTCAGGAAGCTTAAGCCCTAATTATGGAGGGGGGGGGAATGGGACAGAGTCTGCAGTGGAGATGGGAATGGTTTCCAGGAAAGACACGGAGAAAAAAAAAAGCTTAATAACTGATTTTGTTGTGATGTTAAAACTCTATGACACATTTGCCCACAGCACGCGGAAGATTTACAAATCTCTCTGCAAGAAGCAACAGAGACACAACTAACCTGTGCAGAGACGTTGTGCAGAGTGGAAACCAGGTTCCTCCTACACCTACTCCAGGGGGAAACCTGGGAGCCCAGGCCTCCCAAACACCATGTCAGGTTCTCATCCATGCTTGGACCCCAGGTTCTAGGGCCCTAAAAGCAGCACAGGCCTTGTCCTAACCTTCCCAGGCAAAATCTGTGCACCTGGAAGGCAAGGAGGTCCAAAAAATATGAACTAATACCTGAGGTGCTGAGCAGCAGTTGTTAACCTCCTTTTGCATGATAATCCTCTCTGGCCATTGGGTGACACCTTCTTAGAGTCCATATTTTTTTAATGTATTAAATACAAGTTATCGGATTGACTGCAGACTTCTACTACTGACCAAGAGTGTAATAGGGATCAGATTTACCCTCCTGCCTGAAATGACCAAAAAGCTAGACAAAATATATGAAACAATAGTTTTCCAAACATTGACTATCAGGCAACAAAAGGCAGTGACCCCTGAGAAACAGGAAACAAGCTAGGTGAGGGCTGCAATCTTGCCCTGCTCACTGCCTGGAGAGCTTCCAAACCCTGTGCAAGGACATAGCCGGTGGTCTCCCTGGGTTGAGGAGAAGAAGCTGGGAGAAAGGGAGACCAAAGTGGCTGGGGTTTGCAAAGCAGAATACCAAAGAAGAGAGCACTGCTCAAAGAGGGAACTCTAGAAACCTAGAGCAGTCTCCCTTGAGCCTTTAGCTGAGTACTGATCAGCATGTGCGTGTGAGGAAACTGCATAAGACCAGGAAAAGAACCACTTGACAAGATCAGAGGGAACAATTCTTTGAGTTCATGCAAGATCAGGAATAGTTCTTTGTCTCATTCACCAGACTAGAAAACCTCATAATCCACATGGCATCAGGTAGGGTACTCAGAATAGTTTTGTCTCAGTGGCTGGGAAAATTTAGCTCTGAACTAAATGCTGCTCTGGTCTCACCCAACGAGGCTTAAAAACAAGCTGGAAAAAAATCAAACTGATTTCAACTAACTTAACCATGTCCCAGAACAAAGCTCAAGAATATTTAGAATATTTGTAAGCATAGAAAAGAATTCAAACATATCCAGAATCTAGGGAATGCCCTGGCGGTCCAGTGGTTAGGATTCCAAGCTTTTGCTGCCAAGGGCCTGGGTTCAATCCCTGGTCGGGGAACTAGGATCCTGCAAGCCTTGAGGGTCCCCTGCCCCCCGCAAAAAAATCCAGCATCCAAAAATTCACTGTGTCTAGCATGTGCTAAAAAGTTACCAGGCATGCAAAGAAGCAGCAAAATACAACTCATAATGAGCATGAAGCTCAATTAATCAAAGCTGACTCAGATACGATACCAATGATAAAATTAGTAGACAGCGACATTAAAACAAGAAAATGTTATATTTAAGAAGCTATAGGAAAGATTGAACATGTTAAGTAGGGATATCAAAGACAGATATTTTTAAAGACCCTATTAGAAATTCTGGAGATGAGAACTATAATGTCTAAGATGAAAAATACAGTGGATGGGATGCATAGGAGATTACACACTGCAGAAGAATGATTAGTGGACTTTGGAAACTATCCAAAATAAAACACAAAGAGAAAAAATATCTTAAAAAAAAGATATACAAAGCACCATTGAGCTATAGGACAACCTCAAGCAGCCAAAAAATATGTAATCGGGATTCCCAAAGGATAAAATATTTGAAGAAATATGATCAAAAACTTTTCAAATTTGATTTAAAAATACAAACCGAAAGATCCAAGAAGTGCAACAAATCCCAAGCACAAGAAACATGAACAAAATTACACCCCCAAGTCATATCTTAGTAAAATTGATTAAAATCAGTGATAAAAAGAAAAAATTTTTAAGCAGCCAAAGATAAAAGATGCACTACACACATAGAAACAAAGATAAGGATAACAGTAGAATTCTTGTCGGAAACAATACAAGCAGAAGACAGTGGACCAAAATCTTTCAAGTACTGAAACTAAAAAAGAAAGCAGAACAAATTAACCCCCACAACTGCTAACTTAGAATTCTATACTCAGCAAAATTATATTTCAGAAACAAAAGGGAAATCAAGACTTTTTTTTTAGACATACAAAAGTTGGAAGAATTCATCACCAGCATACTACAAGAAACGTTAAAGGAAGCCTTTCAGGAACAAGGACATTTTTTCTATTCAATGAGGGATATGCAAATAAAAACCACGGTGAGATATCATCTCATATCTAGAACGTCTGAAATGAAAAAGACTAACCATACCAAGTGCTGGTGAAGCTGTGGAGCCCTGGAAGTCTCCTGCACCACTGGTGGGAGTGTCAGTGCTACAACCACTCTGGGGAAAGGTTTGGCAGATTCTTAAGCAGTTAAACACACAGCTACTGTTGGGCCTAGCCATTCTACTCTCAGGGTAATTACCCAAGAGAAATGAAAGCTTATGTTCACACAGAGACTTATACACTAATGTTCAACGCAGCTTTATTTGTAATAGCCAGGAACTGGAGACACAAATGTCCATCAACAGGTGAGTGGATAAACAATTGATGTTTATCCACAGAATAGAATACCACTCAGGAAAAAACAAAAAAAAGCGAGGACAAACTATTGATACACTAAGCAATGTAGACAAATCTCAAAATAGTTACGCTGAATAAAATAAGGCAGCTTTTTAAAAAACGGGCAGAAGAACTAAATAGACATTTCTCCAAAGAAGACATAGGGATGGCCAACAGGCCCATGAAAAGATGCTCAATATCGCTAATTATGAGAGAAATGCAAATCGAAACTACAATGAGGTATCATCTCACACTAGTCAGAATGGCCATCATTTAAAAGTCTACAAATAATAAATGCTGGAGAGGATGTGGAGAAAAAGGAACTGTCCTACATTGTTGGTGGGAATGTAAATTGGTGCAGTCACTATGGAGAACAGTATGGAGGTTCCTTAGACCAAAAATAGATTTACCATATGATCCTGCAATCCCACTCCTGGGCATATATCCAGAGAAAACTCTAATCGAAAAGATACATGTACTCCAATGTTCACAGCAGCACTACTTACAATAGCCAAGACATCGAAGCAACCAAAGTGTCCATCGACAGATGAATAGATAAAGAAGATGTGGTATATATACACCATGGAATATTACCCAGCCATAAAAAAGGAATGAAATAATGCCATTTGCAGCAACCTGAATAGACCTAGAGATTATCATATTAGGTGAAGTAAGTCAGACAGAGAAAGACAAATATCATATGCTATCACTTATATGTGGAATCTACAAAAATGACGTAAATGAACTTATTTACAAAACAGACTCACAGACATAGAAGACAAACTCATGGTTACCAAAGGGGATAGCAGGGGGGCGGGGGAAAGTTAGGAGTTTGGGGTTAACATATGCACACTGCTCTGTATAAAATAGATAAACAAAGAGGACCTGCCATATAGCACAGGGAACTATATTCAATATCTTGTAATAACCTATAAAGGAAAACAATATGAAAAAGAATATATATGTGTATAACTGAATCACTTTACTGTATACCTGCAGCTAACACAACATTGTAAATTAACTATACTTCAATTTTTTAAATGGTTTAAAAAAAAAAGCAGATTTTTTAAAAAGTACATACTGTATGATTGTATTTATATAAAGTTTTAGAAAATGCAAACAAGTCTATGGTGATGGAAATCAGTTCAGTGATTTCCTGGGATTGAGGTATGAGGATGTGCAGGAGGGAGGAATTACAAATAGGCACGAAGAAAGTTTTGGGGGTGCTTTATAAGCTCACCATCTTGAGACTTCCCTGGTGGCCCAGTGGGTGAGACTCCGTGCTCCTAATGCAAGGGGCCCGGGTTCGATCCCTGGTCTGGGAACTAGATCCCGCACACATGCCGGAACTAAGAAGCCCCCACGCCACATGCCGCAATAAAGATCCGGCGTGCCGCAACAAAGAATCCGCATGCCGCCACTAAGTCCCGGTGCAGCCAAAATAATAAATAAATATCTTTTTAAAAAAAGTTCACTGTCTTGATTCTGGTGATGATTTCACAAGTGTAACTATGTAAAGCTTACTAATTATACACTTTAAATACACGTAGTTTATCACATGTCAATTATACCTCAATAAAGATGATAAAATGAAAATTAATTTAAAAATGCACGTAGGATTACAAAAGAGCCCAATTATTTTGAAATGCAGCTATCAAAATATTTTTTAAAACAAATCTGTGATATAATTACCTATGTGCTTTTTTACTAAGGCAAATCTAATAACTACTATAATTTATAATTAATGATGACTATAAATGCTATTTTGAGGCATCCATAACCATTATAACATGACATGAAACTGTGATTTCTAGCAGCGTTAAAGTCACAGTTGCCAACACCAAGTAACAAAGCCAAGAAATAAAGTGAGTCTTACATCATCAGAGCCTGATGATCTGAAGTTTTATTTCTATGCCTTGTCATTGTCTAGTTTTGGTTTGGGGATATATATTTTTTTAAGATTAAGTTTTCTCCAACCTCACAAATCTTTTTTTTTTTTTTTTTTTTAATATTTATTTATTTGGTTGCACCAGGTCTTAGCTGCAGCAGGCAGGCTCTTTAGTTGAGGCATGCATGTGGGATCTAGTTCCCTGACCAGGGGTTGGACCCAGGCCCCCTGCATTGGGAGCAAAGAATCTTACCCACTCTGCCACCAGGGAAGTCCCTGGTTTGGGGATTAAGGTTAGTCTCATAAAGTGGGTTAGGCGGTTCCTTTTCTCTATTCTAAAAGTCTGTTTACCTAATATGGGTAATACATTTGGGCCTAGTAGTTATCTGGAGAATTATAGATTTTTGTTTCTTTTAATTATATTTTATTGTAAACTATGTCCAGTACACAAAGAATATATGCTGGTTGTAACACATGAAATAATTACGAATGTTTAAATAGGGAATTCCCTGGCAGTCCAGGGGTTAGGACTCGGTGCTTTCACTGCCATGGCCCAGGTTCAATCCCTGGTCGGGGAACTAAGATCCAGAAAGCTGAGAGGCTGTGGCCAAAAAAAAACAACGTTTAAAAACAAAAACAAAAAAACAAAAACAACGTTTAAATATAAAGTTAATAATTTTATTTATTTATTGGCTGAATCGGGTCTTAGTTGCGGCACGCAGGATCTTTAGTCGCAGAGTGCGGGTTCTTTGTTGAGGTGTGCGGACTTCCCTCTAGTTGCGGCATGCAGGCTCAGTTGCCCTGAGGCATGTGGGATCTTAGGTCCCCCACCAGGGATCAAACTGGTGTCGTCTGCATTGCGAGATGGATTCTTATCCCCTGGACCACGTGGGAAGTCCCCTGAAGCTAGTAATTTCTTTTAAAGTGTCACAGTAACTGCTAATACTACTACAGTTTGTTGCCCACATTTAAAACAAAAGAAAATGCTAAATTTCAGTGAGAGTTCAGTAAAAATAAAAATATAATGTTTTTTCTCAGAATTCATAACCCTCTAAATTACGTCCATATCAGGCTGCCCTGGAAAGCCTTTGGGATCAACCGGGGGTAAGAGGCTCAGTCCAATGTGCAAAGCTATTTCTCAAAAATAGCACTCACCTGTTTTCCCTTCCTTTCCTCGGTGGGATCGACTGTTATTATAACAATAACAACAACAACAATGACAACAGTAGTAGTATGCTTCCTCAGGAGGATGAATGGGCTATGTGCACTCCACCTGCTTGACTTACTCTCCAAAACAGCTCTCAAGCCTTTGGTTCCCTCCTAAGAGCCCTCCCTATGTCCCAGAGGAAGCGTTTCCTTAATAAGGCCACCTGCAGCTGCTTCCGGGGAAAGCAAGCTTGAGTCCACAGGGCAGGCCCTTTATCTTGTGGAAATTCAGTAGAGCAGAGTTAAACAGAACCTGGAGTTGCTAGGGACCCCTGGGCTCAGGTACTAAGTGTATAACAGTCTGCTTTAGTTCCAGCACCTTCTATGAGCTGTGATCACAGGAGTCGGCCCTCCTGAGTCCTTTGTCCTTGAAGGAATCAGGTCTTTCCTGTTGGTTTCCCAGCGGAACCTGCTGGCTTTGGAGTGTAGGACACAGTTAACTCAGCCCTCTTCTCCCAACACTGCCCTCAGGAGTCCTAATTCCTTTTAAATGCCTGTATTTGGCCTGTAATAGGGATCGAACCTATTCGATCCTGGTCAGTCTGTTCCTGGTCAGTCTGTCCTGGAGGCCTGCGTGCCACCTCTCTGTGGTCTTCAGCCAGGCTGCTTTGTTTGCTCCAAGAAACTCCTTTAGCCTTGTACCCCTCAGCTTCTCTCCTTACAAAGTCCAGTAAAGGTTCCTTTCTTCCCCTAGCCTGGTCATCATAGAAGCTTACGTCTCTGCCCCACCATCAAGTCAAAAACAAATAGCAGTGTTGTCAGAAATTCTTGATAGATTTTCGGGGGGTGGGCAGGGGGTCCGGGTTCGATCCCTGGTCAGGGAACTAGATCCCACGTGCATGCCACAACTAAGAGTCTGCCTGCCGCAACTAAGATTCCACGTGCCACAGCTAAGAAGTCCACGTGCTGCAACTAAAAGATCCCACAGGCCACAACTGAAAAACAAGCCACAATGAAGATCCCACGTGCCGCAAGGCAACTAAGGTCCAGCACAGGAAAAATAAATAGATAAATTAAAAATAAAAAAAGTGGTCTCAGAAAAATCTCTCAGCCTTTCTTCAGTCCTTTAAAATACATTAAGAACGCACATTTGCATTTCAACTCCGTGACTTGACCCCCCCATACTTGGAATCCCCCATCTGTTTAGGTAAGAGTTGTCTGCCACCCAGGGACAGTTCCTTTGGCTAAGGGAGTCCTAGGTAGGAAGGCATCATCTGAGTACCTCAGGTTCTTCCCTGGAGGGAGTGGCTGGTGCAGAAAACTAGAGGAAGACTATATCCGGAAAATTAGAGAGCAAGTTCCCTTCTCCCACAATGTCTAGACTCCATCTCTCACAGAAGTTGTGATGGGCCTGGGTGGGACAATAGTCCATGTTGTCGGAGGTCAATATTGGAGGCTGAGGCTCACTGGGGAAGATGGGGTATTCTAATCTGAGGTGGCCAGAGGTAGGAAGAACCAGATAATGAGCCCTAATCCCCAACGAGGGTCCTGGGCCCAGTAGGAAATCAAGATTATTTGATATATCCTAGGAAAAGGGGCTTGCCTGGGCCAACAGCAGGGATCAGGAACCAGGAAAGCATTCTGGATGATTACTGGGAATAAAGTAGAAGAGTCTTCAAGAACCCCAGGTACAAGCGTAGTGGGCTAGTTCTGGACCAGCACCGAGAAAGGTCTACATTCTGGACCAGCACCAAGGGTCTGAAGGACACTGGAATTAACTCTTTTTTTTTTTTTTTTTTTTTTTTGCGGTATGCGGGCCTTTCACTGTTGTGGCCTCTCCCGCTGCAGAGCACAGGCTCCGGACGCACAGGCTCAGCGGCCATGGCTCACGGGCCCAGCCGCTTGGCGGCATGTCGGATCTTTCCGGACCGGGGCATGAACCCGTGTCCCCTGCATCGGCAGGCGGACTCTTAACCACTGCGCCACCAGGGAAGCCCTGGACACTGGAATTGAGGTTGAGATTGCCGTTCCTTTATGGATCCATGCCACCATCTCCTGCCTAAGGTGTTGGTAGCTGGGTGTGAGCTGTGTAACTGATCACTGATGGGAAGAGCTAGCGAGTCCAGCAAACCAAACAGTTATGATACAATCAGGTACCACGAAAGTCATTCATAGTTTATTACTTGTCCTGTTACCAACATTTCAGCTGCCCCAGGCTTTTCTGAGCCACTCCAAGTGACTGGACAATGCGTCTTTGCCACCATTGACTTGACAAGGCTCTTACTTGGCACAGGGACCTGCAACATGCAAATGATCAAGATTTCAGTCTCTCTCTTTGAACCTCCAATCAGAGCTGCCTCAAAGGAGTAGCACTCGTGAGCGTGCTTTCCATCTCCCTGCCCAGACTCTGAAGGACAGACACAAAGCCCTTGGCGTAGAAGCAAATCTAAGTGGACGTTGCCCCTAAAGGGAACGTGAAGAGACACTGTGGGTGTGGCAGCAGCCACATGTAGATCTAGGCAGATCCCATAGAGCAAGATGCTACACTGGGAGCTCTGAGAGGATGACTGCCATGCTGAGTTCAAGTTTTAAATTCTTAGGATCTAGCACAATTCCTTAGCACATATGAAGATGCTTACTAATGACTGGAGTGAATGGAACTATTTAATGGGGATATTAGCGAACATGAACGTAGATTCTGTAGGATTATGAAGCTGGGAAATAATTTAAAAATTAATAGAAATTTACAGGGAATTCCCTGGCGGTCCAGTGGTTAGGACTCTGTGCTTTCACTGCCAAGGGTGCAGGTTCGATCCCTGGTCAGGGAAGGAAGATCCTGTAAGCTGCAGGGCGCAGTCAAAAAAAAAAAGAAAAAAAGAAAAAAGAAAAGAAACGTGCATACCATAGTCCAGTAGTTCTAGATATGAAAAACAAAATGAAAATTCTTCTAGAAGGCAATCACTGGGTAAGAGGATATCACTGTGACCTTGGAGTAGGTCAAGATTTCTTAACACACACAAAAGCAATAACCATAAAGACTAAAAACTTCGTTTATCAAAATGTACTATTATGAGAATGAAAAGGCAAGCCACAGAGAGGGAGAAACTATTTGCAAAACCTATGTCTGACAAAGAATTCATACCTAGAACATGTTAAGAATTCTTACAGATCAATTGGAAAAAGACAGACAACTCATCTTTTTAAATGGGCAAAAGACTTAAACAGGCACTTTCCTAAAGGGGACATCTAAATAACCAATAAGCATGTGAAGATGCTCAACAGCATTACTCATCAGGGAAATGCAAATGCCCCTGTATCCTCACCATAAAAGGGCGGGAAACTGACAATAGCAGGTGATGCCACAGAAGTTCTCTGCACATTCTAGAATAAATTGGTTCAACTAGTTTGGAGAAATTTAGTACCATCCATTAAAGCTGAACACATACATACCCTGATGTCACAGGTATTTTAATTCTAGGTTTATACCCAATGGGGATGCATTCAGATATTAACAAAAAGGAATATACAAGAATAATGTTTATAGTAGCTCTGTTTGTCTTCTAAAAACAACCCAAAGTTGCATCTATAGTAGAGTGGTTAAATAAATTCATATTCATTGTATATGTATATATTTATAATATACAATGACTAAACTTGTATTCATTGTATATTATAAATTTATATTCCATTGTATACAGTGGAATACTATACAGTAGTGAAAATGAACTACTGCTACATTGTTGACTCTCTTGGGCATAACGTTAAGGAAAAGAAGCCAGAAACAAAAGAGTACAATAAGACATGATTCCATTTCTGTGACAAGAATAGGCAAAACTATTCTAGCGTCATAACGTCAGAACAGTGGTTGCTTTCGGGGTAGGATTGCTAGATAAAATACAGGCCACCTAGTTAAATTTGAATTTCAGATTAGCAACGAATTTTTTATAAGAAGTATGTCCTAAGCGATATTTTTATTTGCTAAATCTGGCAATCGTACTTTGGAGGGGGGCGAATCTTGACTTGGAGGGCACACAAAGATTGCTTCTGTTGTTTTGGTAGTACTATTCTATTATCTTGATCTAGATGGTAGTTATGTGAATGTGCCCATTTCTAAAAATTTATCAGGGTGAATATTTAAGATTTTTACACTGTACTGTTTGAATGCTATACCTCAATAAAAAGTTTTAAAGGCTTTAATAGAGAGGCAGAGCGATATATGAAGGGTCAGGAGTCCTGGGTCCCAACAGCAGCCTTTATTGACTTGAGTGAGTTTGGTCTAGTTTTTCCCAGTCTCGGTTTTTTCATGGGTAAAATGGAAATAATTTTAATGGAAATAATTTTAACAGGAGCTACTCCTACTAACTCCATTTTATGCAGAAGGAAATGGAAGGTGAAATACTGTGTTGCAGGCAAACCAGCTGGTGAGTGGCATTGACAGGTTCAAGGCCATCATTCTAGAACTCGTGTGGCTCATCTCCACACCCTAGTGCTTGCCTACTGGAAAGTGCTTCTAAGACTGTAAAAGACTCAACCAACGTAAAACTTTACTTATGATTTTTTTAATTTAAAGTTTTTATTTTATTTTATTATTTAATTAACTAACTAATTAATTAATTAATTAGGCTGCTTTGGGTCTTCGTTGCTGTGCCCGGGCTTTCTCTAGTTGCGGCGAGCGAGGGCTACTCTTCGTTGCGGTCCACGGGCTTCTCATTGTGGTGGCTTCTCTTGTTACAGAGTGTGGGCTCTAGGTGGGTGGGCTTCAGTAGTTGTGGCATGAGGGCTCAGTAGTTGTGGCTTGCAGGTTCTAGAGCGCAGGCTCAGTAGTTGTGGCGCATGGGCTTAGTTGCTCCGCCGCCTGTGGGATCTTCCCGGACCAGGGCTCGAACCCGTGTCCCCTGCATTGAAAGGTGGATTCTTAACACCTGCGCCACCAGAGAAGTCCCTAAAGTTTTATTTCTTTTATTTAGCTTTATTACAGTATAGTTGATTTACAATGTTGTGTTAGTTTCAGGTGTATAGCAAAGTGATTCAGTGATACATATATTCATTCTTTTTTAGATTCTTTTCTAGTATAGGTTATAGAATATTGAATAGTGTTCCCTGTGCTATGCAGTAGGCCCTTGTTGGTTATCTATCTTATACATAGTAGTGTTCATCCCAAGCTCCTGATTTATCCCTCTCGCACCCCTTATGATTATTTAGGATAGGAAATTTTAATAAAAAGTCTAGAGAGTATTTGCAAAAACTTAAGTGATAGTGCATTTTGGGGAGAGACTAAACCTAGCTTCGGATGGGCAAAGGGGTCTCTGACACCCACCCCTAAGAAATAGAAGTGCTAGGAGAGCCTCTCGTCTACAGGAGATGCTACAACCCAGAGTGGCCAGTGGTCACCTTGACTGGACCAAGCCCCTGAAGTCCTCTGACCTGGAATTCCTCTCTTCCCTTTTGACCTAGCTCCTTCCTTTCTTTTTTCTTTAGCTCCAGGCAAACCACTTCTCCTGGGGCCAGGGGTGGGAGGGTGGCCGGTCTCCCTCACCAGGGAGCTTGCTCTTGCTTAATTAGTGTCTGCAAAGGGCTGCCTATTATTAAATTACTAGACAATTGAGATTAAGCCTTGAGGGCTTTCGAAATCTGTACTGCCACACTCCCTAAATGGGTGGGAGGGACTTGCCTAGAGGGACAGGGAGAGGAGGTTGGTTGAAAACACTCTTGTGGTGGGGCTACCCACCTCCTGATGGACAGCACCACAAAGAGACCCTAACGAGTCTGCCGCCTGGCTTGTCTTTGGTGCTTGAAAGCCACCATTCCAGATGTGTTTGTTTTGAATGCAGGCACCTGGCCTTTTTATAATGCAGCAAATCTTGAGAAGAGTAACTAGGAGGGGTAGAATAACAGTGATAAGAGCTAAGATGTACTGAGTCCTCCCACAGTGCCAGGACTGTGCTAGATCCTGGCATTCCATCTCCATCTGGAGAGGGGAGGCAAGAAAGGAAATCTACCCAGTTGAAAGCCTCTGTGATCAAGGTAATTGTACACGTTATTTCATTGAACCCTCACCACTTAGATGTAGATATCATGCCCCCATTTCATAGATGAGTAACTAAAGTCAGAATGATTTATGCACTGGTCCTAGGTCACATATTCGTACATGGCAGAGCCAAAAGTTGAACACTTCTGGTGAGACCAAGATGCCTCTTGTGCAGGGCACAGGTTCTCACCAGGGAGGTGGCACAGTTTGAAAAAACTCCCCAGGCCATTCTGATACAGGTCCCCATTGGCTGGCGGAAGAGAAGATGGTGGTCCCCCTTCACCGGTTAGAGAACTGACTTACTAAAGTGAGTTTATCATATTCCTTTCAGAGAGGGGGTTCACTGCACAGCAGTGGTTCTCTGGTGGTGATTTTGCTTCCTCCCCCACCCGCAAAAGGGGACATATGGCAGTTTCTAGAGACATTTTTTCCCATCATGACTTGGGGGTGGAGTTCCACTGTCAACTAGTGGGTAGAGACCACGGATGCCGCTCAGTACCCAACAACACACAGGACAGCCCTGCACAACAAAGAATTATTCCGTCCAAAACGTCTATAGCACTGAGGTTAAGAAACCCTGGCACTATTTTGCGGGGGGGGGGGGGAGGGTGAGGAAGGAGATACACTGGGGAGACAACGCTGGGCATCCCTGAAGAAGCATATTTAGGGGGAGGAATGGATGGACCTTGAAGACAAGTGTTACCTACTTGACAATGTAGCAGAAGGGGAGGTGTGAGTCTTGCTTTAAAGGAAACTAATTATCTTTTTGCCAAGATCTTCTTTACACCCCCAGAATATCACAGAAAATTGGTGAGGGTGATTCTATTGTTGGACTGGCCGAAGAAGACCTGGATTTGGAGTCAGGAAACTTGAATCTCCATCTTGGCCTGGCCATTGTCAGCTATGTGATGCTGAGCCAACCTGGATCTCTTGAAGCCTCAGTTTCCTTACCTGTCAAATGGGGATATTTGCCCCCCTCACAAGGTCTTGTGAGTAGCAGATGGAACAGTGTTTGAGAAAGGTCTTTGTAGAAGGACGATACCCTTGAAGAACAGAGGATGCTGCCTCTGTGAAACCTGCAGGCAGATCTCTGAGCCCATTTTGGGTGGATGGGGTTCACTATCTATTTTTAAATTAAAGGAGTGAAATGGAATCCTTTGTCACCCCTGTGCTCTGAAATTCAAGCGTGAGAGTAAATTTGACAAAAAGAGATTTAAAATGATATATCAGGGACTTCCCTGGCGGTCCATTAGTTAAGACTTCGCACTTCCACTGCAGGGGGCATGGGTTCAATCCCTGGTTGGGGAACTAAGATCCTGCATGCCCCGCGGAGAGGCCGAAAAATAAAATAGTATATCAGATGCAGTGTGAGCAACAGCTACCTTGAGATAACCCCAACTCAAGCAAGGAGGGATGGATATGAGAAGGAAAGTCAAAGCCTTTATTTCTTAAAATAGAAAGGAGAGCATTATCTCCCTTTCTGATTATGCAAATAACCCATGCCCAGTTGTTAAAACCAAACAAGCCCTTACGAAACCAGATAGTATAGAAAGGTATAAAAATGTAAGTAAAAATTATCCCCAATACTATCATCTAGAGAAAAAATAGTGCTGTTGACATTTTGGAGCACATCCTTTCAAATATTTTTAAGGAACAACTATACTTAAAAAAAAAGAACTCTACAGTACCTGCTGTTTTGTAGCCAGAAATAAAATAACATGAACACAGAAACTAGCGCACCATTGTAAAGCAATTATACTCCAATAAAGATGTTAAAAAAATAATAATAACATGAAGAGCCAGAAGATCCATTAGAAAGATGCTTCTTGTACAGACGGGTGTGTGAAGTTCCTTCAAAGGAGACAAGACTCCAAGACAGCAGTATCAGATCCTCCCCTTAGAAATGCCCCATCTGGTTTCCAGGCAGTCATCACCTTTGCTGTTGGGGGGCTGGGGGTGCTGCTGGCGGGATCAGGAGGGTCTCACAGGCAGTAAGACACCAGCACTCACAAGGCCTCCAACCCCTGATGAACGCTGGTAGGTCAGAGAAGGGAGAGTGGGTGGGGCCTCTGCTGATTCTGCCCAGCCCAGGACTTGGTTTTTCCTGGGAGCAGAGCCCTTTGCCAGGTGGGAGGGAGGAACGCCCTTACCTGTTCTGCGAACAGACCGTCAGGAACCTGGACCATCGCTAGAAAGGGTGGGAGAATCAGTGTCTGGGTACCCGTGCCTAGAGGAAGACCACGTTTCCACGGGAGGCGTTGCTGGGAGGGGTATCTGTGCTTCTTATGGGGT
Source organism: Monodon monoceros (assembly GCF_005190385.1). Lineage (NCBI taxonomy): Eukaryota > Metazoa > Chordata > Mammalia > Artiodactyla > Monodontidae > Monodon > Monodon monoceros. Next base: position 65,313,667 of record NW_021703781.1, read on the forward strand.
TTTGGGGTCATTATAATCTCTCCCTCTCGGCATTTTGGAACCTTTAAGAAATAACGATTAATGCCTTCCCTCCTGCTCTAGGTATTTACAGAGTGCCCGCAGGCACCAAGAGACAGGGCTCGCTCCAGATGACTCCCCCGGAAGCCTTGCTCCTTGTTTCTGTGCTGCAGGCTGTTGTCTGTATGCGATCCGAACTCACTCCGGACCCCGGAACTCATCATTTATCCTTCTTCTCTTTCCCTGTCCAAATGAGTGTTTCATTAGGAACTATAATCCACGAATATCATTAGAATTTACAGAAGCAATTGGGATATTTGCAAGGCGGGGGGAAGCTGGTTCTAATCCAGTCTCAAGTGATTTGATCAACACAGATTTAGACCTTCCTCAAGGACAGGCTGGGGCTTAAAGCTGCTTTGGATTCCTGGGGGGACTGAGCCTGAAATCTTCACACTCTGGACCTGGGAGTCTCCTTGAATCCTCCTCCATCCCATGATGCTTTTGGCCAGAAGCAGGTGTGTCAGCCCACACCTAGATAAATTACAAGGAGAACAATGTCCTCTCCTGAAATTTCACCTGCTCTGTCCCTTGAACAGACGTAGACCACCTTATGAGATTGCTCAATGCTGGCGGACATCGTCCCTGCCTCAAGTTAAAGTACCCATGTCTTTGTGGAAGGTGCTTTGGTATCCATGACATCTCTGAATAGAAAAATGGGTTTGAGTGGGCAAGGATATTCCCTGAAAAAGGATGGGGGTCACTGAAGCTTTTTTTTTTAAAAAAAAAAGAAAGAAGAGAAAACCTCAGGCATTTTAATATGTTAAATACATACTCAATTATTAATTCTAAAGACTTCTACAAATCAACCTAGATGAAACTTTTTTCACCTTTTTCCTGCCTTTTTTCCCCTTCTCAGGAACATTTAGACCTACCCTATGGCAATGACTATAGGGAAGTCTCTGCCCTGTATATCAGGGTAGCACAAATAATTCAGCATAAAGCAGCCCCGTTCCTGTAGCTTGGCATTAGGATAAGTATATCTTAAGAAAGTTCTTATGCAGACTTGGCTTCAGGCAATAAAACGTCATAGACGTATAACTGTAGCAAGCGAAATTTCTAGGGAGCAAATTAGGCTGAAAACATCTTCTAGAGATGGCTAGAAAGGAAATGTACACCACCCCAAAATAAGGCAAGTTATGCAGTAAATGTTTCATTTATTGGCCTTCTTCCATTACTATTATGGTTAAAAGACATCTTGTCAATAAGAAAGGTATATTTATGGAGTACTGATGTCTTTCAAAAGGCTGCTCCTGTCACAAATGCCTATAGCGGTAGTGATCGGCTTATGAAGGCAGGTGATGAAACCCTGTACAAATGCATACATCTCCCCATTAACCCTTAGATCATCAGGCATTATTGTCACTTTACCTGGACCTGTCATTAGCTGAAGCAAGGTGATCAAGCCAGACACTTCAGAAAAATGCCAAAAACAGAACAGTGTCCCTCAGGGTTTCAAGAAGAGGGTGTGTGCCTTTCCGAGTCCCTTGATAGAATCATTGGGGGAAAATAAAAGGTTCCCTGTGAAGTGGGCCCTTTTTGCCTGTCCCTTCCTCCTGCTAAAATTGAAAACTCTCAGGTGTCCAATTTTTAGTGTTCCTAGGTTGGCTAAGGGAGTAGCTTTCTTCAACATCCAAATAAGGAACCATCACCCACGCAGAACAAAAAGCAAACAGAAAATCTCACAGTGGAATCAGGACTTTGGCTTCTCAACATTTCCCCATTTTATAGCTTCCTTATGTTTTCAGATTCTTTTTTTGGCTTCCTCAGTCAGCACACTCCCTGCATAGCTAAGTCCAACACAGTGGGTAACAGATCATCCATCTTGGAGCCTGGATCTTTAAAGAAAAATCACACAGAACACATACACACATGTACGGAACACCGTCTAGGTTTAATTACTAGAATCTTGCCAGGTGATTGGGGAAGCTGAATACGGTTGTTGACATGTATTCTCTACTTCTGGTGAATCTAAGAAGACTATCCTTGTTTTTCCTAAATTCTAAAGCCAAACTTCCAGTATAGTTTGTCCCTTTTGCTGCTATGCTGGTGAGCCTCTTAGCGTAACTGGGGTGTGGGCTGAAACTACGGGATCATGGATTTTCTGAATGTTAGAAAGGACCTAAGAAAATATCCAGTCCAAACACCTCACCTGTCAGGTGAGACAGGACAAAGGGGCCATAGGTAACAAGGCCAATGGCCAGCCTGTTTCTGCCATATTCCTTCAAGCACAGTCCCATATTTCAGAGGACATCTAGCACTCTGCCATAACGCCCCCCAGTAGGGAACTGATGCCTGAAAAGTGATTTATATAAACTGAAACTTCCTTTTCACGCTCCCCAATAGGGATGAATAAGGAAGTACCAACGGGAGAGGTAACGTATTCACTTAATTTTTGAGGTTAAAATGCAGATTGCTAACATCAACACAGGTCCACAGAGATTTAATAGAGGGATGGGGCTTCCCTGGTGGCGCAGTGGTTGGGAGTCCGCCTGCCAATGCAGGGGACACGGGTTCGTGCCCCGGTACGGGAGGATCCCGCGTGCTGCGGAGCGGCTGGGCCCGTGAGCCGTGGCCGCTGAGCCTGTGCGTCCCGAGCCTGTGCTCCGCAACGGGAGAGGCCGCGGCAGTGAGAGGCCCGCGTACCGCAAAAAAAAAAAAAAAAAAATAGAGGGATGGCTGAAGGGGAGGAGAAAACAGAGAAGTGAAGTAGCAGAAGGGCAGTGGATGATGAGAAGGAGACAGCAAGGAGGGTTGAGGGACAGTCTACTTACAGCTCAGGACCTGGGCTGGCCCCGGGAAAGGCCTCCAAGGGAAAAGGTCCCAGCTTCTCCTCCAACCTGAGAGCCCCCCAATATGCAAAACTCCTTGGTTCAGGCTAAAGTCAGAACTGGTCTGGTTTCCTCCCTGTGTTTAGAACCCCTGCTATTTGGGTAGAACTCTTGGTCCTATAAACTAGGAGTCAGTCATCAGTATCTAGAGAGAGAAGTAGCCTCAACACCGGGACACAAGCCAACCGTTGTTTAAAATTTCACAGCAAATCTACAAATTACATGTCCAGGTTGTGGGCCAACCTGACCTTTTTTTAAAAAAATATTGTATTACCTTACTTTTTGCCAATTTCAATTTCACACCCTCCCCCCACTTCTCCCCTATCCCCGCATCACCTGAAGCCCTTTCAGAGACTCAGGGGTAATTGACCCTCTGAGATCTTGCTGGTCTCCCCAAGCCTGTTTATGGCACAAAGTAACAGGATTAAATGTGGCACATGGGCTATCATGGAATAAGTTTTAACTGCTTAACTGAATCAGAGATTTAAAGAAGGAAGGATTCAAGAGTTTCCTTTGAATGAGAAATATAAGGATATGCCAAAATGGATGAGGTTACTAATGATGGGCAGAAAGCCCTTAATATTTACATACGATAAAAACGCAGGCCAGGACATTAAAAACAATAAGTACATTCTTTAAAATTTCAACTCAGTATGTTTATGAGCTTTCATTTTCCAGGTAAGTCCTATAAAGGACACAGAAGACCCCAGTATCCAATTTAATTCAGATCAGCTTTAGACTAAAATAAAAGAACCACTGCACAGGACAAAGAAATGGCCACAAAGTTGAGTTACTATAAATGTGTTCCCGTTTGAGTAAATAAGCCTTTAAAACAGGCCTTACGAAAGTCTACGCTGTACACAGACTCAGGCACCTAAGTATACAGGTGACAATTAGCAAGTGTGAGAAGCTATGGTCATTTGCTAAATGTGTAAATCTAAAGGCAACCAAGTGAAAAGACCTAAAAAAAGGACACTGTTAAATCCATTTGTACATGGATTTAACAGTGAAGCATTTCATTCTTCATGTTTTTACTTGGTGTCTTGAAAGAATCCCCTTTCTGTCTCCACTCACCCTCTTAGAAACTGTGCCCGCCTTATTTATTTATGAAGTCTGAAGGTTAGTCCTACCTGCTGAGACTAATTAGCCCTGTGCTTTGTATCCTATGCAATCCTGTCTGATTAAAGGTACACATTTGTTTTACTTCTTTTCAGGCTCCTTCTCACTCTACTTCTGATTTTCTGATTCATATAAAAGCTGGGAGTTTCAGTGATTCTCCTCCATAGCCCTCCCCCATGCCCCCACCACATTTTTATTTTGCCCACATCTTACTCTTTAGTGTGCAAATGTGGTTATGAATTTTTTTCCAGTGCAAGGGAATGCATTGGCCTTGTCAATCTTGGTATCATCATTTTTAGTAGTCTTCTTGCTGAGACCTTAGCCTATAAAACAGTTTTGCTGAAAACCCAAACTCTCTAAATATTACATTTAAATTTGCTTTCTTTTGGAAAGCTTAGGTGCTGACAGGCCAGCTGAAGAGCAGGTGAGATGTTTTTTTAAGGGATGTGGGTGAAATAATTTAGCTCATCCTGGACTCCAGGCCAACACTGCTCCTAAAAGACAATTTGCTAATTATTGACTTCTTTTTTTCTGGTTCTTTTTGTCCCCTTTCATGTTGTAGATTCCAGTCCACTTCTCGTTGGATATTTGCAAGAAAATGAGTGTTCTTGCCCCATTTTCTAGGGACACGGTGTTTTGGGACCCAGGCCTTTCCCCCTTCGACATAATTTTCTTCCCCATTTTGTAGCAAATCAATCTGCTCTCCAGGAGAGAGCCTAAAAATCAACAAATACCTGCCTCAAACCTCAGGTTTTCCATCTCCTCCCAGAGGTCTTCCAGCATCAGCTGGGTTAGCAATTTCCTGCCAGAGCCATCTACATCTTGATTATTTGGTCAGTCTTTTGGGGATTTCATTTCAGACCCCCTTCCAGAAAGACTCCAGACCCACTGGTCCCAAGGGTTGGTGAACTTTCAGTTTTATTTTCCCTGGCGGTGTTAACGCCCAAACTTTTCACCCTGAAAGTCAGAAAGGACTTTGAATCCTAGCTTATTTCCTACCACCTCCAAAGTCAGTTTTAAAAAAAAGAACAACACTCTACATTGAAAAGAATCATGTATTTTTCCTTAAGGATATTTTTAATGCCCTTGACAAACACTACAGTATTTGATTGTTTTTTGGATAAAAAGTCATCCTGGCATATTTATTCTAGTGAGACTTAAGATTTAATGAAATGATTCACTATTAATAAACAAGAAAGGGGAGGGAAGACCTCGTGGGTTAATAGTTTCTTTCATTGCAGATAACCAGGAACTTTGCCCAGCCCTCCACTTCCCCAAGCTCTCTGAAAGTGGAGGGTTGATCTCTCTTTTTGACCACTTCTCTTATATCCCGCCCAAGGGTGGCTGATTTCATTGCTGGCTTAACCACTAAACACCAGCCCGCACCCCTTCCCCACAATACTCTCCTCCTTTTCCCCTTCCTTAAGACTTATTTCTAATATTTCTAAAGTGCACTTTTTCTGGGCCTCACCCCATCCCCGCCCCCCAAGTGGGCTTTCCTTCCGCCTTCCTCGGCTCGGATTCCTGACGCGGTCGCCACCCCCTTCCCCTCCTCTCCTACTCCGCATTGTCTTTCTGAAGCCACCCCCCTCCCGGAGCGAGTCCCCGTTCCCTCGCCCAGACTCCCAGGCTCGCACACACTCAGCGCAGGCCTCTCCCCCTGCACACTCCTCCCTCCGTCTCTCCCCCCCTCCCCCGCCCCTCTCCTCCTCCTCCTCCTCGTCTCCCTCCTCCCTCTCCCGGCGCCCGAAAGGATCATTGTTAGCCACCCCCGCCCCGCCCACCCCGGCTGTTTATTTATGCAGACGTCACCGGGCCGGCCCCGCCCCCCGGCATCTCATTAAGCGAGTGTGTTCCTCTCTCCCTGTCAATAATCTCCGCTCCCAGACTACTCCGTTCCTCCGGATTTCGATCCCCCTTTTTCTATCTGTCAATCAGCGCCGCCTTTGAACTGAAAAGCTCTCAGTCTAACTTCAACTCACTCAAATCCGAGCGGCACGAGCTCCTCCTGTATCTTCGGCTTCCCCCCCCTTTGCTCTTTATATCTGACTTCTTGTTGTTGGTGTGTGTGTTTTTTTTACCCCCCTTTTTTATTTATTATTTTTTTGCACATTGATCGGATCCTTGGGAACGAGAGAAAAAAGAAACCCAAACTCACGCGTGCAGAAGATCTCCCCCCCCTTCCCCTCCCCTCCTCCCTCTTTCCCCTCCCCAGGAGAAAAAGACCCCAAAGCAGAAAAAAGTTCACCTTGGACTCGTCTTTTTCTTGCAGTATTTTTCTGGGGGGGGGCAAAACTTTTTGGGTTTTTTTTTTTTTTTGGCTTTTCTTTCTCCTTCATTTTTCTTCCAAAATTGCTGCTGGTGGGTGAAAAAAATGCCGCAGCTGAACGGCGGTGGAGGAGATGACCTAGGCGCCAACGACGAACTGATTTCCTTCAAAGACGAGGGCGAGCAAGAGGAGAAGAGCTCCGAAAACTCCTCGGCAGAGAGGGATTTAGCTGATGTCAAATCGTCTCTAGTCAATGAATCAGAAACGAATCAAAACAGCTCCTCCGATTCCGAGGTAGGAAAAGCCCCTCGGGCTGGCGGGGTTCTTAATCTATTTCCTGGGCTTGGCAAATGTTGCTTAAAGGGGAGAAATGGGGGCTGGGGGCGGCGGCGGGACGCCGCGGGGCCGGGCGGGCGGCGTGTGCGTGTGGTGCCACCATTGCAAAAACTTGTAACCCTGTTTTTCTCTCCCATCCCAAACCCCCCCACCTCGCTGATTCTTTTTCTCCCCCATCTCCCCCCTCTGCGTGGCGTTTGCCCCTCGCCCTCCCCACCTCCACCCCTCCGGGAAGGCGGAAAGACGGCCTCCGCCTCGCTCCGAAAGTTTCCGAGATAAATCCCGGGAAAGTTTGGAAGAAGGTGAGTACGCCCCGCGCGCCCCGCAGTCGCCGGGAGCTGTCCCCCGGGCCCGCCGCCCCGCGCGCCCGGGCCCCGCGCCCCGCTCGGCCGGGCCTTGCGTCGGCCCGGTCGGGGCGCCCAGCCACTTGGGCACTTTCTAAAAAGTTTCTCCTCGCTCTCTCCCGCTCCGCGCGGCCGCCGCCGTCCCCTCGCTGCCCCGCCATGTTAGCGGCCAAGAGGCAAGATGGAGGGCTCTTTAAGGGGCCACCGTATCCCGGCTACCCTTTCATCATGATCCCCGACCTGACGAGCCCCTACCTCCCCAACGGATCGCTCTCGCCCACCGCCCGAACCGTAAGTGCCTCCGCGCGCGGCCCCCGCCCGCTGACCGCCCGCCCTTGCCTCCCTCCCGGCCCCGCATGCGGCCCCTGCCCTGCCCTGCCCCCTCCCTCCCTCTCCCCTCCCTCCCCGCCTCCTCCCCTCCCCGCCTCCCCTCCCCCTCTTGTGGCCCAGGCAGCCCGAAACTCTCCAAACTTTTCTGCCTTTTGTGGACTGGATTTGTTTGCACTTCGCCATGTTCTTGCTTTCAGTTTGTTGCCTCGTGATGTTGGGGAGACTCTTCTTTCCAAGCAGGGCTTTGTTGGTTGGGGGGGAATCAGAAGAACTTTTTTTTGCGCTCTGATTCCCCCCGCCCCCTTTGGTGGTGGTGTTTGTTTCTTCACCCTGGGAAGATGACTGTGTGGCTCGCTCTTTTCTCCCTCTCCCTCTCTCTCTTTCTCTTTTCCTTCCCTCTTCTGTGGCGTCTTGGGCTTTCCCCGGTTAACCCCTTGGCTGCCGCTGCCGGGGACTGAGTTAATGGGCTGCGCCCGACGCGCGGGGTAGAGTGGATTGTCCTCCAGGCGTTGGACTTGAGAACTAGCGGGCGCGCGGAGCCCGGGGCCTTGGAGGAAGCGCCTCGTCTTTCTCTTTCGGCCGCTTATTTGTTTAGCTTTCTAGTGGCGATGGCTGGCTCTCAGCCCTCCTTCCCTTTTCCCCTGGAAGGTCACGCTTCCAAGACTGGTCCCACTGCAAACTTGGGGGCTCTGGGCTTCCTTTTCTGGGGCCACCCCGCAGGGCCGCGAGCGCCCTGGGCGCCGTGGCCGGCTCGGCTGCCCGGCGCGCTGGCTGCGGGCTCTCCCGGGCCGCGCGGGGTGGAGAGGCCCCTGTGGCCGCGGGTTTTGGTTTGTATGGAGCCGGGATGGCCTCCTCCGAGCGGACTTGATGTATTTCTAGGGAATTTTGGTGCCTTGGGGTTTATAGCGGGATCTGCGCTCGCCAGCTTCCGAGAAGGCCCTCAGTGGGCCCTGGGGGGCCAGAGACCAGGTTGTGCGGGGGCCCAAGGATGTATAGAGGGTGAGGGAGGCCGAGGGCTCCTTTCTTTCAAGGGATTGGGCTGCTGATCGTGGGCCACCCAACTTTGGGGGCTCCAGGGAGGCGCGGGGTGCCAGGCTCCGGGGGGGTGGCGCTTCCCGCGGCGTGCGTCCCACGTCCCCCCGTGACATTTGTGAATAAGGCTCACCCTCTTCCCCGACAGGCCTCTGCCCCCTGTCCTCGCCTTGAACCCCCTCCCCCCATCCCACCCTCCTCTAAAAAGCCTGTATTACGAATCTCTAGACGCAATCTCTAAACGTTTGTGCCCGGCTTCTCGGGCTTGTCATTTTGCACCCTCTCTGGTTTGGTCCCCCTACCTCTTATTTACACTCACTTCTTCTGTTTTCTTTTATTTTTCGGTAACTCGAGATAGCAATTTGAAATAGTGCACCCACTGTTCAGCAGCCGTGGATTCGGTGCTAATGGCCGAGGGCTTGCCGGACGGGAGTCGATCAGATCTACAAGTGTTTTTAAGCATTAAAATATTAACTATCAGGTTTGACTTGTTTTTTGGGGCCCTGGCAAAAATGGCAAGGGCATGCTAGACCGGTCATTTTTTATGGCCAGGAAAGAGAAATAATTATTACCCTCCCTCCCCCTCCCGCGCGCCCAGGCTTCTGCATGCTTGGGAAGCTGGGAGAGCATTTCAGCCCGACCTCCTCCTTCAGGGCCAGTTCTTTCAGGCGGCGGGGGCCGGGCAGTGGGGTTGCAGCTGTAGGGGAAACATAGTCCGGTTACGTTGTATTTTTCTTGGGAGCCTGTGGGCATCCTGAACCGGGAGTATTCGGCTCAGAATCGGAGAGTTTGTGTAATAACCAAGCCGACCAAGCGACATTCCAAAGTAACCCTGAGAATTTCTTACTCTCCTCCCCTCCCCCTACGATGGAAGCCTCTCTGGTATTATTTTAAAATCCACTTAGCCATCTGAAAGGCCATCTGAATATTGAGCTTTGATGGTGGGCTTGCTGGCCTTCTTGACTCTTTGCAAACTCCTGCCTGTGACCGCTGGCAATCTTGCTGCAAGATCTCCTGAAACTCCAACAGTTGTGTTGCGCTGTAATTAGGAAACAGGGAAATTGTTAAAGGTAAATAAATGATTTCCCGGTGCGAAAAGGATGGCTCCCAACAACCCCGTCCCCTTTGTGGGCATTGTAGGAACCCTCGGCGTCTAGTTATTTTAATTGTGGACATAGCGGGTGGCCTGATGCTGTGACATCAGATGGAGTCTGAGAAGACATTTCTGAAGTCAGGAGGCAGTTTTAGTATTTGCGTGTCAAACACCAACAGACATCTTTAGTGTGCACAGGCCCTTCCTCCTCCTATCTGTTACCTGGGTTAGCTGATGTGCTCCAGAATTAAGGTTATTTAAGCCGGTAAGTAGAGCCATGGAAATGAGGCTGAGAGGCTGTTGTGTGTCACTCCTGACCTCTTCGATCAGAGGGCCGGCTTGCAATTCCAGATTTGATACAGCTGCCGAAGGAATCTATAGGCAAGATAGCGGTCTTTTCATGCTCATCTGAAATTCTTAGTGCTTCACAGAGTGTGTTTTTGAGGGCAAGGTGTAAAGACAAATTAGCTGTATGTTCTATTCTCTTCCAGACCCTCCTTGGTGGTGGTGTTCTTTTGCTACATTTTCTGGTAACTTATGAGTGTACCTGTAAGCAGTTGCATCCTTTAAAAAGCAAACTCTTTGGATTCCTGATTTCTGCTTTTCTTTTTAAGAATGTAAAGAATTAAGGAGTATCATTAAATGGGCTTATGAATAATATTTGATCTCAAGAATAATGCTTTAATTGCTGGAGACGCCATAAAGCTTGATAGTAATAATTTTATTTTAAAATGACAAAAGATTTCTACATCACATTAATTTAGCCTTTGATACTGTAATAGGAACAGCTTTTAAAAAGGTTCAAATACAAAAAAGCATTAAGGTGAGAGGTCTGGTTGAGTAGATGGGAGGTGATAGAACTGCAAATATTAGAATTGTGGTAACATTTGTCTACACCAAAGATAAGAATACTGTTACCATATTAAAGTAGATAGGAAAGAGTAGTTTTACGTTTCTTTTTTCCCTCCTGCCAAATGAGAATATGGGATACGGTGGCCGAAATTCCAGTTAGGTTTGAAATTCTTTTTAAGGGGTTGATTATTAGAGCTTTCACATCTTCTTTGATCCAAAGTTGTTTGCTTTTCAGCTGAAGCTGTTTGCTACTAGGTTGAACAAGTAAATAAGCAGCATCTTGAATTCATTTTTGAACTTGGAATCCAGCATTTAAAGGAAACCAAGAGGGGCCTATTATTCACTGGGGTTTTATTTAGCCGGGCAGCACCTTCTCTTTCTGCCTGGTGAAAAATGGATGTTTTCTCCTCGCTCAAACAGCATAATCCTTTCTAATACAAAAGATTTAGAGCCCGGAGTGTGAAGGGTTAATGGTGGTCCTTCCCCATTGTCCTCCTACCCCCCACCTTCACCCCTGATTGTTTTGACAACACTTTTCAAAGTGTGACATTCCAAGCCCCTACATAACAATGTAATATTACTGTAATTACACAGGTCATTACATTTTAAATAGAGAACAATAAAATGCTTATCGCCCTGAAAAAGAACAGGTGTTCTTGCCCTTCTTTGGTATTTATGCTAATTGTTTTTCATCTCCTTCAGAAATATTTATGGCAAACATGTTTAGATTTCAGTCTCAATGCAAAGTATTAATTCCGTGCTAATCTTTATAGGTTGGGGTTTAATGTCTGCAGTTTGGATTATGGGCTCAACATTCACCCAGTAAGTCATATTTTAATGATTATAAATTTAATATGCCAGTGCTTTGCAGTTTGTTGAAATGAAAGCTTTCTGAAACCCCAGAAACAAACTATGAGGCAGTCCAGGAGCCTGGAGTGTTTATCTGGAAGAAGTGTTTTTGGAAACTTTTGACTGCTGAAGGGAAGTAGCTTTCACTGATGCCCCCTATCTGATTGAGAAAAGCTTTGGACGAAAACAATCCCGGCTCTGGCTAGGAGTTTTCCACCTTGATTTTAATTTTACTGATGTGGATTTCATTTAGCGTCCCTGCTGGAAGCTGGTCCGCTTTCTGTTTCTTAGCAAGCTGTGAAAAAGTTACAGGGAGGTTTCCGGGGGCTGGCAGATCAAGAATGCTGTTCTGTTAGCGCAGGATAACTGCAGTTCTGCACGCTATTAAAAAAATATTTGCTTTAGAAAACCAGCATTTTAATAGTTGCACCAGAGGCTGTGCTTTTAAAGATTACAGTAGAAGTCTTTCCAGGTTTTGAATGCCTCCTCACATCCCACGAGGTGCCTGCGTGCATACGAAAAGCGCCTAGATTTCTTGGTGGAGAAATGTTGGTGCAACTTCTCTTACACATGCACAGGGGGTAAACTGGAAGGTATCTAAGAGGATTTTACATTTTGTCAGATGTTTCACAACAGGGGCCCCCGAATCACATTAAAAATGCACTGCAGAGAAAGGACAGCTGCAAATTTTTGTGTGGACCTGTGTTTCTGGACCATGACTAAAACTCCGAGGACCTTTTCCCCAGCTGTCTGGAAGTTCTGTGGAAGTTGGTTTATTGGCAGTTAAGTCTGAGGCAACCTGGATTTAGCAGAGGCTCTCTCCTACACAGGAAATAGATGACATTATATTGGGGGAAGGGACAAAACTTCAGGCAAGGAGTGATTTACTCCTTTATTGTTTTTTTAAAACATGGCGTTGCCAAATAAATAAGCACTTTCCAAGGAAGTAGGTGTAAGCTTTTTTAGTCTTGGTGAGTGGAATTAGATAATATCTTTAACCACATTTATAACTGTTTCGAGGTGACACATTTCAGAAGTTTTGAGAAGGAGCGGGGTGAATCAAATTCTTGAGGCTTTTATTTTTGAAGGGGGTGTGTGTTGTGGGCGTCTGAGTTTCTTCTGGGGGTGGATATTGGCAACCGTGTAAGTAAATCTTCAACTCTGACTTATAATTGAGCACGTTTGTGAAGGAAATGGTTAATTTTACAACCAAAGGCAAACTTGCACCTCGACAGGTCTGCTGAAAGAAATGTGCCCCAGTCCTTTGCTGGCAAGCGCCACCGGGTCATAAATCCACAGGCTTTATTTACAGCCCATAACACTTATGAATGTTAAGATATTTGACGCCACGTTGGCCTTATAATATTCAAGGTCCGCAGACACTGGCAGTAGCTCAGATTTCTCTCACTAATTATAAGCAATGAGATGGGGGTGGGGTGTGGAGACCCCCTTGCAAAAGCTGCCCTCTCCCCTCCTCTGACCCTCATGCCTACAATCTGAGCTTACTGAGACAGACACCCCCTCCTCCTTTGGCAGCTGACTTGTACTTTTCCTCCAGGCTATTGTTACACACATTTATAAAGAGCACTTTCAGTAATGGAAATTCAGTTGGGTGGGTGGGAGGGGCTCGGCACAAATGCCTTTTTTCAAAAGCAAAGTTGCTCTAGGTGTTTGCATCTTTTTTCCTTTTCTTCTGGCTTCTCCCTGTTTCCTTTCTTTCTTTTTTTTTTTTTTTTGAGACCCTCTTGCCTATATTGTGCATATTTCCCAGAATACTTAAAGAAACCTGATACGGGAGATGGGTCTTTAATTTATAGGATGTTCCACTGAGCTGGAAGGGAAAATACACACATTGCACAGTGCGCTAGTTAACGTGAGGGTTTAAAAAAAAAAAAAAAGTGCCATAGAGTGAGGAGAGTTGATTAAAAGAATTAATAGATGAGAAAAAAATTCCAGATTTAGCTTGGGAGTGGGAAGGCCATTCATTTGGGGGAAGTGTGCTGGTATCTGGGGGAGGAAGCACAGAAAAGTAGCAGGGGAGGAAGAATAAATGCTTGCCTGAGAAAGATTAGAAAAGTGCAAGAAGATGGCACAGAGATTTGGGCATGAGGAAATGGCTTGATTGAAATTAGGGATTAGAAGTTTCTTAGCGAGAGGTAGAAGCACCATGGGTGGGGGGTGGCTATTAACAACGATATGGCTCAGCTCAGTCAAAACTGGTCGCAATCCACTTTTCACCCAAAGAGCTCTATCCAGCAGCAGATAAGTCAGTCCTTCATGTAAGTTATTGTGTGAGGAGCTGGGGATGGGGGCATCTGTGGTCAAGACCCCGATGTGACAGAGAAGGCCAATTATCCTCTTGATTTTAATTCATTCTTAAAAAAGTGGGCTTTCTAGTGTGTGTGTTACAAACTGACCACCTGGTAAAGGGGGAGTGGGATTCTGAGGTGTGTGGGTAACTGTTGAGGGGGGTAGGAGCTGATCGCGCTGTCCGGAGCCTTCCTTCCATCCAACCCAGACTTCAAGACAGAGGCTGAAAGGTTTTATTTTCTAATCAATGGAATGCAGAAACTTACTAGCCCTCAGGGACAGATATGAGTCCCTTAACAGCTCATTACAAAGATGGGGCTGTGGGATCTTTGAACGGGTTATCAGCCCTGGTGTTCTTCGGTTTTCCCAGGATAGGTTTTTTTCTTCCTTGGGCACATCTGATTTCAGGCTGGTAATATGTCTGTAATATTTTATTCTTTTCTTTCTTTTTTTTTTTTGGTCATGAAGTAGCCCCAAACAGCTCGATCTACAGGGGGAAGGAATGGTTACTAGTGGGATCAGCTCTGAAGGAGTTAAAATTGCTTGCTAAAGTTTGGCATCATGAAAATAAATTTGAGGCCTGGTAGACATTAGTAAGGCACAGCACATTTACAGAGCTTAATTAGTACGAACTGTAATTGTTCATGGTCTGCCAGAAGAAGTAATGTTCAGGAAAAGTGGAGTCCTTCTCTTGCAGTCTTTAGTTTGAAACCGATAAATCACTTGCATATTTGTGTAGTGATTCAAATGGAGCTAAGACCTCTCCCATCCCAACATGTGGTAAATTGTAAAGTCAATGAATTGCAGATGTAGGCTACAGTGAGATTCTCTAAGAAAATGCAGAATGAATGGGAAAGAGTGATGCTATAAATATTTACTGAGAAGATAACTAGGTTCTTGCGTGCTGGGCCAATTATGATGTACTAAATATATTAGCAAAATTATTAAAAAATCGAGAGAGGATTTGTGCGGGTCTTTGGGTGGGTTGGTTGGTTTGGGAAAGTGAAATAAAAGGCACTATGTTATTGTCGTGTCAGTTTTATTAAGCCTGAATCACAATGGCATACCCAGGGAAGGACACATGAAACCCACATTAATGCAAATTAATTCGTTATGAGTGTGCAGCCTGTGACTGCTAAGTGGAGTAATGATGGGGCATCATTTTAAGAGTGTTAGTGTAGCAACTTTTAATGAAAAATGCTGTGTTAGGAACATGTCTCAGCACTTTAGCCCACGTGTTTTTATATGCTGGAAATGTGTTTTGGACAAGAGCAGGAAACTTGCTTCACTTTATTCTCCCCTCCCCCAAACAGTTTAAGAAATGTAATTATGTTTTGATGTTTAAAGAAAATCATCTAATTTTCCCTCAAAAATACCAATCCAGAAATGCCCATCACCATAACCAAGTTCAATTTCAACTTCTTTCTTTTTTTTTTTTTTGCAAGAGACTGCAGCACAAAGTGGAAAAATGATGAATGTAGCATCCCCCATAGACCTATAGATATAAGTTTATTGAAGTGATTTCCCCCCCCTTTTTTTTTCTTCTTAGAGGATTTTGGTCTCAGGCAGTGTTGCAAGTCAATACTTCTTTCCCCAAATGTGAGTAGGTGGATGTGTATGAAAGCTGTAAAAGTTAATGATCGTTCTCTGACTCATAGCTGATGGTTTCAGGTTGAGGAAAAGAAAAGAAAAAATTAATGAGGGTAAATAGACATTTGATGGAACGTTAAGACAGTAGGAGAGATTGTTCCTGTGTCTAAAGGCATGTGTTTTGTTGCAGCAGAATTTCTGAAGGAGAATGCCAGGAAGTGAAAAGGGGTTGCCTTTGTTAAGTTGTTGTAGGAGGGTACAGATGTTCTGTGTCTGGATCTTTGCAGGAATGTTTAAGCCTCCATACCTAGCAGTCAGTGCTGGCTTTGCCTTCCCTGTGGAAGTTAGAAGTCCCCTTGGCATCTTTTAAGGGGGCGGGCAGGCACCCAAAGGCCTGATCAGAAGTTTCCCACTAAATGTAAGAGGCTCCCAGCATAGGGCTGGGGGTGCTGTCTCTGTCCTGCAAAATGACTGGTGACTTAAGAAAAAGTCTTAGATATTTAAGCCTCTATTCTGCCTTTTATGCTAATGACATGGAAATTAAACTTCAAGTGCCTCACGGTGGTAGCTACACGGGAGAGGAAGGTGGACCAAAAAATCCCCCAAACCAAAACCGTTTAGGAAATGAATCTGAATTTCTTCTTCTCCTTTTTTTTTTTTTTTTTTAAATTGAAAGCTTGGTGATTCATAAAACTGGAAATACAGCAAATGCTCCCCACTCTTCCCAATTTAGTGGAATGAATAGGCATATACAAAATTAATCTTCATCCTACTGGAAGTTTGAAACCCAATGTAGTGTTTCAAGATTTTTAGTCGCCTTTGAGGATGAGATCTCTGATTGAAAAAGCTGTTTCCCTTTTCTCCCATCTCTGGGTATCTCTGATGTCTTGTATCTGAAACATCAAATTTAGGGCCAGTAGTAGTGATTAGAAATGAAATGAGAGAAATCAAGATAGGATTTCTTGGTAAGGGAGGTGGTTGATCGTAAAATGTTGGTTTTTGAATTGCTGGAAAATGTAGGCAAGGCTGTGCTGAGCACCACCGCATCTCCATGGCTCTTCCTCTGGACCACAGGGGGCTGGGTCACCGGGAGGTGTTCGAATGGGTGGTTGGGTGGGCTTGGCCACTGTAAACAAGCACACAGGAAGGGAAGGTTTGCTTTGTTGAGAGTTTCACAGGAAGAGGACATGAAAAGTACCTTGGAGTTCTCATTTGGTGCTGCTTCAGGGTGCCTGGGGGGGGCGGGGCAGGGGGGAACCACGGTGAGGGTGTGTTGCGGACCCAGGGTACAAGAGTCACAGTTGCTGGATGCGGAAATGACGTGCAGTGCTGCAGGTGGCCAAGAGCAGGGGTGGTCCCAAGAGTCCAGGCCTGGGGGAACCTGGTTCTTGAACTCAGATGAGCCTTAGATCGCCACCTAAGATCTCTCAAGCGCCCCTCATCTTCCAAAAGCAAGCAAACAAACAAACAAAAGCACAAAGGGTCAACCCTCTCTTGTTCTTTCTTCTAGCTTTTTACGGAGATATAAATAAACTATTGTTCCAGTTTAGAATGCCAAGTTTTTACCGGGTCCTTGTATTTTATGTTTGTCTTAAAAAGCTAGACTATAATGGACAAGGCATCTCTGTGTTTTCCAGGGATGGAAAAAGCAGTATTTAAAGGGTGTGATTTAGAAAAGAGTATTTGGGAAAAGAGGGGGTGGGAACCCAAAGGAGAAACGAGAAAATTGTCTTCCTCGCTGTTGCTGGGGGGAAGTGTTGAAGCTCAAAATCTCTCCAACGCAGTGGGTACTGGCTGGGAGCGAAGAGCTGATTGGAGCTTGTACTGTGTGGATTTATGAGCTGGTGGCGGGTATTCCGTGTTACTGGATGCCTGAGGAGGGGAGTTGCATTACTTGGGGATGTTAGATTGGTGTGTGTGAAGGTGAAATTAACTTTGTCCTACCAGATTCTTTAGGACCTTTCAGCTGCATTTTTACTGTCTTAATTGTAGCATTCTCTCTGGGGTTGTGTTGTTGTTTGGGTGGTGCTGAACGTGAGGATTAAGTGTGGAACCGGACAAATGGAAATTGAATTTGGATTAGCCACAGTTTCATTAATTTATTCAGAGGGCCGTGATTATATGAAATTTTGTTTCCACGACGTATACTTAGTTATCAGGTGTCCATTCGATTTTAATTGACGGTAGGAGATTTCTGTGGTTACCCTGAGTGCAAGATTGCCTTAGGGCTCCGCAAGGTTTGTGGGAAGAAAAGCTTGGACAGGTTTCCATTAAGCTCTGAATCAGGCAGTTGGAAAATCGCAGCATAAAACCGGCTGAAAAGGGGGACGAGGTTTTAGTGTTGCCTTCTCTCTCCTGAGCAGGGGAGTCCCTCGCTCCGACAAGAGCTGCTCTCAGCCAAGAATTCCAAACTCGCAGAGGAACCTATCCCTCGCACAAAAGTTGTTTTAACACAATGCAGAATTGTCACAGTAATTAGTGCGATCTCCTTACTGACTGGCAGTTTTCACAAAAAGGACAGGGGGGCCAAGGGGGCAAATTCATCTGTCTTTTTCAGTGACTCACTTTGGATGAACTGCTCCTGTGTGTGTGTGCAGGGGTGGAGTGCTGTGTGCGTAGGGGGCTTATCTCAGTGGCTCAGCCTTTATCTTTCGTTGTTTTAGGGAGTGTGATTCATTACTCTGCTTTGACAGGTAAAGGAATATATATATTTTTGGCCCACCTTTATTGTGCCCCCTTTTTTAACTTTGATTAGTATTGTTTGGGAGCAAGCAGACTCCTAACATATATACAGGCAGTGTGTTTTTGTTTGTTCACTTGGAGCAGATACAGTGATCTCAGAACCCACTATATCCCGAACTGGGAGCAGTACAGCCTTATCCCGTGAGCAGTGTGCATTTAGACTATTTAAAAAATTTCATTACTACTGGGTTGCGTTTAGTATGAGTTGCTTCAGAAGTTCTTATGTGAATTTCTTTTTTTTTTTTCCCCCCAAATAAAAACCTGTATAAACTGAATAATTTTTCTTGCAGGGAGCAAGATACAAAATAACGGGGTCTAAAGAACTGCTATACAGGAAGGTTCTGGTAATAGGAATCGTACTGTGGTAGTAATGGCAATAGTTTGCTATAGTAATACAGATCTGTGTTTGGAAATGTAACTGATTTGCCTATTACTGCGAGGGAGATGGGCAGTGATTTCATAGGACCGTGTGATTCTTCATCATTTGTTCGTTTATGGCCAATTAAAATGCATTTTCAGATATTGTTGAGACCTTTTAGTGTTTGTTGTATTGTTTATAAAATAAGTCAGCAGATGGTGTTTGTTCTCCCAGTTGGTAGGAGCCCAAGATGAATAAGTACTATTTGGGAAAAGAAGAATTTGGAGAGGCCTCTTGGTATTCCTTTTTATTTGGGGCTGCCCGTTTCTTTGATGGTAGATCTGTAGAGCTTCAGAGGGAAAGGCCCAGGAGAGACTTTAGCCTTCTGCTGTGGAGAGTCTGGGTGAACCAGGGATGTACCTTCACCCAGGGGCCCCCAAATACATAGGTGGTCTTTAGAAAACTCAGTGGCTCTTAGGCACTGGTTGGTTCCTTCTTTGGGGAAGTGTGGCTTCCTAGAGTGCGTGCGGGCTACAGAGCCGTCCTGAGCCGTCCTGGGACTGATAGCTTAGTCATTGCGAAAGAATGTATAAGGCATCGAGTGGCCCCTGAATTCTGCCTGCCACATTTGTTTTCCCCAAAATAGAATTGCGTTTGAGGGTGAGAGCCTAGCTCTTAGAACTCTGGGGGGCTTGTACCTTTGCAGTCTTGTGGCTTCTCACATCCTTTCTCTCCCAGTCTTTCCCTCTTGCCTACGTGTCGCAGTTCTGATGATGTTTGCAGCATCCCGTTAATTTTTCTGCAGCATCTTGCTCAGCACACTGGCTTCCTTTATGTCTTAATGGGCGTCCGTCTTTCCTTCTCGTGTCATTGATCCTCGCTCCCGGCCCCCTCCACTCCCCTTTTGCTTATTGAATAGGTGCTTTTTTAAAAAAAAAACTTTAGATTATTATGATCATCTTATTTATAGCAACAAATAAAAATACAGAGGTCTTGATTGAATGCCAAGGCTGCAGTTCAATCTAGGAAGGTTTGTCTGCTATTCATAAACTGCTTAAGATGTTTTCTTGTAGTTTGTGACATAAGCAGAACGCTTTGATTTGGTTTCTTTCTACAGCTCTATTTTCAGTCCGGGAGCACACATTACTCTGCGTACAAAACGATTGAACACCAGATTGCAATTCAGGTAGGACATGCAAGAGATCCCGAAGCTTGATTTGTCAATGTGTAGGTCTCTTGTGTCTCTTATTCTCCACCCCTCCCCCTGACCTAGGTGATGATGGTGGTGGTGATGATGGCAGTGTGGTTGTGGTTGATTCTTCGGGGGAGGTTGGAAGCAAAGAAGAAACAAGAGCAGAAGAAATGCTGCTAAAATGATTTAAAGATAGGGAAAGAAGGAGAAGCCTGTGTGTTTTTGTTAAGAGCATCTTGATCAGGCATGATGGGCACACAGACCCCCTAGCTTGGCTACTGTTTTTTGCTTCAGGAGGGGTCTTACATTGGGAGTCACATGAGGTGACAGAATGTGAATGGGAAGAATTGAGGGGGGTGAGATAGCAGAGGAGGCTGTGTGACAGCCAGAGAGTTGTTTCCGGTGGATCAAAATCATGTTAAGTGGTGCTAAGAATATCACTTTTGACCTGATTGTTCTGAAATGTTGATTTCTCTAGGACTTGTTGATACACGACACTGGAAGTGCTGGGAGGGAAAGGCGACAGATCCCAGCTTTTGATGAGTGTCCTGTTTCCTGCTCACGTACTACTTCCATTCTCTTAAATCCAAAGGCTAAACAAATCACGGACTAATAGAGACTCAGAGCTGAACTGATGCCAACAGAGTGCAGTCGTGGAGGGAGAGCAGACTAATACGATTTTCGTCTGTCTGCCTGGCCTGGCCAGGATGGATGGACCTCATGGTGTAACTAATGGTGCCGAAACTTCTTGAGTCCTCTGCTTCTGGGTTAACCCTTCAAGGGGAGGTTTTTGAAACCCGCTGTTGGGGCATTCAGGTCTGGCTCTGGGGTCTTCTCTCCTTGGAAGCGGATGTCGCTTGGTTATAGCATTTCCGTTCTTCCCTTGCTCACTTTCTTGTGGTTAGCCCTTGCGGATAACTTGTGTGTGTGTATGTGGTCCACAGCCATATCGCATCTTTGAAGCTGTGCTGTTTCAAATCTGCCTCTGTCTGGAGAAGACTTTCCAGTAGCCCTTTGTCCCAGGTACATTGTGAATTATTCCACCAGGGAAAAGTAGGACTCAGCAGACGTTGTTATTCGGTGGAGCCCCTAGTATTTTGTACTCATTTCAAGGTGACAGTAACTTATTTAAAAAATATTTTGATTCCTTCTGCAGTTGTGCTGCTGATCCGTGTGTGTATTTTAGGGGAAAGTACGACTCTCGATAATGCTCCTCCACCCCCAGATTATTTCCAAGGCTGGTGGGTTTTTTTGTTTTCGTTTTATTTTTTGGCCGTGCTGCGCAGCATGTCCCTCAACCAGGGATCGAACCCGTGGCCCCCCGCCCCCCCCAGCATTGGAAGCATGGAGTCTTAACCACTGGATCCACTGGATCCCCAGGAAAGTCCCCAAGGCTGGTGTTCTTGCTGGCACTCTCCCTGGGGGACCCTTCTTCCTTTTTGATCAGCAGCACAGTGAACGTTGCTCCCAGAAAAGGGCATAGACTCAGGGCTTGGTTGGAGAGCAAGCCCAAACCCTAACTCTTGATGAGTGGGTGATGAACAGTGTCCTGAGGCCTGCCACATCTTGTGGGGGGGCTGGAAAATCCCGTTGCCTGGGGTATGGGAATTGTCAAGGTTGAATAGCATCACGATCCCTATCTTGGAGTGGAAAGGCTGGCTGGGGCCATGTCACTGGGAGACCAGCCGAGCCCAGAGTAGCTGTTTTGTGTCTTTACACCCGTTGCTGAAGTGTCCCTTGTTAGGCCGAGCAGTTCGTCTTTCTCCAAACCACCTGGCACAGTGCGGGCCGTGTGAAGCGCTTTCTCAGGAGGGAGATGGAGTAAGTTACAGAGCTCATTGTCTGGAGGGCTGAAACCATTACTACTCGTCCATGAACAGGTAGTATTGTCCTCCTCTGCTTCTGTTTGCTAAGGCATGATGCCCATGTGGGCAAACAGAGAGATATTTTATTAGAGACCCAGCACCACCATGCTTTGAGGATTCATTCTTCCCCAGTCTCTGCTAGACCAGGATGAGGTCAAAGCCACATGGCATCTAGCTGTAATTTTAGTTTGACCATCAAAGGATAAATGGCGAAACAAAACGAAACGAAAGAAGCAAAGGGGAAAAAAAGAGGAAACCTCAGACACAATAAAATTGTTCCCAAGGCACACGGCAGCTCAGTAGCAACGTGAGGGTGAGAGGAGAGGGTGGCCCTGCTTTCGTGCAGAGTAGAGCGGATGTTTGCCCTCTGCCCCATTCTCCAGTTTAAGGCTTAGATGCAACGTGATTGTCAGGGCAGAATTTTCTTCCCTGGAAATTTAAAACTGTTTAACCTTAATAGGTACAGTATTTCAATCTGAGCTGAGCTGGTTGCTTTCCTAAGCTATATCCTGAAATAACCTAGAGTAGTATGACACCGTGCATCCCATGAGATTCCTCCCCCTTTCCCTTCCCTCCTGTAATCTCAGGACTTGGCCAGGTGCAACATTTATGTGAATGGCTTCTGAGTGATTCTCTAGACGTGTCTGTCATGTTCTTCTAAAAGGTTTGGACACAGTATCAATTGATGTGTTGGGATCTTCCTCACTTTTGACAATCTCCTTAACTCCTCTCAGTTTGGAAAAGGCAAGAGCAACACAAAAGCCATATTTTCCCTAAATGGTTAACACAGTATAATTGGAATAAAAATTAAAAGGCTTTTTTTTTGTTTTTTACAGACATAGATATTTAACTCTATTGACTTGTAGAGAGTTTTATTGAGATATAAGTACAGCACAGTGCACAGATCCTCAGTGGTGAGATGGATGAACTTTTCCTTTCGTGAACATCCATGAAACCATCCCGCAAATCAATATATAGAATGAGGTTGGAATGCTTTTTCTGTACAGGGCCAGATAATAAGTATTTTAGGCTTTGTAGGCCAAACAGTCTCAGTGGCAGCCTCTCAATTCTGCCATTGTGTGTGAAAGCAGCCAAAAATAATACCTACGGGAATAGGTATAGGTGTAGCTGGGTCCCAATAAAACTTTATTCATAAAAACAGATAGTGGCTCAATTTGGCTCATAGGCTGTAGTTCGTGGGGCCCCGAAAAGGAGTATTACCAATTCCCCTGGGGTCTCACTTATTCAAAGCTTCCCGCGACTGCTGACCAAAATTCTCACCCTGGATTAGTTTCATCTATCACCATGGATTAGTTTTGCCTGTGTTTTAGCTTCTTAGCAATGGGATTGTGTAGCAAATAGACTGTCTCATGTCTGGCCCTACTTAGCGTATGTGTGTTTCACCCCTGTTATTGCCGGCAGCATGGTTTGCTCCTTTTTATTGCCATGTACTATATGCCACAGTGCAGGTGTCCTTTCTGTGCTTTTGGGTATTTGGATTGCTTCCAGTTTCCTGCTACTATGAGTATAAGGCCCTAGTAACATTCTCACCCAGATCTTTTGGAGGAATATGTGTGTTGGATTCTGTTCACACTCGGGAGTGGACTGGGAGAGTGATATGTGTGTTTAGCTTGCATTGCCCTTTTGAGAGAGACTTGAACACTGGATTTCAAATGATATCTTTCGAAATGCACCAGCGTAGCGGTTGTTGGGTGTGTGAGTGGCTCACAGGAGGGGGAGCAGTAAAAAGATCGGGGTGGGGGGTTTCCCTGGTGGCGCAGTGTTTGAGAGTCCGCCTGCCGAGGCAGGGGACACGGGTTCGTGCCCTGGTCCGGGAAGATCCCACATGCTGCGGAGCGGCTGGGCCCGTGAGCCATGGCCACTGAGCCTGCGCGTTTGGAGCCTGTGCTCCGCAACGGGAGAGGCCACAACAGTGAGAGGCCCGCGTACCGCAAGAAAAAAAAGATCTGGGTGGGATCAGAGGTCAGCTTGCCCAAGCTCCAGTGCACGCCCCTTCACGCACGGCTTTGCTTTCTGGCCCCAGTGGGAGCTCCTCCCACTGGGGCCTGTTTCTGGGAACTCCTCCCACTGTCTCCATTAACCCGGAAGAGATCCTGCAGGCTGAGTGCGGAGGTGGACTCACTTTGCAGATGCCTCCCAGGAGTGCCCTGCAGGTGATTGTGGGTAAACGTTTAAGCACTGTCCCCACTACCTCCCTGAAGAGAGCTCTTCCCACACTCCTTCCAACCCCAAGAGTAGTGTTGGAATCAAGGTCAGGATCCACAGAAGATGTTTCCGTTGGTTTTCAGAAGGGCTACTTCACAACCAATTAAGCCTTTGTTTTAAGAGTATTTTGGCCAAAGGTTGATGTTTTAACACCAAGTCAGATGTGATTTAGGAAAAAAAAACTCCACACGCAGCAAAAACAAACTGTGTAGACCTTTCTTCGTTGTTTTTCTTTTCAGATGTGCAGTGGTTTGTGTGTGTGTGCGTGCACAAAGACAACTAGGAGAGGATCCAGAAGAAATGGACCGTTTTATTTGTTTACACAGCTGAGCGGTGGAGATTTTGTAGTGGGTATTGCTTTCCCTTTCATCCTCAAGGCCGCAAGCTTCCACTGAGTTCTCCCAGCCCATACCATTCTGCTTGGTCTTAGAACTCATCTGCCATGATTCACTACGGCCTGAGGACCTTCCTCCAGGGCCTGGGTGCTTTGTGGAGCCAGCGAGAGAAGGATACGATTTGGAGAGTGTCCTGTACCCTCTTGGTCCTTTATTCTTGAATGTGAACTTGGCACTCAGTCTTGTCCGTGTTATAACATTGTTAAGATTCCTGAGGTGCTATGGCTCAGGGTCCATCTCTTTGCCCCAGTAGATCCTTGGTGTTCGTGATAAAAATGTCCAGAGAATTGTACCAGCAGGTTTGAGCAGGATGTTTGAGGGTGCCTGGCTTTTCCCTAGTTCATGTTTCGGATGGTCGTGTCTTGAGTTCTAGGCCCTCCTTTGCTCCACAAGTTCCCTGGCCTTTCAGGTTTTGTGAGGGTTTGCAATATCCATTGAGGGGCAGATCTGGGCTAAGAGGGAGAACTCGCAGAAGCCAGTTCTTCATATGGTTCTTTAGTCCCATCACCAGACTGGCTGTGAGATTTCATGTCCACTTTCCACAAAGAATGCAGTGTGTGTGTGTGTGTGTGTGTGTGTGTGTATGTGTGTATGTGTATGTGAGAGACAGACAGACACAGATGTCATTTCACTAGAGTAGTTTGACAAAGCCTCTGGGTGCCAGTTAACGTATTCAAAAGGTTCATTCACTTGCTATAGTGGTGCATTTTAGCCTAATTGTCTAATTTAAGTCCATATCTCAGAATGCTTGTTCACTCATTCAAAAATATTTATTGTGTATCTAGTGTGTGCCAGGCCCCTGGGGAGTTCATCAGTGAGCAAAACGTATCAAGGGAGCTTCAGTTTTGGTGATGTTTTGGATGTTGATTTATAAGCACCCCACCCCCCTGGGTCTGACTCAGTAGGTTTTGGATACAGTCCGGGAGTCTGCATTTTTAATCAGGGTTCTGAGTTTTGCCTACTGAAGTTTTGGAATTGTTGCCCCAGAGGCTTCTGAAATCAGTCAATTGATCACTTATCGCTGCTCAGTCATTTTCGCTTTGCTGAGTAAAAATTAAGGGCTGGCCAAGTAATTAAGGGGGATAACCTTTTCTCATTTTGAGTGAGAAACTAGACTGCCCTTAGGTTCTGATGAGCTTTTGAGGCCTTTCCTTCTCCCTGGTTATGGGAGGAGAGCCAGATACTTTTGTAAGGCTCAAGAAGAGGGATTTCTCTGTTTATGGAAGAGTGGCTTGGGCAGTGATGTGCTTGGTCTTCGGGCTCAGAGGCAATAACAACAGCTGATATAGTAGGAGCAGCTTCTGCTCATTGAATTCTCCCAACGCATTGGGTTTGGTGTTAAGTGCTGTATGTGAATTCTTTATTGATTCTTCATAACAACACAGAAGGAAACCCAAATGGCGTAGCTCCTCTTACCACCATTATCCCCATTTTGTGAACCAGGAAATGGAGACTCAAATACGCAAGATATTTTGCGCATGGTCAAGGAATTAGGATTCAAAACTGGGCTGGAGAGAGCCTGTACTACACAGCCTCATGCTGACTACTGTCTGCTCAGAATATAAGCTCAGCAGGGTCTGGGGGTTCCTCAAGCAATGGCGACTAACCAGCTCTCTGGGGTCTATACAAAAGAACCACCTGGGAGCCGCTCAAAAATACAGAATCCTGGGTTTTAACCCCTTGGAGATCCTCATTCATCAGGACTGGGTCTGTGTTTCACAGGTTTGAGCAAGCATCACCTAGAAAGTGCCTGGTGGGCTTGTTGAGATGCACATCTGTGGCCCCACCAGAGTTTCAGCTGTAACAAATATTCTGGTGATATTGACGCCGCTTCTGTGGCGACAGCACAGAACCTTCGAGAACCGGTGGGCAAGGGCAGTATTTCCCAACTCTGGCTGCACATTACAATCCCCAGGGGAGCATTAAAGACAATGCACCGGCCTAGGGGGATGCTGGGATCTGAACCCCGTCCCACTCTGGAAGATTCTGATGCATGTAGCTTCATGAGAACAACTGCTGTAAAATCTTTTGTCCGTTGGCTTATTTTAGCTTGACTCTTTTCCTGGGGGAGAAGAGACTGGTTGCATTCGGAGTTCTAAAGGATGTCTGTTCAGTGGTAGGAGTCTCTCTTTTGAGAGCATTTCTTTAACAGGTAATCTCAGTGATGGGCACCGTCCCCTGAGTTAGTACCAGTGTGAGAAGGTGGGACTCTGCTGTCATATGCAGGGGGCTGTGGGACCCTGAGGCTGAGGGGCCTGGCAGTCTAAGTGCTGTTCAGACTTCCCCGCGCTGTGAAAATGCAGATGTGGGATCAGTAGTTCCAGGCTGGGGCCTGAAATCCCGCGTTTCTGACGCACTCCCAAGGGGTGCTGATGGGCCCCAGAACACCCTTGGAGTGGAGCAAAGGTAGAGTCCGTTTTGAAAGGCAAGGAAACTGAGGAGCAAAGAGGCGAATTGGTTTGTCTGAGGTCCCGCCACTTGGTGGAAACAGGGCTGAGACAAGAAGCCAGGAGTCCAGTTTGGCTTAACGTCCATCTCTCAAGGAGAAGTTATCCTCCTGTCCAAGCCAATAGCAGTTGCATTGCATTGGCCAGATAAAATAAAACAATCTCATTTTTACTTAGTGGTTTTTAACTTCTGTCTGTTCTAATTGTATCATTGTATTTGTATAAGTTGAGATATTTGTATCTTTTCATTCTCCACCATATTAAGGCACTTGGGACCCAGCCTGCATGGCCTGTAAGAGGGCTGGTGAGGATGCAGAGAAGTTCTGGTTGTCTTTGACTAGAACAACCGGAAAGAATGGAAACAACTGTTCTATGTCAGCCATCTGGGTCCCCCATATGGACCACAGCCAGTAGGTGTAGAGGTCTGGTCTGTGGCAGTCAGCTGGTTGTATTTTCTTAGTAACTTCAGTTTATTTTATTTTTTATTTATTTATTTTTGGCAGCTATTTATTAAAATTTTTATTTTATATTGGAGCATAGTTGATTAACAATGCTGTGTTAGTTTCAGGTGTACAGAAAAGCGATTCAGTTATACATATAGATGTATCTATTCTTCAAATTCTTTTCCCATTTAAGTTACTGCAGAATATTGAGCAGCCTTCCCTGCGTTGTACAGTAGGTCCTTGTTGGTCATCTGTTTTAAATGTAGCAGTGCGTACATTTTAGTCCCAAACTCCCGAGCAGTTTGTGGGATCTTAGTTCCCCGACCAGGGATCGAACCTGGGCTCTGGCAGTGAAAGCACCGAGTCTTAACCACTGGACCGCCAGGGAATTCCCAGTAACTTCATTTTATAAGTTGCACTTTATAATAGTATTTGTTTTTTTTTTATAAAGTCCCTGAGAATCATGGGGCCTTTTAGCTAAGCACAGACATTTCTAAGTGGGTTATGGCTGACCTTTGCAGGCTTATCAAACTTAGCACTTAATTTGTTTCTGGAGTTGGGTTTGGTTGCACGGTATCACATCCTGGTCAAACAGATAAGTGGTTGCAATTTGTTTTTAAACAGTTTACCTCGGAATTGCAGCATACTCTTCAGTGAAACGGAAGCGGCGGTTGACCATTCTTCCCAAGGGTTCCACCAAAACCCCTGGGTGGTTGGCAGTTTGTTTAATATTTTAATGAGTAATACATTGAGATTTAAAAAATACCAGAGTAGGCACAGGTACTATATATTTCTTTATCTGTGGCATGTTATAAAAAGAAACATTAGAATCAAATATTTGTGGACTCTTTGAAGCATCTTCACAAAACCCTAGTTTTTTGAGGTACCAGCTGGAAAGACTTGGTTCCACCAGCTTCTATAACGATTGAGGCCTGGACTGGAAATTTGCATGTCTTTCCGGGCTGGATGAGATAAGACGGCTTAGTGCGGGCTTCTCCACCTCAGCACTATTGACACTTCGGGCTGATGATTCTTTGTTGCACAGGAGACTGTCCTGTGCATGGCAGGATGTTTGTTTAGCTCCAGCCCTGGCCTCTCCCCTCTCCATGCTACTAGCACCTAACAAAAATGTGGCAGCCAAAAACGTCTCTAGATCTTGCCAGATGTCCCCCGGGGGCCCAGACTGCCCCTGGTTGAGAACCACGGGCTTAGTTTTTCAGGTTCAAGTGGGCACCCTGCCACTGAAGCCCTAGGAGCATTACCTTTGCATTTTAAAGGGATAGGTACAAGAGGAGGTGGGCGGTTCAGCACATATGCTTCTGGAGTTAGATAACCTGGGTTCAGGTCCAGTTTCTGCCAGTGTCTACCTACTAATTAGGTAAATTAGTTACCTGGTTTGTAAAATGGGGGATGATGCTAGTTTCCAGAGGGTTGTTGGGAGATGAAATGAGATCAGGTCTGTGATGAGGTGGGTAGGGCAGTGGCACACTGCTTGACAAGTACAAGCAGCTGTTTTTAACCACTGGGAACTATGTGAAGTACTCATTTGTAGATTTCAGATCAGCCTTATTCCGTCATGCATTGTATATTTTTTATTTCCTGTCAAGAACACCACACATGATAAATTTGATGACATGGACTATCTTTGCTGAGTAGCAAAGATTTATGACTCCTGTTGGTTGCTGTTTGCACTTCTCTTATGTCACTTGAAAATCCTGCCTAGTCCTTGTAACATTTGACTAGAATGTAAGCTCTTCTGAGGTGTGTCTTACTCATCTTTGTATCCTTAGAGCACTGTGTAGGAATGCCTGGGACATAGTACGTATACAGCAGGGGTCTGAATGTGTTGAAGTACTGTATACTGTGG
Source organism: Monodon monoceros (assembly GCF_005190385.1). NCBI lineage: Eukaryota > Metazoa > Chordata > Mammalia > Artiodactyla > Monodontidae > Monodon > Monodon monoceros. Next base: position 65,342,211 of record NW_021703781.1, read on the forward strand.
GCAGAAAGGGGACAGAGGACATAAGTTTGCATTTTTTTCATAATAACCTCTTTCGTAACATGAGAGGGCAATAAGTATATTTTTCTGGTACTCAACCAAATAATTTGAGATAGGCCTTCAGTCCCCGTGTAAACTTAATATTCTTTCCCAGGTATCTCATATTTTGATTTCAGCTCTCCTTCAGTGCGTGAATTTGTACCCTGTCTTAATGACTATGGCACTGCCCAAACAATGCATAACCATAGTTGGACTGGTTTATGTAATTATCTTCTAATTTTCAAGATGCTTGGAGGTTAGTTGGTTTTTAAAAGAAATATTAGCTTTTTTTTTTCTTTAAATGACAAGTAGTGTTACCCATTGGATTATAACATTTTCTCAGACTTTGACAATTGTCATTAATTCCTGCAGCGGACTTACCCAAAAAAAAAAAAAAAAAAATTAAGCACTTTCCTACTTGTAGATGGATGAGCCTTCACAAGCAAATTCATTCCTTTCTATTCCCAAACTTGTGCCTCCTTGAATTTTGAGGTTGAGATGAAGCTCTAGAGTAAAAAAATGTTGGTTGACAGTCAGAAACTAACTGTCCAAGGCTTGAAAATGGATGTGTGTGTGGTCGTAGCCCATCCTGGGGCGGTGGTGGGGGACTAGAGGATTCTTTTCGCCAGAGCTTTGGCGAGGCTGCCCCATAGGGAAGATAGTCTTGTGTCAATAGTTTTTAAGTTGATTCAGTAAGCATTGTTGCTGATTGAAATTGAAGAATTGTGAAGACAATTCATCTCGAGGAACACAGAGCAGGGAGTATGAGCCGGGCTGCTGGGAGCAGACATTGACATACGGGCCGTCATCAAACTAATTGTTGTTTGAATTACCTGTTATGATCCGATGACAAATCTGCCTTGCTCCTGCCACTGGAGCAGAAAATGTAGCTTGAATTGGCGTGATGTTAGCAAGTGTAAACTGTACTTCAACAAGATGGATAAACCCAATTATGGGGCAGACCTGTAGAGAGAAAATCCATTTAAATCTCGTAATGTTAAGCAGAGCTGTGTTTAATTCATTTGGACCAATTTGGGAATGATGTATGAGTGTTGGTGAACATTAGTCAACGGGGGGACCACTTGGAGGAAGGGGATGCGTTGATGCTGCTAGCCACTTGGGGAGGCATCTGGGGTGTCGTCTCAGCAGCCTGCACTAATGGCGGGGAAAGGCAGAAATGACAAAACGATGTACTGACCGCCGTCAGGAGAGCAGCATTGTGTAAATGAACCAATAAGGAAAACATATGAAGCAGAAACGAGAGGAGGTGTTTTTCCTAAATGCTGCTGACGGTCCAAAATATATAGGAAACTTGAGGTTCTTCTTCTGTGTTTCCAGCTCCCCAATATCCTTGTGGGTTTTTCCAAGCCTTGTAGTAGGAAGCCTAGGAAATGCTCTTTCTATTTCCTTAATGATGATTTAAGAGAGAGGTAGAGAGAGAGAGAGGGGAAAGGGACAGCTAAGTTTAAATTGATAATCTTGGGGCATTTGATTCTCTACTGGAAAGCAGTCAAGAAGGCATTATTCTGAAATACATATATTATGCATATTTGGAAGAGAGTTTGGAAGGTCTTATCTATTTAAAGTTTTCTAGTTTTCTTTAATAGCTGTTGAGGGGTGGCCCAGCTTTGTATGTATTCGATAGTAGGTGCTCAGTATATACTGATGAGGTGAATGGCAACACTGAACTTTAGAGAAGTAACTTTCGGAGCTAAATACTGGTGCTTACACAACTCAGACTCATTAGGATCTATATGGACCTTGTATTCTAGATTCATCCAGTAGTTTGCATTCCTGGGAATTTTATGATTTTCATCTAAAAATTTCTGGTTTTACTCCCCCCACCCCCCATTTCTATAGTGTTGGTTTGGTCCAGGATGGTCTTAGAAGACTCTAGTTTCCTTTTGTTTTGGGAGGAGCTGGTAAAGCCTGCCATTGGGTTGTTACTGTTTGGTTTTTCTCTTTTGGTTTTGGGGTTTTCTTGTTTCTTTTCTTTTGTGGAGTGGACTGGACTTGGACTCCAGGCTTGTTCAAAGGAGCATTTGAAAGACTGGAGTGACTAAGGAGCTTGGCAGTGGACCGCCAAGAAATTCATGGTTGTACAGTCTTGCCCCCAGCCCATAAATCTAACCATTGGGAGTGCTGGTGTAAATGAAGGTTAAAGTCCTAGGAGCTTTTTTCTCTAATTGGGGTACAGTTCATTGTATGGGGTGGTGGTATACATTAAGTGTTCATTCCGGGCAAATCTTTTCTCCCAGAGGCAAATTTATTAGAATTTTACTTTCTGACTTTCTCCAGCTCAGTTGAAGAAAGAATCCAGGGATGATAATAAAAAGTTAAGATTTTACAATTATGGCTCAATACTGAATTCTGAGAATCTGAATATTCTAGACTAGTTTAGCAGTAGAATTTAGGCAGAACACTTTGAGATAATTTAAACTACCATCTCCACCAAACCCCACCAGCACATCGAAGCCCTCAAGTTGACCCGGCCGTTGGTAGACCTCCCAATCGTTTCAGAACAAGTAATGCAACTAAATGAATTTGGAAGAAACATTGAGATGTGTTTCCAAATCTGAAGGAAGAACTTTGCACTGAAAGAGGGAGCATCCCTTGTGTCCCATGAGCTTTACTGGGGCTCTGTCTGGTTTGGCTCAAAAGTGCTTTCAAGATTTATACTCCTGGGGGTGGGGTATAGACAGTGTGCACTGGGCAGGCAGTGAGTAAGGGGGTTTTTGGAAAACAGACTCTTAGGGAGAAGAAAGCATCTACTTTCTGGGTAGAATGGCCTATTCGTGGTAGGGGTTAGTCTTTTCAGGGTCCAGGAGGGGTGCTTTCTTGATTAACTTGTCCCTTTCTGGTCTTGGAACAGGGCTGAAATCTGGCAGTCATGTGTGCAAAGAGGCATTTTTGTCCTTTTGATTAGATCCTCAGATATAAATATATAGTAAAAGATCTAGGAATACTTAAAATATGATACAAAAATGAAATAGTGAGATAATATCAACTCTTGAGCTTAAATATAATAAGTTATTTTCTGTAGAATTAAACAATAATTAGCTTCCTTATGGTATCAAGTTCTAGATAAGGGATTAGTTGATGTATGGAATCTATAAGACAATTCAGAAGATGTTTCAGGAATCACAAAGTTCTGAATTTGGTTCTTATCCTTAAAACCAAAAGCAAACCTCTCTTCTTTCCTCCTCCTGGTCTTCAGGTGCTTAGTTAGGGCTGAAGAAGCCAAGAATTTTCCTGTTAATTAAAAAAAAAAAACCTCACTGACCCAACGTAGGCAGGCATTTTTTTTGTGAAAGAGAACTTAAAGGAAGGTTGAAAAATGTCCCCAAGCTCAAAAGGAGGTGTTTCCCAAGCCACCACCGTGCTTTGTGTACCCGATTTTGTTTTGTGTTGTCTTAAAAAACTTGTCACATTTTCACAATGGTGAGTGAAAGCAGTTGACAAATGTCACAGAAGACCTGATGTGTGAAGCCATTTCTGTCTGAAGAATTGGCACTCAGGGCCTGAATTCTGGAGGAAAAGGCTTCAGTCACATGGTAGACCCCCTTTCCTTGGAAGAGGGGAACCCCTGCCTCAAAAAAAAAAAAGGGCAACAACAACAACAAAAAAACAAAAAACAACTATGTTTTGCTCTGGTGGCTTTTCAGTTGGGTTACATTTGCCAGTTTATCTTCATCAGAAGATAAGTCTGAATATACTTATCATTTCCCCACAAGCACGCTCCTCCTGCCATGATTTTGTCATTTTGGGAGAGTGTAGGGAAAGCACCAAGTTCGTTGTTGTTGTAGACCGGATTGGATGCCCCTGCCTCCACAACTGTGTTTTTCTTTTTTTTTTAATAATAATAATAATAAGTTGAGAGTTGTTTGGTGTTTTTTTCCTCTGGCCTTATTGGAATTTTTGACCAAAATGCTTCTCTCCAGGCCCCTGGTTTTGCAAAGCAGTTAAAGGAGCCCGACAGTGACTTGCACATGTCGGGAGCGGATGAGCTGACGTGTAGAAAATACACACACACAAAACCACATGCCCCATGCAAAGCAGATACGGTTTTGATTTCGACCTCCGTGGTTCTGCTATCGTTGCTTTTTCCGTGAGAGTGGATCTTTATCTTTCGGCCGACTTCTGGTTCCGTTCATGGTTTGTGGTTTCCAGTTGCCATCACAGCTCGTGAACTTGGCTGCTTGGGAACCAAAGGGACCAGGGCTCCTGGCCCGTGAGAGTCTGAGGAGAGAGAGCCCCAGGCTGGCCTTCCCAAGGAATATTGAGATTGGAGATCTGCGCCTGGGCCCGGGTTCCCTGGCAAGTGGCCGCAGAGCCATTGTCCCCGTCCTGGATCCTCTGCTGTCACACGCTCCCCACCTGGGGTTTCTTCTCTCTCTTTCTGTGTTAGTTATGTAATGTCTCTAAGGACTATTTTGGAAACATCTAGACCAACTTGTGATTGATCTTCCTGTTCTCTGTATTTCCCGTGATTCCCTTGCTTTCCTCTCATCTTCTTTGGCAGGAAATATTTTTTTCCTCATTAACGAGTTTCCAGGTCAAAATTTCCCATAAAGTATGAACTTTTCTTTATCCCAGTATTTGATTTCCACCACTTTTTTTTTTTTTGGTTTTGTTTTTACGTAAAGCTGAAAACTTTAAATTGGGCAAATGGCTTAATGGCTCTGTGCCTCCGTTTTCTCATCTGTGGAAAATGGGTTTCATAAGAGGACTTGCCTCCTGTGTGGGTCTTTGTGAGATCCTGTGAGAGGGTTTAGCCCAGTGCCTGGTCCATGAGAAAGGTTTAATGGTGGTGTTACTGTTACCAATCGGGTGTCTGAGGAAACCCATCGGCCCCAGGCAAATGGGGACAGTTGGTCACCCTGACAACACTGTTGTTACACTCTTGCCAAGTTGACAAGTTGGTGATGGATTGTGTTGCATACCTTTTTGTGCTTTTTCTACCCCCCCCCCGCCCCCACCAAAAGAATCTGGTTCTGAGTTATTTCTCCTGTAAGCGAGTGGGCCAAATCAGGAGGCCAGAATACCTTTTGAAGAGTCTGGGTTGTGACATAATTTATCTCCCTGGGGAGGGCAGACAAAAAACTGATCGGGAGACTGGACTTGGAATTATCCAGCTTCTGATGGACATGAAGTTAGCGACAGCAAGACAGGGATTCGTGGCCTTTTGGCTGTAGTGTTTGCTCTCTTCTTTGGTCTAATTTCTATTGCTTCGAACTTCATTAAAAAAATAGATTTTAAAAGGCATCCCTTTTGGTTCTTGAAAGGCAGAGGGCTGGCTCCTGGCTTGCGAACCTAATAACACTTATTTCTTTCTTTATGAGGGAGTTTCCTGGGGCCACTGTGGTCAGGTTATTGTTTGTCTGAATCTGTAATAAGCGTGTAATAGCCCCGTCCTCCTCCACTTTGTCTCAAAGACAAGTGGCCCTAGTGGGTTTCTGGGGACAAGAGGCCTTCAGAACCTGTGATTAGAAGCTCACTGCTCCGGGGCCCTTGGTGCCAGCACCCGTGGCGGGAGGGGCAGCATGTCTGCAGTTGAGTCCGTGCCCACAACACAGGTCCCCTCGCTGGAACTTTCCTGGGAGGTTCTCCTGGGCAAGAAATCAGTGAGTGGACGGCGTTCTCAGGCCTGTTCACACTTCCGCTTGGATAACAGCGATGCAGTAAGGAGCTTGTCCGGAATGATTTATTCTCAGTGGAGGTTAAGAAATGACATCTATTCTCCCAATCGACTTGACAGCTGTCACTGTTTCTTTAACACCTCCTGGCTCCAGAAGGTCCAGTTCAAACCTCCCTCATTTGCAGAAGGCCGAATTCACACACAGGGCTGGGAGGTTTGTCCGTTTTTATGGCTCTCTTTAGCTTTTTCAGAGGCCAAAAGGAAAAGAGAGTGAAATATGAGAAGTCAGACAACAGTCAATGGACTTTTTTTTTTTTCTTTTTAAATCCTCACGCCCCTCTTTTTGGCTTTGGGACGCGTAAAACAACAGAAGAGTGTGTTTACACTCTCCCACCCTCCCACCTCCCTTGGAAAAAAAAAAAAGGACTTGTGTTTAGCAGTCATTGTTCATCAGAAAGGTATGGTATTTTTGTTGGCCTTGGCCAGACCTTTGTAGCTGGTCAGTGGCCTTGGGCTGCAGAAGGTGCCTCCATTTTCCTGCCCTCTTCCGCTGTCATTTGTAGCATCCTGGCTGATGGCGTAGCTTTCATCCAGAGCAGTGCTGTACCTTTTCAATTGGTCTGTCCCTCTAAGTGATGATTTATGCCATACCTCTCAGAAATGTCTTAATTTACTTCATTTAATAGTTTTGCCTCCTTTCTGTCCCCCCCTCCCCCCAAATTAACGCCAATCACAAAACTCCTTCCCCGGGCAGCCCTTGGTGAGATGAGGCATTTTCCTCTGGGGAGGACTTTGTCTTTGGGAATGGCAGTGGGGAAGAACTAATTAAGGGAGAGGATGAAGCTTCATAATTAGAATTAGGGGTCCAGGAGCTCAGAAAATGGTTAGGTCTGCCTCTGAATTATCTGGTTGTGGAGAGCTTTGTTCTCTGGGTCTCAGTTTGCTTGTCTGTGAAATGCCTCCATAGGATGTGCACAGAGGTGGGAAGCTGTGAAAGTGCTGTACTATCTGGAGTTCAACGTTTTTGCTGTAAAAAGGAGGCATTCTAGGGTGATGGATGAGGGCTCTGGCACTGACGTTAGACACACCTGGCGTCTCAAGTCACACCCATTTAGTGCATGTGGGACCATGGCCAGTTCTGGAGCCACCCTGCCACAGCACTTTTATCTGCAAAATGGGGACAGAACTGATCCCAGAGGATTAAATAGGAAAAACATACATACAGTGACCAGTGCTGAGTACAGAGCAGCAGTGGTTACTTTTGTTCAAAGCGGAATGATATTTGTCGTCCTTTCAGGTTCTGACCCTTGCTCGGGTGCGTGGTTTGTTTTGCTGCTAATGAAGGCGAGTGGACAGACGTCGTGCTTGATTTTCATGCCATCTTTTCTGGTTAAATTGCTTCTGCTTGTGAGAAGTATTGAGAGATGCACTGTATTCTCCTTGTCAGATAGGTATTAAAATAGGACTTTGAAAGCAACTTCAGGATCCTTCCATAGCAGGAGTCAAATTCATTTGCTCCTCAGCTTTTAACTTACATTTTAGTTATTCCTCTCCCTCCAGCCACATACATAAACACATACATTCATTGATTTCTTTCTTTTTTCATGTATTACTACAAGGATCAGTTTCTTCTGGCTTAATTCCAGAAACAACATGCCTGTCTTTTTTCATCCTTGAAGAAAAACAGTCCGAAGGCACCGTAATTCCTTAAATTGGATTTCAATGCTTGATCCCCTTATGTTCAGTAAACAGAGTGTTCTATGAAACATCATTGTTTGGGAGCAAGAGGCTAGCAGCCTTGCTTTTTTCAGAAGGAAAGGCACTGTGGTGGAGCCTCCTGGGGTGAGACTGTGGGTGAGGTCCAGGCAAGGTGAATGCCCATCTTCACTTGGGATAGAGGAATGAATCCCTTTCCAAAAATCCTGGTGAAAGTTGGGAGGGCTGCCTGTTTGTGAGCAGAGTTTAGTTTGGGAAGAAGCCTGCAGTTTGTGTGTGTGTGTGTGTGTGTGTGTGTGTGTGTTTGTTAACTCTATTAGTGCCATGGGCAGCCACCACTTGAAAGCCTTGGGGTTCCTATATTCAAATCAAAGGCTCCCAGGAGCAAAGATAAAGGGGACAGTGTGATCTTCAAAGATGAGAAGATAAAAACCTAGTGGGGAATATTTTCTGGGTAATTCTGCAGTTCCTCCCCCCCCCAACCCCCCCCCCCTTTTTTTAAAAGAAATATTAAGAGTATCCACAGCTTCCTTTCACTTAGTGCTGAGGCTCCGGTCAAGCTGTTGCAGTTTCTGGAGCCGGAGATGGATGACTAGCAGAAAGCAAAACGAAAATGTCTTGGGCTGGTTCTGAGCTTGTCGAGGAGTGAGTCAGTCAGTGTTTCTCGGGACCTTTCTTCCTCTCTTGCCTTTCTTCCTTCCCTTGAGCTAGTTTCGCTGTGAGAGTGCAGGCTTGGTACCCACTTACCCAAGAACTGATTAGTTCCTAAAAGAAGCAGTAAGTTGATTGCTTACAGAGATGATGTAAGCTTTGCTCTGGGGTACATCAGCTTGGATTTCTCATGCTTTATCTTATAAAGCCTAAATTAACAGCTGGTTTGGTTTGAGTTCTCCGGGATCTGACTAAGGGATTAGAGTCCATTCTCAAGTGAGTCAATCTAGTTTAATTTATTTCAGGTCTATCAAAAAAGATCAATCAAAGCTCTTTTGAAAGTAAAGCTATAATCAGCCTGCGCACTTAGAAGTCGCCGTTGTTGCGCTTGTGTTTCTCTCTGGTGGAGAAGCGCTCAGGCTCTGGTTAAGAGGACGCATTAGGGCATTTTCCGCGTCCCTCCCTTCCTTGCGGCCTCCACTCCTCCCCAGGAAGATTTGGAGAAGGTGTCATGTTCGAGAACTCCGCCCAGGTGGGTGCTGCCCTGACCTCCCGCTCCCTTTTCTTTGGTGATGCTGGATCCCTGGTTTGGAATAATTGAATGCTCGGGACCTGAACAGATCCAGCCCATTTCATGTCACCGGTGTTGCTCCTGGGCCTTCTCTTGCAGAGATGGGTGGGTGAAGATGTGCATTGAATTCTTCTTTCCGGGACGTCTGCAGTGAGTGTGCAAGGCAATGGTGAAGCACTCAGCTGTGGTTGATCTAGGGTTTTGTGAGCCCTGGGAGCTGCAACCCGAGTTGCCCATTTCTTTTGCGTTTCCATTTTAAAATACTTACTGGCATCTGCTCATAGCTAAGAACTGTTCTACACATGATACATCAAGAGACATACAGAGAATAACGAAGTGGTGAAGAGCTTGATGTTAGAGTCAGACAGACCGACCTCGAATCCCGACTTTGCTGCTTTGTGATGTATGATCTTGAGCTAGAACTTCCCTAAACCTCAGTTTCCCTGTCTGTAAAATAGGCATGATAAAAATATCCCTCAAAGGATTGTTGTGATAACAAAGTGAAATAACACTGTATCTTTTGCCTTTATTTTGGTTAAAAAAAAAAAAAAGGCCCTACATTTTAGGGGAGATCCCAAGAAGCTGAAGCTCCCCCCTCTCCTGAATGCATTCAGCAGAAACAGATTCTTTATTTAGGGTCTGCGATGTGTCCACTGCTCTGCTGATGCCTGGATACAATGACATAGTCCCTGCCCTATAGGAGTGTACACTCTATTGGGAAAAGAAAGCACTTAGCAGAGTAGGGTGTCTGGAACTGTGAATCCCCATCTTCTGGGTCACTCACTTTGGTCCAAGGGATGCTTTTTGTCATTCTTCCATTTGACCGAATGTAAACAGTGTGGGTCTCTCTCTGTCTGCCTTCCACTAATGGTTTCTGTAAGTCACTCACCCTTCTATTTCTCTTAACTTCCCTCTGGCCCCCCAGGTTTGAACGTTTGCATTATCACTGGTACACGTGTGAGTCTAGCCTCAGTTTTTCCAGCTGTGATATGGGGTGGGCATTATCCCTTGGAGTGTGTGTGAAGGGAGGGGAACACTCACATTTTTGAGGTATTCTTATGGTACTGTCATGTGCGGGAACTGAGGCTTTGTTCACTCGGCAATCATCACTCCAGAAGAACTTTAATATTAGTAACAAAAAGAAAAAAGAATAGATGTTGTTTGTTGAACTTTTGCTATGTGTCAGTTTGTAGAACATTCCATATATTTTTAAACTGAATGCTCACAGCAACTTTATGCATCATCCCCATTTTACAGATGAGAAAACTGAGGAAAGTTAGGGGACTTTCCCCAAAATACATGGCTAGTAAGTAGCTGCACTGGGGTTTGAATCTGGGCCTTGCCTGATGCTTGCTACTTTGACATGGAAACGGGAGGATGCTGTTGGGAATATAGTTGGGCTCCTCTCTGGAAACTCTAATGTGGGCCTTGGAGGCGAATTGGACGTGGTTGCCTACATCTCCCTCTAAAAACAAAAGCCTCTTTTTCCCTCCATGGTCCACTGTAGATCTGAGTCTGGGTTCTTGAATTTCTGCATCTGGTATGCATGGCCGAGGCCTTGCTTGTGGACCTGCGGGTACCTTACCAGGCTGTGTGCGCCTGACCCTGGTGAGGAGGATCCAGCAACCTCAAGTGTGGGTCGGGGTTAACCATTAAAAAGAAATAGCCATAGCAGTTTGGAAAGTCACATGCTGGGTTTCTACCATGTCCTAGAAACTGTCGTAATTCATTTTCCCCTTTGCTTTTGCTTGAGTAGAAAGAAAAAAAATTGAGAGTCAATGCTAATAATTGTGGCATGTAAACGTAAGTGGAAGTGTTTCACTGACATGCTCACGAGAGTTTCCGGCTCATCTTCGGCTTGGATGTAGCACTAGACTTGCCTTGAGTGTCTTGTACAAGCCTTTGAAGCAGGTAGACCATATTATAAATAGGCGCGTTGCTATGGTGAGGATGGCAGTCCTTGCTTGCTGTGGGTAACCTTTTCTACCTTCTTGGACACTGTTTTAAAACAGCAGCATGATAGCATTTCATCTGATTTGGACCGAGGTGGGGGTAGATGAATCAGTGAGATTGAGGTCTAAACATTTTTTTTTTGTGGTGATGTTTTGGGGGTTTCGGCGCACCTAGCACTGTGGAATATTTTGTAGCTTGGGCTTTCTCATGATTTATTTAGAAATATGTTTTCTAATGGATAGGGTGGGGGGATGGTGGTGGGCAGAAGGCTGGGCTTTCTTCTCTTCCCCCTCCTTTCTTCCGCGAGCATTTCTGCGAATTTGTTGGCTTTGATGCCCAGCAGCTCGTACAGTGAAATGAAAGTTCAGGTTGGCATGATGCAGGAATCATTATTCCTGGTAGTGTGTTTCCATTACTGTTAAGTAAAGGCAACTGCCTACCTTTCAGGACTCACAGGGAGTTATTTCTCCATGGAGTGAGACACATAGCAATGGGGACTGGATTAGTGGTTGTCCTGCAGATCCCCAGGGTAACTCAAATTTATATCCCTCCCCCCCTTCCCCCGGCCATACATCCGAATCCCTTAAATTTGGGGGCAGGTGCACAATGTCACGATGTGAAGGGATGCTAAGAATTAACGTGACAGGTGCTTATAGTTCATTCACGTTTCCAAGTGTGTTTCTCACCTTTAAAATGGGAATAATGTTTCCTTACCCACCCCAGTGGGTAGTTTGAAGCACCAAAAGGGACCAAGTTTGATGGAAGCCCTCCGGGGGAAAAGTGGTGTTAGGCAGGCATTTAAATTTGAGACCATTCAGTGTCTTTTGGTCAGAGTCTGAATCCTGTATTTTTATAGCTCAGAGCTGCCTCTCACCTTCGTGCAGTTCCCCTCAGGGTGAGCATTGTGGCCTTCCTCAGGAACCCTCAGGTACTGGATCCCTCCTTGCCAGCTGGGGTACATGCCAAGTTGGAGGGCCCAGGGCTGTGGCCCCCTGGCTTCTCTCAGTACCTTTGGGACCTCAGTTTCCCTTTCTGGGAAGTGGGGATGCTGCAGAGATCTTATTAGTGGGGTACCTGTATACAGTGTGAAGATGTAGCCCAGGCTCCTGAGTGGTCCAGAAAGCAGGGGACCCCTCCCCCAGGGTAGGGAAAGCCGCAGGGTGAGTCTCTCCCATTGCCAAGAGGGGTCAGGGTACGACCCCACAGCAGGGACGGTGATCTCTCTTTGGGATCGTCCCGATCACCCAGCCAGGGCAGCATCACGTCTGAAGCAGAGATCTCCCTGGCGAAGGCGGCCAGGGGCTTTGGAAGAAAAACTCCGGCGTGCTGTGATCACCCGGCCTCAGGCTAGTGAGCCTGTGGATTCTGCCTCTGGTTCCCAAGGAAACCTCACCTCGGACAGGAAGGAGGACAGAGGTGGTTGCCAGGGCCACGGGGAAGATGAAATGCCACGGAGGCAAGCATTGTGCCGAAAGCTGGGCAGCGTGTAGACCTCAGGATGGGCTGGCCTATGTGTTTATTTAGAAGTATTTCTAGAGGGTAACCTCACTGGCTAAAGAGCGTGTCTGAACAACAGCCCCGTTGTTCGTTTGAGCCTTGTTGCGCTGGCAGGGTGTGGGCCTGTCCGGTCTTGGAGGCCTTGGATTCAGAGCAGCGAGGCCTGGGGAGGGGCGGAACCTGACTCCCTCAAGGACGCCCCATGCCAAGCCCAGGAGAGCGCTGCCCATCCATCCCCTCTGGTGGTGGGATTGGGCAACCTGGAGAGCAGAAAATGTACGTCGGCGGCGGCATAGACTCCATTCTACACACCGCCCTCGCCTCCTCTCCCCAGCCCTGGAAGGAAACGTGCCCTCCGGGAGACACCCAGACCCAACAAAGAGACCTTTGTGGGAGCTGGAGGTGAGAACGCGTGGGCGTCGGGATTCCTGGGTTCGAGTTCCAGCTCACTGCCAATCGCCTGGGCGCTGGGCTAACATTTCTGGAATCAAAAGAAGTGCAGGCTGCCCAGCGAGGCCTCCTGAGCTAGATGCTGTGGGGCGCTAAGCTTGCATTGTCTTTGCCAAGGGCTTTGAGCTCCTGGGGGGAGAGGGAGTCCTAGGACGTGGGATGGGAGCATCTTGAGGAAGACTTCAGGCTCTGTTCTGGCCCCTTGAGGCCTCTCCTGAAGAGTAATCGGCTGTGTTGATCCTCCTCTGAGATTCTGGAATGAAGTGTTAGGTCATTATGCTTCAGGCTTTCCTGATCAGGGAACTCTTACCTCGATGAAAATGGAGATTTCTCATGTGTCCTCTCCCTACCCCATTTACTGATCAGAATCTTGGAAGGCAGGACCTGGGAATGTGTCTTTGGTAATAACCTGCTTGTAAAGATGCTTTTTGCTGTGGGCTGCCTCCTTTTCTGTGCCCTGCATTGGGCCAGTAGCTCTCCTGAGATACTTATAATCCAGAGAATTCTCTTCCTTAAAGTGCACAATTTAGTGATTTGGGGTATATAGTTGTGTAACCATCTACACTATCTCGTTCCAGAACGTTTCATCACACCCAACAAGAAACCCCATACCCAGTAGCAGTCAATCCCCATTTCTCCCTCCCCCGGCCCCTGGTGATCCCTATGGATTTGCCCATGCTTGGCATTTCATATACATGGAATCGTAAAGTATATGGCTTTTTGTGTCTGGCTTCTTTTGCTTAGTTAAGCATAGTGTTTTCAGGGTTCCTCCATGTTTTAGCACGTGTCAGTTCTTCATCCCTTTTTTGGGGGCCAAATAATATTCCACTGTATGGAGATATATATATATATATATATATATATATATATACCACATTTTCTTTATGCATTCATAGGTTTTCGTACGGACATACGTTTTCATTTCTCCTGGGTATGTACCTAAGAGTGGAATTGCTGAATCTTACAACAACTCTATGTTTAACTTTTTGAGGAGCCACGAAACTTCTAAAACCTTGGGTTCTGTGATGTGCCAGTTGTGTTGGGCAAGATGGCAACATGTGACTTTGCCAGAGACAGTATAGAGGTTGTCTATTAAAAAAACTGGTCATGTTAAGTCCCCCCCAAACTCCCTCCCCCAACATTGTTATAGTTGGATGGACACCTATCAGTTACATTCCTGTAACCCAGGAGTTTTTGACCCTGGCTGCATAATACAATCACCTGGGAGCTTCTAGAAAATAAAAGTCTCATCTCCGGATCAGTTAAATCAGAGTCTCTAGCTACTGGAGTTTCGACCTGATTTTCACAAGTTGCTGTTGCCTCTTTCTCTCCTTTCTCCCATGGGTGAGATGAAAAGGCAGAGATGGGGTTGGTCGTGCAGACTAGAAAGAATCTACAAAGATCCCAGCACTCTCTTATGAGGCTCCATGGCTGTAAATGGGAACCTGGGACTTGGGCAGGTAAACGGGAGGAACTTGTGAGAGGTGACCTGTGGCTGGGATGGGCGAGGGTGGTGGGGGGAGAATCTCCTAACCTCTGTACATTTTGGATGTAATTATTTTCGAGCTGAAGCACACGATTACCCACAGAGATAGTTGCTGAGAGATTCCTTGGTTCCCTGACAGTGGCTGGACTTTGTTGTTTCGTGGTGGTCTTTCTGTCTCAGCCCTGGGTACGGAGCGACCGCCCCTCTCTCCTGAAGGCTGTCATTCCCTGCAGGGGCGGGACTGATTAGGGATGGAGAGACCCTGGCCTGCGCTGGATTTTACTAAGTATGGGGGTGGCCTTGCGCACGTCACCACATGCCGGGGAGCTCAGAGGGGAGGGACTGATCTAGGAGGACCTTTCACCCAGGCTGTTGTGTGGTTCAGATCGTTTTCTCCTTCAGCCTACCGCTGCCTGGTGTTTTGGTGAAATTGGCTTAAATGCCGCTCCCTCAGAGCTCCCCTCTCTGAAACCTCCTCCTCAGGGGTCCTCACCTCCCTCAGGCCTGCCCCTGGGTTTCCTTCCGTGCGTTGATCACTCACGCCCTGGCATCTTCCTCTACCCGGCTCTTCCCTTCCCCACCTGGATGTTCGTCCACGGGGATAGGAAGTCAGTTCTTTGCTCTCTCCTCATTGTCTGGGGGCTCCAGAAGTAATCGCGAGTAAATGAGCTGTTGAATCTTTACCCCAAGTATCCAGTGACTGTAGGCATGTAGCTTTGAGCCTCTGGGAGCTGATTCTTTTCTTTTCTAATTTAATAAATTATATTCAAGAAGAAACAATAATGGTCAACATTTATTGGGAACTTTGTGTCCAGCGCGGGGCTAAGGACTTTATTGATCTCGTTTATACCTTACCGCAATCCTGCGAGGCAGGTGGTCATGGACAGACTCCCATTTTACAGGTGAGGAAACAGGCCAGTAGGAGGTGCAGCCTAGATTAGGACCCTGGCCAGACCCCGGAGCCCTTAGAGCTCTGTTTTCCCCCAGGGAGGGAATTAACAAATAAAAGAATTCTGTGCATTGGAAAAAAAAGACACTTGGGGAGAAGGATGGTGACCCTCTTGGCTATGGTAGCCAAAATGATTTGTGCTCCCTGTCAAAAGGTATCTGTTAGGGCACCAAGAAAAGACTGCTTTCAGTGATATCCAACGTGATGCTAAATTGGTTTTTGCCTAAAAGCCAGAAAAGGGGCAGTGTGGTGGTCCACGTGCCAAAGCAGGCAGCTCAACGGAGAGAGCCGGGCATGGGAGACACCCCAGAATCCAGAAGGTTGTTCTCGCTGTCGACCACCGCCCAAGACCAGGGCTTCCTGAGTGCTGAGTGATGGCCGCAGAACCAGTTAGCAAAAGCCTTGCTGAGGCCCTTGGCGGAGGCTGGAATGCTCACCAGTGATCCTTATCTAGGAAGGCCAGAGGCCACGACTGTCCACCTCTCCTTCCTCGGCTGGCTTCTGTGGGGCACAAGACTTTGTGGCCGGCACTTAGCACATGGGAAGCCAGCAGGCTGACGCGGTGTGTGTAGTATGCCAACTTAGGGCCTTCTAGCTGAAAGGGGCCAGAGAGACTGTTTCATTCACCTCCTCGTTTTCAGATCAGGGATCTGAAAGGGAGGTGAAGGTCAAAGCCCCTTAGTGGCTGAGCTATGGCTAGAGCCCAGGGCTCTAGGGGGAAACTTCTGCAGATTTGGGGCACTTTCCAAGGGCCTTCTGTTTTCTGAGACATCAGGGAGACCCTGTGTTCCTCATAGGTTAGAATTTAGTTTGGGGAAAGATAAAACAGAAGAGGTGAGGTTTCCTGCTCTGCTGTGGTTGCACGTAGCGATGAGGGTGGTGGAGAGGAGCTGAGCTGAATTCCAAGTGGTTCCAAGGGGTTTAGCAAGACTCTTGCTCAGGCATCCTTCTCCTCAGGAAATAACAAAGCAATGGGTTTCTTAAGAGATCTTGAAGCATGTTTGCTATGGGTTTTGTAGTTATTACAATAAATGGTCAATTGGGTAATTTCCTCCCTACCTTCCACTATTGGGGTGACGTAGCCTCGGCAACTAGAGGTCTTTGAGAATTGTCTACGGCTGGTAGAGCATCTCTCAACTTGGGGCAGACGTCAGTCTGACGGGGTAGGTTGGTTTAGACAGACCACTGGTCCATCAGCATTTGAAAAACCAGTTGGAGAAATTGTGCTTTGTCTTGATTTGAGTTGTGATATTTTGTTTTGAAACTTTAAGTAACATGAAGGGAGGATGGGAGAGGTGTTTTGTTCATTCAGAGGGTAATGGGATGAAAGCTGAGAGGTACCAGGCCTGAGGGGTTCATTGTGAGATCGTTGAGGAGATGATGGCATCATGCCATTGGTTGATAGTCACCTGGCCGTCCCCCAGAGGCTGAAAAGGAGCAAGAGGCCCACGGGCTTCACTGGGAAGGAAGTTGTGGAGTTGCTGCCTTCCAGGAAAGGGTTGACACCCCTCCCCACGAGGGAAGAGGCCAGGGACCAGAGGGGACCAGCCCATCGAGTGATTGCACCTCCAGAGTGTCTCCTGGTCTCATCCGCTCTGTCCTGCCTCTAGGGGTTGCCTTCTCAGACCCGGGGTCAAGCTCAGAAAGATTCCATACTGGCTTCTTTTCCCCTGAAGCTGGGGTGTTATATTGAGACCCAGTCCCTTACCTCATGAACGCTTGTAGAGCTCTGGTCTTCCGCTGAGCAATTTTATTAGCGACCCAGTATTGTAAGCTAATCATTCCTGGCCTGCTTCCCCACGGGTGATTGTCCTGTTTCCGGTATATTGCAGCCCCCAAGAGGAGGAGTTGGTTAACCAGTTGCCTTGACAGTTAAAAGAAAAAGGAGTGGGGGGGGGATATTTTGATGCTATTCTTGATTTATTCTAGAAGGTGTGGAGCGTGGGGTGGGCAATGAAGGGAGGGGAGGCGTCCTTGGTTGTGGGCATAGCCCTGGCCCAAGTTCTGTTCACGCTTAGTCACTTTCTGGTTGTACAAACCATCCTTCTGGACCTATTTATTTATTTATTAATAATAATTATTATTTTTAAAATTATTTATTGATTTATTTATTGGCTATGTTGGGTCTTCATTGCTGCATGTGGGCCTTCTCTAGCTGTGGAGAGCAGGTGCCACTCTTCGTTGCGGTGCGTGGGCTTCTCAGAGCGCCGTCTCAGTAGTTGTGGCACACGGGCTTAGTTGCTCCGCGGCATCCTCCGGGACCGGGGCTCAAACCTGTGCCCCCTGCATTGACAGGCAGGTTCTTAACCATTGCGCCACCAGGGAAGTCCCCTATTTCTTTATTTGTAAATTGAATTGGACTATAACAAACATTCCTGGGCTTTTCACATACGAAGGACTCCCCCCTCCTTTTTTTTTAGGTATAAGTAGCACTTGGAGGGTAGCATTTGTGAAAGGAAAAGGGGGGGAATGCTGGATTGAGCAGGGGAGGCGTCAGAGGGCAGTGCCAATGTGAGAAAGTCTCTGCCAGCCCAGGGGCCGAGAAGACCCATTTTTAAGTGGTGAAAATTACACACTCTCCCTGCGTCAGACCTTAAAGCAACCCTCATTTACTGAGTGGTTACTGAGCTAAGCACTTGATAGATATTTTGCAGTTCCACTGCTGCATGAGGCCACGCTCCTTCTCCAGCTGAGCAAACACTGGCGCAGGAAAGGCAAGTGACTTGTTCAGAGTCACACAGTGAGGGAAGGGGTTAGAAGGCTGAGCACTTAGCTGCTGCATCTCCTCTCATCAATATAAATGTTCTGTGTTTGCTGACTGGGAACCACACACCGTGACCAAAAGCTCTAAGACTCTGGTAGTGCTTTTTTTTTTTTTTTTTTTTTTTTTTGCGGTACGCGGGCGTCTCACTGCTGTGGCCTCTCCTCTTGCAGGGCACGGGCTCCAGACGCGCAGGCCCAGCGGCCATGGCTCACAGGCCCAGCCGCTCAGCGGCATGTGGGATCTTCCCGGATCGGGGCACAAACCCGCGTCCCCTGCATCGGCAGGCGGACTCTCAACCCCTGAGCCACCAGGGAAGCCCTGGTAGTGCTTTTACATGGCCTTGTATGTTTATTAGTCATCACGACGTCTACATGGAACGAAGAGGCAGGTTCAGCAGTGTGAGAGGTTATCTTTCTGTGTCCGCTCCATCAGTCTGGCTTGGGGGGTGGACCTGGGGCCTTCTGAAGTGATGCTGGGCCTCTAGCACGCTTTCCCCGTTTGTACGGGGCTTTCTAGTTAATGGGGTTCTTTGCTGCAGGACGACCCTGTCCATGCAGGCCTATGTAACGGAGTAATTGAAACGGTCCTAGGTCATTGTCTGCATTCCGTGTGGCTGAACGGGCAGCCTGTCCATGACGTGGCAGCCCCATCCTTGACCTGGGAGAGGCCGGGAAGCACCTCGTAGCGCAGGAGGTGTCTGGCCGAGTTAGGAGCCCTGTTATTACATAACAGCACCTAGGCTTAGCTGGATGCCTTCCTCCCGGGAAGCTCTCCGCATTCTGCAGATACTATCTCGGTTTGTTTTCTGGGAGGAGGGAGAGATGAGTTCCTCTGTGAGGGATTTGAATACAGGTATTGAGAAATGGGGTTGCTGGGTCATTCTTCTCCTTGTCTGGATAAAGAATTTTGAATACCCTGAAATTTTAGTTGTTTGTCCCATAAGTAAGGCCTATGGTAGAAAACAATCCTGGCCTGAGGATTTCCCTGTTAGTAGAACTTGGTGCTGGGAATTCCCTGGTGGTCCAGTGGTTAGGACTCCACAGTTTCACTGCCGAGGGCTCGGGTTCAATCCCTGGTTGGGGGACGAAGATATCCTGCAAGCCTCGTGGTGCGGCCAAAAAAAAAAAAAAAGAATCTGGTGCTACTTAATGGGTGTTGGCCATAGATCGCAGGAACTGTCCGGATCCTTGGAAATGCCAAAGAACTTGTAGTTTTGGCCACCCACTCTTGTCTATAAATACCTTTGTCTATATTGTGTTAAAACTAGCAGGATAGGCAGACTGGATTGAGGAGACCTGGACTGAATCTCAGCTACCTCCCAGGGGTCTGTTTTCTCTCCTCTAGCGTGAGACCCTGGGGCTGGGTGCTTCTCAGGGAGTCTGCATAAGTAGTCACCTCTTGGAGGATTCAGGTGCCCATTGAAAGGTCCAAGAAGTCCTACAGTTAAAGAGAATCGGCAGCTCTTTGTAGGCCAGATTATAATGTCCCCTGGGAACTGTGGGATTAGGTGCCGCTCGAGCAGCCTCCCATGTCTGAGGTGAGTCTCACCCCACTCTCTCTGTTCTATCTGTTGTGGGTCACAGGCACCTCTGCTCGGTCAAGGGGTGGTCACCATCTTGGGTGGGCAAACTGTGATGGGAGGAGCGTTGTGTTACTACTAGTGCTTGTCTAACTCATTACGCAGCGTGACCAGGCTCTGGAGGGAAGAAGAAAAATCAGGACCCACCTGGACTGAGGCTTGAGACCCTCGGCAAATAGAAGTATGCGGTTGTATGACTGGAAGGGAATTGGCCATAGTCTGGCCAGTCTCTTTTATTTTCAAAGGTGAGCAGTCTTCAGGCCCAGAGAGAGGCAGCACGATCCTCCTAGGATCCCGCAGTTAACGAACGGCCGAGGTTTGACATCACTCAGAGCAAGACACCAGCGCTATTTAATCTGCCAAATGGTGTTAGGATGTCTTTCCTGGACAGTGTAGGCAATGCTGTTTGCTTAGGATGGCCTTTGGCAGTGCTGTTGTTGTCCTAGCACTGGCAAACCATCTCTTGGGCCCAGAGGGGAGGGTGAGAAATCATACCTCTGGTAGAAGGCTCTGAGTACACGAGCACACCACATGGTCCATTGGCTCTGTCCGCGCGCTCCATGGCTGAAGGTTTACTGCACTGCCTTCGGTTGGACGGGCACCTTTATTTTTCTGTTTCGGGGTTTTTGCTGTGGTTGGGTCATATCTCTCCTCCTCCAAATTCCCTGTCCATGCTCCACCCTCCACTCCCCAGGCCTCCACCCAGCTGGCCACAGCTTCCTTATCCTTAACTACATGCAAACTGGGTTTTCACAAGCATGATGAACTGGGTATTTTGGGCAGGCTCCAGAGGAGAGTTCGGGAGGGCAGGCCTGGAGTCAGGAATGTTTCCTGCAACCCGTGCATCCAGTGGGCAGGCCTCCCTCGCCCTGCCCTGGGCTGGGGATGCCCCAGCTAGGAGGGCAGGGGCACTAGGGCAGGTTGGAGAACTCCAGCCTCTTCCAAGCCTTTGGATGCCTCCTGGAAAAGCGGGACCTGAAACTTTTATCACCACGGCTACAGGTGAAAGACTTTCATTTGGCTGTGCTGGTCCTACAAAGACTGTTTTATTTATGTGTTTCTGAGCCCTTAAAAATTCTTTTAGGGCACATCAGTGGGGAGTTAATAGAAACTTTGAGATAAGAAAAATGCCTGCAGGGTAAGCAGAACCTCAGCCAGCCAGCTCTGAGTTGTGTGCTGGTAGCTGGTAGGTTGGTTCTCAGAGAAGTGGCTAGGTGGATGGGTAAGTGAGCTGCGGACTGTTTTCTCCACCGCCTTAGTTTTCAGTGACTAAGTGGGTTTTTTTTTTTCTTCTTGTGGTGTGGAGGGAGGACTGCTTCAAACTTTTCTCCAGACATGTTAGCTCCGAAAGGGTCCTCTAGCATTTCTGGTTTGTGCCACAAAGAAAGCTTTGAGGGGGATGTTTGTGCCCCCTCCCCCCTTCCCCGTGAACCGAATCACCCTTGAAGATACTCCGTGTTAGCAAGAAGGAAGTTTCTATCGTCCTCTGAATGTTGAGTTTAAAGTTAAACAGAAGAGATGTGAATATAAGCCAGGCATCACTAAGGCAGTCAATTTGTTTTCCCCCAAAGTAATGTCCTAAAGACTTAAAAGCCCTCCGGGCACTCAGTGTTTCCATTTATCAGCATAAGTGCGGGCTATGCTGTGCAGTCCAAGCCTAGCTGCTTAGGGGTTTGGAGGCTTGTCCCCAGTCCCGGCTCTCTCTGGGCTCACTCGGTTCTCCGTCTGTAAAATGGTACAGTAATTTCTGCCACCCTGTGGATGATGGTGAGAATTAAATGGGCTGGGAGCTTGCAGCCCTCAGCCCCTGTTCTTAGGAAGAGAAAGCTGTGACTTATGAAACCTATGGGTTATGTTCAGCTTTGTATGAGGCCCCGGACAGTATCAAGGCGGACTGATAAAACTTTTTTTTAGACCCAGATGTTTTGGGTTCAGTTAACTAACTACCTGGTCCCTGAGTGCATGTTGTGGGCCAGATAGGTTGGGCGCCAAGGAAGCCGGCTGGGGGCTTGGCTTCTCTGTCATTCCTTGGGGCTGCTGGGTCCAACTTGTTTAGTTGAGTGATTTTCAAATGGAGCTGATCTTGAACCCCAGGGGGTGTTTGGCAATGTCCGGAGATATGTAGGATTGCCATTCCTTGGGGGTTGCTACTGGCATCTAGTGGGCAGAGGCCCGAGATTCTGCTAAACATCCTGCAATGCACAGGACATACCCTCCCCATGACAAAGAATTATCCAGCCCAAGGTGTTAGTAGTGCGGAGGGTGAGAATCCCTGGTTGAGTGTCTGGTGTGAGTGAGCATGTGTGTGTGTTTCCTGTTCTACATTCGGGAAAGGAGACCCATATGTGCTGCCCCGGTGATCACTGTGGTGGGTGCGCATCTGTGCCCCAGTCCTGGTGTTGGTTATGGGAACATCAGGATCGAAGCAGGCCCATGAAGAACCCTTAGAATCCAACAGGAGAAAGAATTTAATTGGATTTATTTAGTGGTTCTATTAAATTGTCTTCGCTTCTATTTTGAGACTTTCTCTTCAAAAATTACAGTAAAACACAAAAGGAAAGAAAACCCACATTATCCCTCCACTTTTTCTTGGAAGAGGGCCTGGTGAAAGAGTCAGAGTTCCCCACCTCTTCGGATGTAACTACTTTTAACAACGTGGTATGTCTGTAAATGTTGCCCATCTCTAAATTCCATTTCAGGGCCTTTGTGCATATATATGTGTGTATGTATATCCTTACATATGAGAACATATATATTCTTATATACACATGAATGTGTTTTTACTCATGCGTATATATGAATAAGGTTGGAAAGAAATTAATTTTTGGAAATAAGGATGGAAAGAAATTAATTTTTGGAATCTTAAGCCGTCAGAGACTTATATAATGACCAGAGGCAGCCCTGATTATGTATATGGGCAAAGCATTTGTGAACAATGTCTCCTTTGAGTAACATACAAAACAAGCTTTTCTTTAGCATTGGCCGTGCAAGTCGGCCTTCTCCGATGAGGGCCTCTCTCTATTCCTCCCACCTTTGAGCAAACATTATTTATTGCGGCTGATATGTGATCAGGTCTTGATTTGGGGCTTCTTTTTGACGCTCTTCCTTTGTGGGATCTCACCCATGCGCCCCTGGAGACCCTCTGGCTGCCAGAACCTTTGTTTGCCAACCACCCATGTGGTGCCAGTAGCATCTGTTTTGTGGCGAGCGGTCCCCAGAGTCCCAGCATGGCCTGGGGATGGTCTCTGTGATTGGACCTGGATGCCTTCTGGAGTCACTTTTGGGCTCAGAAATAATGGCTGTGCTCTCCTCCCCCTCCCCTCTCCTCCCTGACCCCCTTTCCTAGCCTGAGCCATTTTTAGCTTTGTTTCTAGTAACTTACCAAATGTTTTATGGACAGGCAGGGGAGGGGGAAAGGGAACTCGTCTAAGTTAACCTACGTCGTGCCAGCCACGGCGCTCAGTGATTGTCACTTCACCAGCCCTTTGATGCCAGTAGGTGGGCTTCTCGGTGAGCCAGGTGGGGAACCCGCCTGAGGTTCCACAGGCAGCAAGTGTCGATGACTGGATCGACTCAGACAGGCAGCAAGTGTCGATGACTGGATCGACTCAGATCCCCAGACCCCTGAGGTGGTGGTGAACCACCACCACGTTTAGATGGCTCGGAGCTTGGCGGGGCTCTGAGGCTGGAGGCTCCGTGCCCACCCACAGGCGGCAGGGGCTGCGGACACGTGCCTTCCGTGTGGAGAGCCTGGAGAATGGACACATTGGGAGGCCTTTTAGGATCCTCTGGGGGCTGGAAGAATCAGGTGAAGCCTGGGATTGGTAAACCATCGGAACTTCACAGATGGAAGGAACAGGCAGAGAAAGGGGAAGCTGATTGCCCAAGATCAATCAGTTAGTTTGTACTTGATGAATGAGAAGTGATTTCCCTGGTTCCTTGAAGAGAGGGTGGACTTTTGATCGTTAGGAGGAGTGCCAGGGAGTGGGGAGCTCTGGGGTGCGGTGTTGCTTGGAGCAGGAAGTAGAGTGTGAGCCACTGTGGTAGGAAAGTCGTGTAAGGGCAGAGCAGGGAGGGGTCATGGCCAGAGGATGGATTGGGTCTCCGGCGAGATCCATCAGTATTTTAGGGAGCGATGAAGGAGCTGCAGGTGAGACCTTCCCCTGGAGGATGGGGCAGCTCAGTGGACAGTGGTACTTTAAGGTCCTTTGGTCATTATTCGGAATGAGAGATTATTTAGACAGAGATTATAGGGTCCAGCTCTGTCAGAAATTAGAGATGGTGGCTGTCTGCAATGAAATAGGAATCCTTTCCAAAATCCAACTTTTTTACAGGAAGACTTCCTGGTCTGGAATCGAGGTGGCATTTTTCTTTTCCCAGCTGTGACTCACCATATGTTTTCAGACAGTTAACATTAAGTTTCCCACACTGAATTGGAGTGTACTGTGGGGTGTGGGTCTTTGCACAGCTTCGCTTTTTTAAACCCTCTTTTTGATCCCTCAGACTGTCTTCCTGCCTAAGCCTCTGTAGTTGTGGTGGTTCAGGGGAACGGGGCTGGGGGCTTTGTGTTATGATGCTCAGACTCTGGATACGTTTCCTGGCCCCTGGCGGGTACCGAGCCAAAGGTGAATGAATGATTGAATGAATGAGTGAAGCCCGTGGTGCTCAGGGTGGTTTATAGATGGTCTGACATGCTGTCGGGTCGCTTGGGTGGTACGCGGCGCACGTCTGAGCAGAGCGTCCTCCCACTGTGCAGTGAGCAGTTAGCGTGGTGCTGGTTGCGGTGATGTGCAGGCAGAAAGCTTGGTTCTCGGAGGATGGGTCTGAGGTCCCTGTCTGGTGACAGCTGGCAGGGTCACTGCAGAGGAGGTGCCCATCCCGCTGGGCTTTAAATTGGGCTTGAGCTCGTGGAATTCTAAGTCCTTCCCTGTAGTCTGGGGTTCATCGTTGGTGTGATCTGCTGGGCTTCGCTCTGGCTTTGGAAATGCTCTCACCCCCTGATGACCCTGGAGCTGGGAGCCGTGATTCCTAAAGTGTCCCGGTGCTTGGCCCCAGGCTGCTTCTGTGGTTATCACCCTCTCCCTTGCCACCCCTGCTGTCCTGTCTTGCTTGAGGGTTTGAGATTGAACGGCCACTCCTTGCACTGAGGGGTGAGGGTTGCCCCCTTGAGTTCTTTCCTGGAATCCAAAGGAATGAAAGAGGGAAAAACCACGCTTGGTTTGGGCGAGGATTTCAGTTGATGGGTCTGGTAGTTCCCCTCTGTGAAAATTGTTTTCTTTTGACCAGAGTCTGGGCCATGGTGTCATTGTCTAAATGTGGAATGTAGCTGTTATGTGTTCTGGGAAATAAAAACCAAGACTGATCTGGGGGATCCATAGAGGTAGAAAAAGGAGGGGGGGGCCAGTAGAACATTCCGGAGAGGGGGGAGGGGGGAGAAAAACGATTCTGTTGTTATCCTAGAGAAAGAACTTGTTAGATTTGGAGAGAGTGAAGATAAATTTGCCCTTAAGGGCCTCCGGTTCCTTTTGGAGACTTTTCTTGCAAAAAATGAAATGAAACTCAGGAGATGTAGCCGATTGGGAAACAGCACATTCTGTCCATAATGAAAGGTCGTCCCACAAGAATTTCTTTCTCTATTTTATTCCTTTAGCCAAATTTCTGTTGCTAAAAGGGGAAAGGGGGTAGAGACAGGCTTATTTATTTTCTTAGTTGAAACCTCAGGTTTTATATTTCAAGCCCATTTTTCTGGGTCAGAACAAGCAAAGCCCAAGGACTGATTCACTGTGGTGTTCTAGAAGCTGTCGTTGCCCAGACCCTCGCACACTGGAGGCGCCGGCCACAAGGTGCTATCGATGGAACTTTTTTCTTCCCCTTTTGACTTAGAGTATAACTTAAAGTGCACAGACCTCAGGTATCCAGCTCTGTGCTTTTTACGTTTACGCCTGTGTAACCACGACCCAGATCAAGATAAAGGAGATTTTCCAGTCATCCTAGAGGCCCTCTCGTGCCCCTTCCCAGAGAGAACCACTTCGGACGTCTATAACGGTAGCTTTTCTCTTTTTGAATGTCATATACATAGAATCATCACTGGTGTTTTTTTTTTTTTCTTTTTGCTTTGCGGTACGCGGGCCTCTCACTGCTGCGGCCTCTCCCGTTGCGGAGCACAGGCCCCGGACGCGCAGGCCCAGCGGCCATGGCTCACGGGCGCAGCCGCCCCACGGCATGTGGGATCTTCCCGGACCGGGGCACGAACCCGTGTCCCCTGCATCGGCAGGTGGACTCTCAACCACTGCGCCACCAGGGAAGCCCCATCACTCGTGTTTTAATTTTAATTTCATACCCCTCCTCTCTGTCAAAATCCAGTCTTTTGGAATCTTTGGATGTTTCTTCATAAGAATGCTTTTTGTGTCTTACCTGTGTGTCACAGAATTATTGGCGCAAAAGCCTAGAGCACACCTTTGTCTGGGACACTCAGGTCCCCAGGCTGCTGGATGCCGTGGGGACTGGCCTCTGCCCATCCTTCGGCCCTTTTTAGTTCCTCCACCCTGCCCATCCTCCGGCCCTTGTTAGTTGCTCCTTCCCGCATCATGCCATCCTTCGGCCCTTTTTAGTTCCTCCACCCTGCCCATCCTCCGGCCCTTGTTAGTTGCTCCTTCCCGCATCATGCCAGGCCCCCGTGCATGCTGTCTCCACAGCTTAACCTGCTGTTTTCCTTCTCATCCTCCACTCGCCACAACCTCGGGGGACTCCTGGGGCGGCTGCTGTATTTTGCCCCCTCTTGAAACTACAGTCCTTTCCCTGCAGGGCTGGCTGCTCTGTTTGTAATCGTCATTGCCTGGTGTGGTTATTTGATTAACATGTGCTTTCCCTTTAGATGGAGAGCAGGGCAGTATCTGGTGCATAGCGGATGCCCAGTTCAAGTTGGTTGGATGATCGCAAGGGCTCATGGAGCAGCTTTTGGCTCTTTTCGGGGGCTCTTTGCCGGGGGGTGGCGTGTACGATGCCTGCCAAGGTGGTTTTGTTCTTGGGGATTCTGTGTGTGTTTCCAGGTAGGAGATGTTTCAAGCACATGGATTGTCAAGGTCCCCGATGTCTGTGTCACAAGTGACCTCATTTCTCGTCCAGCCTCATTCCTGCACCCCGGCGCTTCCCCAGGCCCCTCTGGAGCAGCCTCCCTCTCCTGCTCGCTCTCTTGGCCAGGATTTTAACATATATCACAGGCTGCTAGGCTAAGAGCTTGGGACTTCCCCTCACCACACTCAGAGCCTTTGATCTTTCGCTTTGGAGGTAACATCAAAAGGAAGGCTGAGGAAGACAGCCAGGCTGTGAAGTTCAACGTTCAAGTTAATAGCTTCACTGAAGGTTGCATTGCGTCCTGGTAGCATCGCGGAGGCTGAAGTAAACATGGCGATTCTGCCACATTTTCCTGGAAATGGAGCTAATATTGTAAAAGGGCTTCATTTGCATTTGGAATGAACTCGGGGCTGCAGGGAGAGCTTCTTTCCTTCACCCCCTTTCCTTGGAAGGGTGGAAACATGGGGGAGAAGCTGTGTGTTGGGGGTGTGTGGAGAGGGGGAGATGGAGTCCAAAGGGAGGATGAGAGAGAGGTGACCCTGTGGATCACGCCCTGGAAGTTCCCTTTCCCCAATTCCGGGATGTGCTGTCTGCCTGCCTTTCTGTGTGGCATCTCTGTACCCCTTACTCTTCCCGGTTCAGCTGGGTGTTTCCGAATTCTGATGGAATTCAACAAAGGCCGCAGGCAGGTTGCTTAGCTGGGGCTCTGGGAAGTCTTGGGCAGCCCGAACATTGCAGCAGTGAGAGGGCAGCTGGCCCGAGAGCTGGGAAGGGAATTACCAATAAAAGCAAAGGTGAAATCAACCCTCCTCTCTCCCCTGTTTGGTTCCTCTGCCGAGCTTTGTGGACACTTGTTTGGAGGTTGTTTCATTGAACATTTTCTGGAATGCTTCCTTTTTAGATTTTCGTCCAAAGCTGCATTCGAATAGTTTTCTAGCACGTTCTGGCCTCAACACCAGTGGCAAATGATTTACTTCGGGGGATGGTTTTGCTTCCTTAAGCCGACCATCTTCCCCACACTTGCCTGGGTTCCTTTCGTTGTGTGTCCCGAGCTTCCTGGGAGCATCTGCCCCTGTCACCGTTCAGCCTCCGGAGCCACCGCTCCCCTCACTGTCAGCCCTCCCCGCATTCACCTGTCTCTCACCTCACGCGTCTCTCCCTGCAGGGCACTCCAGCCCCTTCCCGCACCCCCTCCTCCCCCTTTTCTCAGTATCTTTCAACCCTGATTAATTCAGCATGACGTAGCCAGAATTCCCACTAGATTTCTTTGCTGTGGTTTCTTAGGTTCTCTCATCCTTTACCCCCTTCATGATTTTTGGCGTCACTGTATACCACATGCACTGTTATTTATTTGGTGCATTCAGACATTTGATTCACTTCTTTAAACTCAATTGCTCTATAAGTCTTAACGTCTGTGAAATTATGAGTTTGACGTGGTACTTATTTTTTTCTAATACACCTGAATCTAATCCTGTAACGACTCAGGTAACATCTTTTTTTTTTTTTTTGCGGTACGCGGGCCTCTCATTGCTGTGGCCTCTCCCGTTGCGGAGCACAGGCTCCGGACGCACAGGCTCAGTGGCCATGGCTCACGGGCCCAGCCGCTCAGCGGCATGTGGGATCTTCCCAGACCGGGGCACGAACCCGTGTCCCCTGCATCGGCAGGCAGACTCTCAACCACTGCGCCACCAGGGAAGCCTTAGGTAACATGTTGTACCGCCTGAAATCATGCTTGGTAGCTCCACAGTTGGGGAAACGCTGCTTTAAAAGAGAGATTCCCTCCCCCCAACCCCTTCCCTTTTTGGTGGCTTGCAGGTTTGGGCATCTGTTGACGCCTAGCTGTCTCTTCTTTCTCTTCCTGCGCCTGAGGCCAGCTGACCCCTGCTCAGCTCGAGCTTGTATTCAAAATTCTGCACACAGAATGGTTGTAGGGTTCTGGAAATCAGTTTTTTAGTGACTAGAATTCATTCCTGATCTGGTAGGTCCCTCCTCCATCGCTTCTCATGCTGCCTGTCTAAATCTGCAGACGTGTTCTTGGAGTCCTCACAGTTTTTCAGGGTGGCACCATTTTTCGAGGCGGATCGTGGAGCTGGCTGGGGCAGCTCGAGATCGCTCTGGGTTGAGTTACCTTCTAACAGGTCTCGGCAAATCCCTGCCACCTCTCAATCGGAGTTGTTGGCACGAGTACCCAGTGGTTCTAGGTTTTCAGCCCTTGAGGCTCTCAGCAGCATTCATTATACATGGCCATTTGGTGCCTTGTTGCAAAGGCGTCTCCTGCCAGTGATGGGCGTGGGCTTCTGGGTATTCCTCAGAAAATACAAGATGCCAGCCTGGGGAGGGGTCTCCAAAGCTTCAGGGGTGTTGAGGAAATGCTGCTCTGGGAGGGTGCTACTGCTTGCCCTAATCCCTTGAGCTCGATGCCCGGACTGGCTTCCCTGAGATGGGTGTTTTTTGCCCAGCTTAAAGCTATAAAAGGCCATTGTCAGCTTTGTTTAGCTTCTCAATTCATGTTCCTTAGCAGATGGTGAATTGAAGCTAGCATTCCTGGACAGAGCCTCTCATACATTTAAGAAAACCTGTTGAGTCTCCTGTAGGGGGAGAGGCGAGGGAGAGATGAAAGGCTTTCTCTAGACCTGCTTGATAGCATGGACTGTCTTTTAGGTAATTAAGGGAGACCATGAAAGACAAGCACACGTGTCCATTTACTTTTCACTTGGGGGTCTTAAATCTTTGCTTGGTCTCCTTTAACTTTACACCTGTGAGTCACCTTTGGGCCCCCACGGGCTCTGTTTTCATCGTTCCCCGTCTCGTCTGCTGAAACGCACCATTGGGGATTGAAGAATGGGGCTTTTGGGGGTCTTTGGGAACTTTGAGTTTTCCTACGGAGCCTATAGAAGCTTGCTTCTGTATTTGCTGGGCAGGGCCTTCTGGTGAGAGTGGCTGGGGTGAGGCAGCCAGGTGAGGGGTCACTGGAGCAGGTGCAGAGGATGTGCCTCTGAGTCATTCTTTGTGACAGCAGCTCCTACCCATGGATGTGTCCTACCCATCAGGTATTAGGACAGTGGTTTCCCAAATGTGCTGTACACTTGAGTCAACCGGAGATCTTTTATAAAAATGTCAGCGCCCAGGTTCCACTCTGCGGGAAGAGCCAGGGAATTCACAATTTACAAAGTTTACAATTTTCAATCAGTAATTGTAAAGATCCCTAAGTGATTCCAAAGTCTAGGAGGCACTGTCTTAGGAGGACGAGACTTGAGTCATCTGCGTTGAGTCACTTATGCTAATCGTTCACCAGGTCGCTCTGAGTATTTACATATGTCACCTCAATGAGTCCTCAAGCAGGTAAGGAGATAGCTGGTGTGGTCCCCATTTTATAGGCAAGACAGCTGGAGTTCAGAGAGGTTTGAGCACCTGACCAAGGTCACTGAGTTAGTCTTCGGTGGAAGGAGGCTTTGAATCCAGGTGTATCTGCCTCCAGAGTCCACGTCATTGCCCTGGTTAGGGGCATGGGGGTGTGGTGGGGGATGGTTCCGGTAGGTTGGAAAACATTTGGTATCTGCATGCTTAAGCCGTGACATTTGAGCAGTAATTTTCTGACATAGAGATTAGAAGATTCCAGGGGCAGGAAACCACATGAGCAAAGGCACGGGGAGTCATGGAGTTCTCAGAAAGGCAGGGTGGCTGCAATGCTGTGTCAAAGGGCAGGTAAGAGATCGGGTGGTGGTGGATGGTTCTGAGGCTAGAAAGGTGGTTTGGGACTCTACCGTGAAGGACTTGGAATGCCATGTGCTAGAGAGACCTCAAATTCTCATGGGCACATGAATCCTCCGGGGTGCTGGTTAAAATGCAGATTCTGGTATTGTAGGCCTGGGATGACGGGTCCTGAAAGTCTGCATTTCTCCCACCTCTTAACAGTTGCTCCTGCCTTCACGCCTTGACTGTGAGGCTTCTTGGCAGTGGTTCTCAAACTTTGCTGCACGGCAGAATCACCTGGGAAACTTTTAAAATCCTAATGCCCAGGTCATGCTCCATTCCAGTTAGGTCAGAATGTCTGGGGGGATGGGAGCCAGACATCGGTATGTTTGAAGGATATTCAAGTGACTCCAGGGTGCAGGACTGAGAAACGCTGCTGTAGGGGGTGGGATGGTCCTTGCTGAATTTGAATGGTGGGGGGGGGGCCTGACTGCTCCATTCATAGAGTGGAGAGGACAGATTGGTGTGAGAACGATGATCCCAGTTGTTTTCTTACTTTATTCACGGAGTCTGCAGTATCTGCTGAGTGCCTGCAGCAGGCCAGGTACCGTTCTGGGGGCTGTGGGTACAGCAGTGTGCTGCTATGATGGTCTGAACTAGTGGGAAGACGGGGTTCCGAGAGCAGAAGCATTTTAGGAAGGAGGATACCCGGGACTTCTGAATTACCCGTAATTTGGTTGGGACCCCAAACTGAAATTCCTTTTTCTCTCTGTGATGAAAGGGCTTAGTGGGCATTGAGTAGTGAGCTAGCAGAGGACAGATTAACTTGCTGCACCCAGATCCTTTAGAAGCCTTGTCATTTATGTACAAGCACCTTGCCTGGCTAACCACTTCTGCAGCTTCCTTAAGGATCTCCTCTAAGGAATATTTGCTTTGCTTCTTTTGGGGTTACTTTAAGTGTTTGAAGGTATCTGCAATTCACGTTTTTCAACAGTTTCAACTGATGGGTGAGAACCAGTAAGCGCTGACTGAGGCTTTCTAGATATTCCGCTGTCTCTGTAACCCATGAGCCTGTTGCTGGAACTTGATACGGACGCAGAAAATAGTAAAGTTGGCAAGTGAGAACAGGGGTGCACGAACTTACGGCATAGCCTCTGGAGGAGCCTGGCCTCTGAGTAGTGGGGCTGGTTGGTTAGGGAACATGTTAGTTTCTGGTGAGCATCCGGCTGAAACACTGGAGGTCAAAATCCTGAAATATGCCATGCTCTGCATTCCCCTCCCAAATCTTCATGAACCAGGAACTGTAAAGGGCATAGGTAGGGGACTTCAGGACTGTGGTGGGTCCTGTGGAAGGGCCATCTGCTTGTAGTTACCTATTTGGAGTATCACTCCCGCTGGAGCCAGATTAAGCCTGTCTAGTAGTTTCAAGACCCGGTGATGCTTCTAGAATGGAAGTACACGCTGGGCACTTGGAGCTCTGGTTGTTGATTATGTTGGTACATGAATTCAGGAAGCCCTGTGCTAAGCCTGGATCCTGAAATGAGAAGATTTCACACAAGGGTCAGAGACTCTTGTTTGCCCTTGGACCTTTCTACTTTAAACCCCCTCTTATTCTTACAAGGGCCCTGGCTTGGCTGTTACACTATATGGTCACCCCTGTTATTTTCAAAGACGGCTGTGGCTAGTAACCTTCGCATCACTTGAGGAAGTATGGATTAGAGCTAGGGAAAAAGCTGCAGGGCGGCTTCTGCCCGTTACCCCTCTGCCACCTCCCCTCTGCCATCGTCGGGGCACCATCGTCCTGGGGCGAGTTGGGAATTTTTTGGACCTTAGAAAACCTGAAATCTTTGTGAGTCCAGGCTACGTCAGTTCCTTTCCTCTGCCATCTCTGCAGGATTCTGGAGGAATAATTAGTTAATGTTTGCAGAGCACTTTGAAATGCTCAGATGAAAGGCACCAGAGAAGCACAAAGTATTATTATTTATTATTAGTCTGAACCAGAATGGGCAGTGCCTCTTGTCTGAGCCAAGCCCGTTCCTTCTGCTGTCTTTTTCTGCCCAATAAAACTGAAGAAAAGTGTGAGGGACCGCACTCAGTCATGCACTCAGTCATCGTCTGTCTGAGACTGTGGCCGGGGAGGTGGAGAAACATGGGCGCACAGTGGGTGCAGAGCAGGGGGCTCTCAGCCTGGGCATGACCAGGGCTTCCATGCCTGTGGGGTCTGGGGTGAGGCGGGGGTTTGCCATTGGTTGTCCTTGCCTATGCTCCGTGTATTGTGTTTTTAATTTCAATTTCGCTTGATTCAATGGTATTAATGCTAAGGAATCTGCTTCCTGGGGACCCAGAGGTACTTGTGTCAAGAGAGTCTGGACCGAGAACGATCTTTTGCTGTGGTAGAATGTTCCAGATTGATTTATATTGGCCTCAAGTATGTGTGTATCAACATTTCATTTCTTCATATAACATTTTGGCATGCTAAGGCAGGTTACCCCGCAGCTCGGGGCAGAGCACGGCACCCCAAGGGGAGCTCTCTGACTCTTTCCCCTTTCTTTCTTAGGCTGGAATTGAATTTATCAGCTGCCCGGGTTGGTGGGGGAGATGGAACTGGGAGGGGGCTGGGGAGGGGGGGAGGAAAGAAAATCCTTGGGCCAGTCCTTTTGGAAATGAGAGATTTGGTTTACCTTCTGCTTATCAGCAGAATGATTGGTACCCCCCCCAACACCCCCGCCAAAAGAAAAAAAAAAAACCTTAGCAAGTCATTAATAAATAGCCCTGCTGCCCCCAGATCTTGACATCTTCCGAGACAGGAGCACCGTGTGAGCCCCCGGCAGCCTCTGCTCCTTGGCGTTCTGTAAACTAGATGGTGTCTCTTTGCCCCGAGGCTCAGAAACCCGGAGGACTGCCCACTTCTTGAGGCTTATCTCCAGTTTGCAAAGAGCCCCCGGCTAGCAGGGCTGCGGATTCTTGTACCAGCAACAGCCTCACCCAAAGCATATTACCTTCGACTCTTAGTCTCGTCTTAACACGGAACAGCCAGTGATACTCATATCCTAGTTAGCAGTGAAGCCAAAAATTGGTACATGTTTTCTATACCTGAACAATTTCTTGTAGGAACCGTGGATTTAGTTTATAAGACTTACCTAAACTATGAGGGATTCGGAGTAACATCTGGGGCAGGACCTGAGAGTTTTCTGAATGATTTTCTCCATGAGCTGGGCACGGCTGCTGGAATGAAGGACCCATGCAGTGGGTGGAAGCGGGTGGTGTCCCATCTTACCCCTGAGGAAACGGAGAAATTGACCAGCGATGGAGAACTAAGCCTCCTTCTTTCTGGTCCCTCCTCAGGTGCGCTTTTCAGCTGCGCACACCGTTTCCTTTGCCACTTGTACTTTAGTGACGGAGACACCGTTAAATGGGAATTCTTGGGGGAACCCTGCTGCTCTTGGTCCGAGCCTGGCTGGGAGCGAGGGGTGGGGATCGGGGTGGATGTGACCCTTTGCATTTGAGCCGAGGAGAGGGCTGGCCACCTAGAGACACCCTGTCTGGTCACCGAGGACTTTCTCCCTTCCACCCAGCGTCCTCCTTGGTGGGCGTGCACCTTGCAGCATCGCCTAAGAAAGCATCTAGTTATTGGAGGAGCCAAGCATTCCCGTCCTAGTCACCTTATTTTTCAGGAAAATGACCAGAGGAACCAAATTTTTATTAAGTCCCCTGCTGGGCCCATTCATTGTGTCTCATTTACTTTTCACAGCAGCTTTGCAAACATAGTATGTTTATGTTAATTTTACAAATGAGAAAATTGAGGTCCAGTGTAGACCTTTAGTCTTTGAAAATGCATCTTCTTCACAAACCAGAATTTTTGCAAAGAGGGCTGGAGACAGCTGAGTAAGGTGGCATTGGAGCCATCAGCACGTAATTATGGAGTAGGCCCAGTGCTGGGTGATGGAGGAACTGCTGGTCTCTAAGAGGCATTGAGTAAATTTTTTTTTTTTTTTGCGGTACGCGGGCCTCTCACTGTTGCGGCCTCTCCCGTTGCGGAGCACAGACTCCGGACACGCAGGCTCAGCGGCCATGGCTCACGGGCCCAGCCGCTCCGCGGCACGTGGGATCTTCCCAGACCGGGGCACGAACCCGCGTCCCCTGCATCGGCAGGCGGACTCTCAACCACTGCGCCTCCAGGGAAGCCCACATTGAGTAATTTAATTCATCCCCCCCAGCCCGTCTTCCATCACTGCTGAGGAAACAAATACATTTACATCATTGCATTAGTGGTTGTGAAGCTTCCATGACCTATGCAAAGCGTTTGACCAGTGCCTGGCACATAGCAGGTGCTCAGTAAAGATTAGCCTCTCTCAAGATGTGGGAGGAGATGAAATTCCCTCTCTAGGGTATGTTGCCCTGTTATATTCTCTGCTGCATTCTTTCTGTCCTTTAGGCTTTAGGAAGGCTGGGATGAGCGTCTTCTCAAGGTCCTCAATGTGTTGGTATTGAGAATGGGTGGAAGGTGGCTGGGCAGAGACTCAGCCACCCCTGCAGGCTTTATCCCGAGTCCTTTGTGAGAGCCTTGCTGGGGTGGACAGCCAGGCATCTGTTTCTTTCAGTGCACACTTCCTGAGCGCCTAGCATTCACCAGCTGCAGTGCTAGGAGCTGGAGAGAGAGGTGAGGAAGACGTGACCTTGGGAAGGCAGCCATGAGAACAAGGAAGTGGAGTAAAGTTATGGGTGTGATGGTGGAAATCTGGGCCGCGTCCAGATGCGACACAGGAGCGAGAGTGGGTTTCTGGGGCCAGTGGGACAGAGCACGTGAAACCCAGAATGGGGGTTCTCTCTGTGACCAAAGCGCCTTTGAAGAAGTCCTCAGGAGGGTCCAGGGGAAGCCATGTCTGATTGTGTCTCTGGTTTATTGGATGGGCCCACTGGTGGTTTTAGAGGCCCTTGAGTCCATTTGGAGAAGTGTGCAGTGGCTCAACCCCAGCAAACATAACCAGTTTAAATGTCACCAAACATGGTGGTCCCTTTCACCTTTTGTGTCCTACATAAGTTACGGCTATCTGCTAGTTTACTGGAAAATATATTTTCTTTAAAGTTTTTTCTTTAGGAGTAAAATGATGTGTTAGAAAACATAAAGCAACAAGAAAGAAAGGTCTGTAATCCTGCTACTTGGAGAAAAAGCATTACTAAAGGTGGTTGGTTTTTCTTTTTCAAAGTGGTAAATAGATGAGTGTTTCGGATATATTGATTTTTCAGGCGGGCACGTGGTCACACGGACAGCCAGCATTTTTTCATGTGGGTTTCAGCCAGGCTTGACACCTGCCCCTTAACGAAAAGTAAACCCCTGCCTTATTTGTCTGCCAGTTTCCCTGTGGATCACTGGACAGCGTCGGGGTGGGGGGGAGGCAGGTTGACGTTATGTTAAAGACTTGACAACCCAGAAGCGCTCTGTTGGTTTCTTTGTTGTAACCTTCGAGCTAGCTAGCGACAGGCTGAAATGTCACCTTTGCCCTTCTTTAAAAGCAGGAGTAATAGGTGGTGAGTGGATGGATGCCTCTTAAAATATTGGGAAGTGCTGTGGCCCTAGGTGAGCTTTATAGAAGTTAGTTATGTGTATTGTGTTCGTCTAACAAATGAATCTTCTGACCCTGAAGATAATGAGGTTGGGGGGCAGCGATGCCACCTTACCACTCACCTGAGGGTTCTGGTCACCCAGAACGTGCCTGGCCTACTGTAGGGGCCTGGCATGCTTTTTTGATTGATACAGGCCTTGAGAGCGAGATGTAATGGCTGCCATGCTGATGGGGAACCAGCTGAAAAGAAGGTAGCGGGTGTCCTCATGGAAGCCGGCAGAACTGCCGCCCCCTACTTTACCCCCTCGCTGCGTGTGGATCCAGTCTGGCACTAGTGCTTTGTGCCCCTCTTTCCTGCCTGGAAGTACAAGCATCCTGTACAGCTCAGCTCCCTCTTGCCCTCTCCCCTCCCACTTCCCTCCCCCTTTCCCCTCCAGGGTGGGCTACTGCGTTGGCTTTACCTGATAGGAGGGTGCTTTGCTGAGACTGTACCAGGAGCAAGCTGCCCGTGGCAGTGAGGCAACTGGATGCAGAGGCTGGTGCATTCCTCTAATAATACTAACTTGTGTGTTTATAATATCTGATATTCTATCTTACAGTCTGAGTGCTTTTCAGATACCTTACTATTATCTTTAGTTTATAGATACACTAACCAGGGCTTGTTTGGGGAGACGGGCAGGGTTGTGGGGATAGAAGGAAGGGAACCAGTCTTGACTGAATCCTGAAGCTCTGCTAGAAGCTGCCAAGCAGCTCCATCATGGTTTAGGGGAATCTTTGCATCCACCCTGTGAGGGAGGTGGTTGAGGGGAAATTATTTTACAGTAGCTGGGGGTCGGGGGAGCTGAAATCTCTGCTCGCTGTCACATGGCAAGTTGGGTGAGAGCTGGGACTTGACACCCACGTCACCTGACTCTTAGGCCCCGCAGATCTTTCTCTTCTGTCTCTAGCACCCAGTATAATGCCTGGCTCCCGCATCAATAAATATTTGTTGAATGTTAAATGAGGCTTAAAGAGACCGTTCACACTTGACACAGGAGCACAGAGAGACACACATGTTTTCTGCCCTCGTAACCCTCACTTCCAAGTCCTGTGACCTTGGGCTGGTTGCCTACGGTCTCCCAGCTCAGTTTCCTGAAAACTTATCTGAAAAATGGGTAAAGGACTTAGCAGAGGGCATTTCCTATAGGAAGAACACAAATATTAGAGGACTTCTACTGCGTATTGTTGTCTTTTCATTTTTCCAACCACACAGCTTCCCTTTTTATTTCTACCTCCTAGGAAATAGATTTCTGATGACAAACTGTAGTGTTGGATAATAACAACAACGAAGAAAGCATTCCTGACGTGATTGCCAAAATGCCCAAATGTGACAAATGTCAACTTAATGACGGTGGTCATGGAGCTGACATTTATTCCTTGAGCACTTACCGTGTGCTGGGTTCCACTACCTGGAGTCTTGATTTGGCAGCATCTCTGATTTGAAAGAGCTGTTGTAGCTCCCATTATATAGCCAGAGAAACTGAGGTGCCCTGCCTGAAGTCTCTAAGGAACTGGGTGGTGGTCTGGGATTCCAGCACTAGAATTGGTCCGACTTCCCACTCTTTATAAACTGCACCTAAAACTTGACAACCCACCTGTATTTGTTCTGGGCATTTTCGTATCTCACTTGGCTTGTTTACAGCCTGGCCGTTTGCTCTGCCCATTCTCGGAGTACGTGGTCAGTGCAGGAGGAAACCCACACTGGTCTTTGGACTGAACCAGGGTGCCAGTGGCTGATTCTTGTTTTTCTGCCTGACGGTGGCGAGCCCGGGGCACCAGGGAGGTCTTCGAATTTCCCTTTCCCCACTTTCTGCCCCTTCTTTAGGGAATGTTTTTAACAGGTGAGGCTTTAAATCTTATCGACATCTCTGAAGAAAGAGGAGAAAAAAAAAATCAAGACATGGCCAGGGAGAAAAGCTGTAGGTTTTTTTTTCGAGGTTCTTTTTCCTTTGCCATTTTTCTTTCGTATGCACATTGTAAAACCTCTCTTGGATGATGAGTTCGTGTGGTTTCTTGGTAGCCCTGGAGCAGCTGCTGCTGGGTCTGACCTAGTGCGTTGCAACCCCCTGTTCTGTGGGCCAACTTGTGCCTTGTGTGTCTGCTGTTTGCAGAGGGTGAAAGGGAAGAATCAGAATTCTGTTCGGGTTGCAGACATTTAAGAAATCACTTTAAGTTTGAGGGCCAGTTGGAGGGAAGAGATGCAGTGGCTTAGAACACGAGGCCTGCCGCTGAGCTTTGGTGTACCTAGTTGGAGACCAGACATGAAGGAGACTAGACACAGTAACAGAGGAAAATTCCACTTGACCAGAAGGCTGGGAATGAATGTATTGGTGCATGGGGCGGGAGTAATCTGGAGAGGCGAGGCTGGTTCACGAGGGATGTTTTTGGTCACTTTGCTTTACTTCGGGCTAAGTGTTCCTTTCCCTTTAAGCATGAGATGATACCTGGGGATTGACTTTTCTGGATGGTTTAGAATTGTGCAATGGCCCCGGGCGTTTTATTCCGCTGATACTGATTATGTTAATAACAATATCATAGCTGGCTAATGATAGAATAGCATTTACTAAGCAGGCACCGTGCGCCAGGCACCGTGGCAAGCATTTGATCCTTACGAGAACTCTGAGATGGCTTTTGTGTATATTCCCGTTTTACAGATGAGAAAACGAACGCTCAGAGAGGTGAAATCATTTGCCCAAGCTCCCCCTACTTTTAGATGGTTTGCTTTGGTATCTTCTCTTAAAGAACTCGATTTCTTTGAGTGTCAGCACTTGGCACGTATTAGGCACTCAATACATACTTTGGTGAGTGATCAGAGTTACGGAGCTGGGGCTTGAACCCCGGTCCGAGCTGCCTCTGCATGTGATCTGGGAACTTGGTCTGAGCACATGCAGGCCCCGTGACCCCTGTTTTGCTGCCTTAGGTCCTCACAGTAGTAGATTCGATGAACCCAGTGGGGGCTCAGTGGTCCAGAGGAAAGGGAGCAAGGGGACTTCGGGGAGGCAAGAACAAGGCTCCTGGGGCACTTGGGCATTCAAGGTCATTCAGGAGAGTTTGCTGGATTAGTGTTCCCCTCTCCATTTGTAGCAGCGTGTGATTCGCTGTGTGCCCACCTCCCCCGCCCCGTGCCTGCAGAGCGTGTTGGGCGGACTCCAGAAGGCCTTTCAGATGGGACGACTGGTTAGTCACCTGTACTTGAACGGAGACTGAGCGGGACCTCATGAACTTGGCTTCCCCTCCTTGGGGCGTGGGGAGATTTAGACAGCTGGGGTTGAACGCTCAAGGCAGAGCCCTTCGCCAGGGTACGTAAAGACAGGAAGAGGGATATGTTTTAAATATTTAGAGTGAACCATTTCTTTTTCTTTTTCTTTTTTTTTTCTTTTCTTTTGTGGTACGCGGGCCTCTCACTGTTGAGGCCTCTCCCGTTGCGGAGCACAGGCTCCGGACGCGCAGGCTCAGCGGCCATGGCTCACGGGCCCAGCTGCTCCGCGGCATGTGGGATCTTCCCGGACCGGGGCACGAACCCGTGTCCCCTGCATCGGCAGGCGGACTCTCAACCACTGCGCCACAAGGGAAGCCCCCCGAGTGAACCATTTCTTACTTTCCCGTTGGCGTGTGGACAGTAATGGCGTGCCATGATCAGCCGGTCTGTTCATCAGGCAGCCAAGTCGACCAGCCTCTCTGTCTGTTGACTTCCTGCGTTTATTACACGAAGCGCACGCTTCTCTTTTCTCCTTTACTCCCTGCAGTGAGATCGCGTGCTTCATGAGCATGAACCCCATTGGCCTTCCGTCTCATACATCAAATGGGTGTAGCTGTAGTGGTGCACGACCAATCACTCATACCCGTCCTAAGAGGGAGGTATCTTCACTTTGCAGACAAGGGTCAGGAGGCATAGAGAGGTGAAGCCATTTGTCCAAGGCCCTAGAAGTACTAAGCCGCAGATCCTGGATTTGAACCCAGGCATTCCAGCTCCTGGGCCTGCGCTCTTAACATTCTGCTGGTCTGAATTAGTGAGGTTTTAAGTTTATTTATTTTTAATTTAATTTAATTTAATTTTAAATTAATTAATTAATTAATTAATATTTTTGGCTGTGTTGGGTCTTCGTTGCTGCACATGGGCTCTCTCTAGTTGCCGGGAGCGGCGGCTTCTCTTTGTTGTGGAGCATGGGCTCTAGGCGCACGGGCTTCAGTAGTTGTAGCACGCGGGCTCAAGTAGTTGTGGCTCGCGTGCTCTAGAGCGCAGGCTCAGTAGTTGTGGCGCACAGGTTTAGTTGCTCCGTGGCACGTGGGATCTTCCCGTACCAGGGCTCGAACCCGTGTCTCCTGCATTAGCAGGCGGATTCTTAACCACTGTGCCACCAGGGAAGCCCTTAATTTTATTTTGAACCAAGCTGCTGCTTCTAGAAGCTTCTGTCAGCTGACTCCACAGTGGGGAGATAAGGTGGTGACCTCTGTTCGCAGGGTTAGCTCAGGCTGAAAGAGAGAGCACAGGAGCTGGTTAGATGGGTAGAGGTAGCCAGCCCTTTCTGGGGATCAAGCCCTCTTTGACCTGAAATCTTTAAGTTCAGCCTGCCTCCTGCGTCTTTGCTGCTGTCAAAAGACTGAGACCTGAAGTTCCTTCTCTCAGATTTCTGGGAGCTCTCGAAGTGGAGATGGCCAGATTCCGTGGTCAGGGCTGGTTGGGATTGCAAATAAACTGAAGCCTGGGAAACTTTCTTGCTATTAATAGTGCAGACCTTTGGGGGAGGGAATAACCAAACTTGATGCTGTTGGAATTGATTTTGCCTGTCCAGATGACATACTAATGAGCTAAGTGGTAGCTTAGATCGTTACTGCGCCTTCCCCAGCCAAGTTCTTTTAAAGCCTAAAACCACAAAAGCAGAGAACAAGTTGGTTTAGAGAGGCACAGTGGCCCTGTTGAGCAAGGGGAGGTGGTCAGCTTGGGCTTACACATGGGAAGGTGAATGTGGCGCTCAATTCAGAATGAGTTGTGTTACCTAACTCCGTTTCTTTACCTGGCATTCCTTTTTTTTTTTTTTTTTTTTTTTGAAACAGGAATTTGACTTATCTGGATATTTTTAAATTTAATTTTTATTTTATACTAGAGTATAGTTGATTTACAATGTTGTGTTAGTTTCAGGTGTACAGCAAAGTGATTCAGTTATGCATATACGTACATCCATTCTTTTTCAGATTCTTTTCCCAAATAGGTTATTACAAATTATTGAGTAGAGTTTCCTGTGCTGTACAGTAGGTCCTTGTTGATCTATTTTATATATAGTAGTGTGTAGATGTTAATCCCAAACTCCTAATTTATCCCTCCCTCCACCTTTCCCCTTTGGTAACCCTAAGTTTATTTTCAAGTCTGTGGGGCTGTTCCTGTTTTGTAAAAAGTTCATTTGTATCATTTTTTTAAGATTCCACATAGAAGTGATATGATATTTTATTTGTCTTTCTCTGTTGTCTGTCTCTTCAGTGCCTTTGGGTTATTTTGGAAAGTTTCTCTCCCAGCCCGTAGTGTGTCAGAGAGTACGCTGTCAACCGATCTCTCTCTCCAGGGAGAAAGTCTCTGTAAAATAACCCCGAGATCCCTATCTCTTCAAATCACCCACTTTGATTGTAACATCCATTGTTCTGCCCTTTGCTTCCTGGCATATTCTGGTCTCTCGCTGCGTACAATTAAAAACACAAAAGAGCCTTCTCTGTCCCCAGTGCCCGGAGTATCCCAGTATCTCACAGGAGTCTTTGGAAGTGGACAGAACTGTATTTCCTTCCCCAAATGAGGTGATTGTGCTCGAAATATCTCCTGGTAGTTTATTAGAGGAAACCACAGGCTGGGGTCAGAGGCAGTTCCTCCTGCCTGCAGTCTGCTGTCTTGCCTCTTCTTTCCAGATCTTTCTCCCGCCCCACCCCCCCCGCCCCCATTGATCCTACCCCCCAGTGGTATGCTCTCCCATGGGGGCAGCCCTGCTTCTTTCTCTGCAGTGCTGTGGAGTTGGAGCAGAGCAGCTTGATGGCGACCTGTCCTCACTCGTCCCTCTGGAACGTGAGGAAGGAATGTGGGGTGTGGACTTCCTTGAGTGACTGGGATTAAGCCAGTGGAGTCCGCCGGCGGACGAGAAGTGTGTGGGCAAAGGGAACTATTGTGTGAGGCTCCTCCGGACAGAAAGCCCGCCTTCATCTGTTACTGTGCTTAATGGACAATTGAGACATTCAGCCCATGTCTGAAAGGAGAGTGGGCCGGAATGGTCTCGAAGACCTCCCAGACGGGGGCTTGTAGGAGCAGCAAATAGAGACGAGGATTACCAACAGGAGAAACGACTGGGGCTGATTCCTGGGAGAGAATGTTTATTTCCCTGCTCTCTAGGAGGGATTTGGAAAGAGCCGTAATCCTGGGTTAGGAGTAATTTGTTATAGCAAAATGATACTTGAGTGGCAGGCCGCTTCTGGCTGAGGCAGCAAGACTTGTGTGCAGGGGCGTCGGGGGGCCTCCAGAAGGTCAGCCTCACTACATCTTCCCCCTGGCTCGGGGGTTTGTTCCTCCCCAAGCAAAATTAACCAGCACCGCTGCTTGACCTTTCGGCTTCCTGGGTGTCACATTACGAAGCGTCACCACATGCTTGTCACAGCTAGAATCAGACAATAAAAATTCGGACAGGGAGACCTTGCTGGAGCCACTGACCTCTTTCAGATGTGACAGGAGGGGGGAAAAAAAAGAAAAAAGAAACGCAGCCTGCTTCACGGTTTCAGTTGGAGTTTGAGGACCGGAGCTGAGGTCTGTCTTGCATTTGGTTCCTACGTGAACTTGACTAAAGCACGTTCATTGGTTGCTTGTTGGTTGCCAAGACTGCTGCTGTCTCTCATTGTCATGGAATGGGGGGAAGAAATACAGAATAGGGAGGAGGCCCCATATCAGAAAAATCCAAGTCTCGAGAGCTCCCGGCCGTGGAGAAAGGAAGGGATTTTTTAGCGTTCTTGATTTTAATATCTGCTGAGATCGGATCATGCATGCATTAAAAATAACCCTTCCGGGTCGTCAGGACCCTGTTACTCTCTGGCTTCGTACCTCTCAAAGGTCATCTGATTGGCTACGTCTCTAACAGTTTACCTGGTAGACCTGTAACTCTTCTGGCTTTTAAATCCTCGGTGCAGTTGGAGGAAAAAATAGCAAATCTTAAGTCTCTTTAATCTTATGTAATTCTTTTCCCTTACTTCATTTATACCATTTATCCTTTGAGTTCGGAAGGATGGTGGAGAGGTCGGTCAGGAGATTTTAGACAAGCAATTCCATGCCCATTTTTTGGATGGAGAAACTGAGGTGCAGAGCCACCCTGACCTGCCCCAGGTCACAGGACAGTGGAGGATGGACTGTAGCGTTCAGGTCTCTGAACTCCCTGTGGTTCTGTTGACTCATCTGCTCTGCTCTATTTGTTTTTAGCCACGGGCCTTGAAACAGCACACACTTCTGTTCCTCAGTCCTGTGCTCTTAACCAGCAGTTCTAATCCAGGGTATCCCACGCTCTTTACGTCTCTCACGAAGTCTTGTTCACCTGCCATGGTAACATTCCTTCCTCAAGATCCAACGCCAGCCAAAATCACATTTGGAAATTGTTTCCC
The DNA here is from genome assembly GCF_005190385.1 of Monodon monoceros. Taxonomy (NCBI): domain Eukaryota; kingdom Metazoa; phylum Chordata; class Mammalia; order Artiodactyla; family Monodontidae; genus Monodon; species Monodon monoceros. Next base: position 65,385,488 of record NW_021703781.1, read on the forward strand.
AAGAAACTTTGGAGGGTTTGCTTCTTTTAGAAAAAGAAGAGGTTCACCTGTTTTTTGCTTCCTCCTTAGGCATTATGGGTGGGGTCTGTGTATACGCGTCTGTCCTCTCCTACCCCACTTGTCTCTGAAATGAGTGTGAAAACCATCAAGTGACTTTTTTTTTTGTAATTCATTTAAAAAACAGATCTAATTCACATACTGTAAAACTTACTCATTTAAAGTATACAATTCAGTGGGTTTTTAGTATATTCATAAGGCTGTGCGGACATCATCACCATTTCCAGGACATTCTCATCACCCCAAAAAGAAACGCTGTACCCACTAGTGGTCACCCCCTAATCCTCCATCCCTCTACTGCCCGCCAATCACTAATTTACTCTCTGTCCCTATGGGTTTGCCTACTCCGGATATTTCGTATAGAAGGAATCATACCATATGTGACCTTTTTTGTCTGCCTTCTTTAAGTTAGCATATTTTCAAGGGTCATCCACGTTGCAGTATTCATTCGTTTTTATTGCCAAGTTAATATTCCCTTGCATGGCTACACCACATTTTGTTTATCCATCCATCGGTTGAGACTTGGTGTGCCCTTATCTCAATGTGCTCCATATTCTGAGCTCCCTTGATGCCCACACTTGGACCCTGAGCCGCTCCAGGAATTCCAACTTCTTCTCCTGGTCTTGAGGTGCGTGCATCCACCTCAGCCTGCTTGTAGGGGAGCAGGTGGTAACCAAAACATTCCAATTAACTGGACTGTACTGGACCTTTTTGTAAGAAGCAGTAAGAAAAAATGTGGTGATCACAAGTTTGACTTGAAAATGAGAAGATTGTAAATGTTTCTCTGCCTAAAGTTGGGTTGTCTCTGGTTTGTCTCTTAATGTGAAGTCCCTACATTGGCATGTGAACCTTCATTGTTTGTCAGCCACCGTCGGGGCGGCCGTGGGGAACGAGCTGGGGCTGCCCTGCCTGGAGGCTGGGGACCAGGCGACCTGCTTGAGCAAGACGGGGGGACCAGGGCTCCTCCTCTCCTTTCTTCTAGTGGCTTCATGTCCACTAGGCATGGCTCAGAGACTTGGGTGCTTACAGCAGGGCTGACATTTCTTGGAATCCACAGCCTTTCTTTGGGGAACTCAATCTTGAAGCTGCCTGAAGAGTGTGAGATGGTGAGTGGGGGGTGCTTTTGGTCGCGACAGGGGGACACCCTGTCTCTAAGGCTGGTTTCCTGCTGGCTCTCTGTGTAGGGGTGGTGGCTGCACGCTTTCCCTTCCTGTGCATCTTCTCTGCCCTCTTCTGGGGGACACCCATTGCCCATTCCACTCAATTCTGGCCTGAAAATACCAAAACTCTACATTCTGGTTCAGAATCCCTAGTAACTGCATGGCTAAGTCACTTAATTTCTATCTGCCTCACTTTCTCCTCTGTTAAAATGGGTTTGGAGATTATCTGCATTGACCACTTAAAAAAGGATGTGACAATCAATTTAGAGGTTTGAAAGAGCCTTTGAGAAAGGAAGGTGGAATCTGCATATATACTCAAGGGACTCTTTATTGATGCTGCCCCGGCACTGATCATTTATGCTAATGACTGATCATCAGAGTCACCTGGCAAGTTGGGAAAAAGACAATACAGACCCCTGGGCCCTGTCCCAGACAGTTTGATTAAGCAGGTGTGCAGTGGGTCAGGAGAAAAGTCTCTCTCTAAACAAACCAGTGTGGTTTGGGAGCCTGGGACCATGTCACGGTCAGGAACTAAATCTTTTTTCACGATGTTTCTCTATCTTTCTTGTGGTGGCCTGTGTACCACTCATTAGCTTTCTGTCTTACTGGCTGGGTCTTAGATGACTTTTCTAGGCCTCAGAATATGTAGTCCACACTGGATACTGAGCATATGCTTTGTAAATGCTGCAGGAATGCATGTGTTAGAGCAGAGGGGGTTTTTGAGGTCATGTTCCCAATTTTCTACTATAGACTTAGGCCCAGAGTGGGGAAGAGGTTGCCCAGTGAAGAACTGAAATCAAAGTGATTACCCAGCTAGCAGCAGAGCTGGGCCTGGAAAGTAGGTTTCCAGACCATTTCTCCCAATGTGCTACTCCCAGGAGCACACAGTCAGTCATAATTTTCAGATTGACTTTATCTGGAGAGTGGAAGGAAGGCCTTGCCCCAGTCTAAGGGGCCCCATCCGGGTTCGAGAGAAAGGGCCAAGTGACAAACTTCACAGCTTGTGCTTCCATGAGCTGCTATCCCATAACCTTCCTGCAAAACCACTGACCTGGCGAATGCAAAAATATCTCAGGGACCTGGCTGTTGAATAGTTGGCCAGGTAAAGAAAACAGTCCCAAGTTTTGGTTGTTGGATTTTGTTCGTTTCTTCGTTTGTTATCTGTTTGTGTTGCTTTGTTTCTCCCTTACTACCTTACTGTCCTCCGGAGCTCTGGTAGAAATAATTTTCTGGTGGCCTTGGAGGAAAATAGTTGAATGTTTGCCCAGTGACCTGTGGGGGGAGAAGAGAGATGGTAGATGATGGAAAAGGATCCCTGTGGGGACACTGTGAGGCGTTCCCTTAGCCATGCCCTTTGAGACACTGATCCCTGGTTAGAGTTCAGGTGAGGATGCCTCACAGTTAGTTGATAAGAAACCCAAGGAAGGTGGAGGGGAGTTGTAAATTACGTCAGGATGAAGTTGAAACATGCTGGTGACCTGGAGCCCTGTGCACCACGGGGCTGCCAGCTGACCCGGGGACCTCAGGCGGGCTGGGGCTGCCGTGCTGGCCCTAGTGCCCTCCTTGTCAAATGTCGGTTGTACCTGCCTGACTGTTTACTTTGTAGGCTTGTTGTGGAAGTGATTATGAACTGTAAATACTCTGAATGTGAAGTGATATTATCAGGACCCTTTAGTTATTATGATTAAGAGCAAAAAGGTTAACTGTAAGGGTTTCATTTAAAAATCTTACAAACCTAGAGATGATCGCGCTAAGTGAAGTTAGTCAGACAGAGAAAGGCACATAGCGCATGACATCACTTACATGTGGAATCTAAAAAAATGATACAAATGAACTTATTTACCAAACAGAAATAGACTCAGACATAGAAAACAAACTTATGGTTATCAAAGGGGAAAGGAGGGCGAGGGATAAATTAGGAGTTTGGGATTCACAGATATGCATTACTATGTATAAAACAAACAGCAAGGACCTACTATATGGCACAGGGAACTATATTCAATATCTTGTAATAACCTATAATGGAAAAGAATCTGAAAAAGAATATATATATACACACACATATAACAGAATCACCTTGCTATACACCAGAAACTAACACAATATTATAAATCAACTATACTTAAATTAAAAAAAAATCTTATCACAACCAACCCATAGAGATAGAGGATAAAAAAGCTATTAAATTGTTGTTTTGCACAGATGCCTTGATTGCCCCTTCCCTCCCCGCCCCCTTGCCCTTTTCCCCGTATTCTTTTTATGTTGAGAAACGGGGTAGTGACTTTAAGGGGAACGATTCAAAGTTCCTATTATGTTGGTTTCATTGAGGGAGGGAGGGAGGGAGAGAGAGAGAGAGAGAGAGAGAGAGAGAGAGAGGGAGGGAGAGGGAGAGAGAGAGAGAGAATGAGAATCAATCTTAACATCTTACTGAACTTTTTCTGTAGCTTTTTCCTTTCTCCAAGTTCAGCCTTCTGAGGTCTTTGGTTTGCTTTTCCTAGGTAACTAGAGTATATCCTCACTTACGCTAAATCCCAAGCAGCAGAAACCACATGTTCCTGAATTTTCTTCTTCTGTGCAGTCATGCTTCATAGGCAAATAATGCCTCTTTAAACAGAACCTCTACCTTAGGTTCTCAGTGGATTTTCAAAAGAAGAAATTACTGGACTATGTTTTAACCTAGGACAAAGCAGCCTAATCTCCTATACCCTCTGCATCTGTAGGAAAATGGATCAAACGAGTTTTATAATTGTGGCCACTGATGATCCTGCAGGATTCTGGAGCCTTCTGAAATGGTTTCACGGAGCTTCTGCTATTTGGTATATGTGATCACTGCTAACTTTTGGAAACCTGTTGGTACCTGTATGTTTTAGAGTATTAAATTAATCACAGCTTCTTATATTTCAACCATGCTGGATAAATTGCGGGTCCCTGATCTCCAGGGCAAATTATTTATTGATGGAAGATGGGCTGGATTTTCCATCTTCCAGTTCTGAGAAATGAAAAAGGCTTAGAAAGTGACAGCAAGCCTGTTCTTTAGTAGACCTAAGTGTGCAGATGTGTATTAGGGATGAGCCTCATAATACGAGCTCCTGAAGAAAGTGTGTATGTGCCGTCAGTGTTAATATTTGGCTTCCTGTCGTCTCACTAAGTTTTCCTAGTTTCCTCTTAGGATGAGGGGCTTCTGGGAGCCTTTTCTTTTGTCAAGTTCAGTGATGTGAACTTAAGCATGGTTTTACCCCTTCCAGAGTAAAGTTTTGTAGTAGAGTTGGCCTGTTCCATGATGAGCCTGCCGGGGGGGAAGGTGGGAGCAAGTTACACTGCAAGGGAGGAAGGATGAATGCATTTGGACGTGATAGGCCGTGGCTGGCAGTACTCTCAGTGTGGGGTGTTTAGGCAGAGTATTTACTTTCCATTTTATAAGAAACACAACTTGTACCGCTTTCTGGCAATAGTGAGTTAGGAAGCCCTTGTGGTCCAAATCTACCATGAGGATGGTTTCCAATTAATTTGAATTCTTGTAAAATGGATTTTCCTAGGAAAAAGCACCTCTACTAAGAAATAGCTTGGATTGAAGAGGATGTTTTGTAGGCGTTTTTGTGTTTAGGTAAAGAATGCATATCAGGCTGGGAAGGGGAGCAAGGCCTTCAAAGTTTAAAAATCGGCCCTTTTCTGGGTGATAAGCTTTCCATCGGGCTGTTTTCCAGAAGAGACTGGTTTAATCTCCATTTAACAGTCTGTTCAGGCCCTACGGTGCCCCTTTTCCCACCCTGAACCCTGCATTTTGCCCAAGCCGGGGGCTAATGCCATCTGTTGGTGGCAAACAGGGTTGGCACAGTGTGGGCTTAATTCCAACGATATGATGTGTGAAGGAGTTCTGCAAGAGAGGAGCTTCTGTGGGCTTCCCTTGTGGCGCAGTGGTTGAGAGTCCGCCTGCCGACGCAGGGGACACGGGTTCGTGCCCCGGTCCGGGAAGATCCCACATGCCGCGGAGCAGCTGGGCCCGTGAGCCATGGCCGCTGAGCCTGCGCGTCCGGAGACTGTGCTCCGCAACGGGAGAGGCCACAGCAGTGAGAGGCCCGCGTACCACAAAAAAAAAAAAAAAAAAAGAGGAGCTTCTGAACCTACTAAGTTGATCCCAAAGCATCCAGGGCACGTCACCCCTGGCCTGCGGAATTTCTGCCTGATGCTCTTCTTTTTTTAAAATAAATTTATTTATTTTTATTTTTGGCTGCGTTGGGTCTTCACTGCTGCGTACAGGCTTTCTCTAGTTGCAGCAAGCGGGGGCTACTCTGCGTTGCGGTGCACGGGCTTCTCATTGCGGTGGCTTCTCTTGTTGCGGAGCATGGGCTCTAGGCATGCGGACTTCAGTAGTTGGGGCACGCGGGCTTCAGTAGTTGTGGCTCGCAGGCTGTAGAGCGCAGGCTCAGTAGTTGTGGCGCACGGGCTTAGTTGCTCCACGGCATGTGGGATCTTCCCGGGCCAGGGCTCGAACCCGTGTCCCGTGCATTGGCAGGTGGATTTTTAACCATTGCGCCACCAGGGAAGCCCCCTGCCTGATGCTCTTCTGTGGTGACTCCCTGACATGTGATGCGTTGCTAGTGTCTCCCGGGAAGTGGATGGGAACTTTTGGACATGCGAACCTTTTCCAGCCAGAATTGCTCAGGGATTTTCAAACTTCCATTTTGGAAGAAGGAATGGTTATTTCCGTTGAGATTGTGGTCCAGTGGTTAGACCTTGTGACTGGGAGTCACGGCCAGAGAGCTCAGATTCTTTTCCAAGCTTTTGCCCTCAAACTTGAGTCTGCCAATGACAATTCCATCCAAAAGGTTGCTTTTGGGACAGTGAACATGCTTTTCTATATGATGGTGTGTGGCTGTCTGGATTTAAGACCCAGTGAAGGAATGGGTTCTGTCTGACATGATTCAGGTATCTACACATTCAGTCCCTAAGCCAGGGATGGCAAATTGTGGCCCACGGGTCAAAGCTGTCCCACCTGCCACCAGTTTTTTGTACAACCTGTGAGCTGAGAACGGTTTTCATTATTATTATTATTTTAAAATAAATTTATTTATTTATTTGTGGCTGCACTGGGTCGTCACCGCTGCGCATGGGCCCCCTCCAGCCACGGCAAGCAGGGGCTACTCTTCATTGCAGTGCGCGGGCTTCTCACTGCGGTGGCTTCTCTTATTGCAGAGCACGGGCTCTAGGCACGCGGGCTTCAGTAGTTGCGGCACGTGGCTCAGTAGTTGTGGCTTGCGGGCTCTAGAGCGCAGGCTCAGTAGTTGTGGCGCACGGGGTTAGTTGCTCCGCGGCATGTGGGATCTTCCCGGACCGGGGCTCGAACCCGCGTACCCCGCATTGGCAGGCGGACTCCCAACTACTGCACCACCAGGGAAGCCCCTTCATTATTTTTAAATGGTTAAAAAAATCAAGAGGGGGTGGGCTTTCCTGGTGGCGCAGTGGTTGAGAGTCCGCCTGCCGATGCAGGGGACACGGGTTCGTGCCCCGGTCCGGGAAGATCCCACATGCTGCGGAGCAACTAAGTCCGTGAGCCATGGCTGCTGAGCCTGCATGTCCGGAGCCTGTGCTCCGCAACGGGAGCGGCCACAACAGTGAGGCCCGCATACCGCAAAAAAAAAAAAAAAAAAAAATCAAGAGGGGAATACATATTTCCTGACCCAGGAAAATCATAGGACGTTCGCACATCAGCATCTGTAAAGAGGTTTTTGGAACACAGCCATGACGTAATGCGTACGTGTATTGCCTGTGGTGGCTTTTGTGTTAGAAGAGCAGAGTTGAGTAGTTGGGACAGAGATGGTGTGGGCTACAAAGCTTAAGATTATTTACTATCAGGCTCTTTACAGAAAAAGTTTGCCAACCCTGCTCTGAACAAATAAGGGGGTGGTCTCCATGTGCCCGTCCATCTATGGAAGGGAGTGAATGAAAGCAAGTACCGGGAAGCTGCCTTGGTGTTGTATCAAGGATGTGGGGTTTCCCGGCAACTTCATTAGCATCATCGTTGTTGTTCTTTGAGTTGTCCTGTGTGTTCAGACAATGCATTTGTACAAAGACCTCCCAGCAGCCCCTCCTCGCTGTCCTTGTCACGGAAATGGGACTCATGGAGATGCGGATGCCTTTGGGGGAGCAGGTCCTGTCAGGCCCACCTGAGTACTTGCCGATCACCAGGAACGTAGATCTTGGAGGGGGCTTCTGACTTGGAAGACCCTCCCCATTTGCCTTTCCTTTTTCCTTTTTTATTGGGGAAGGTGGAGTAGGAGAAATTAGAGCTACATACCTTCTTTTTTGCTGACAATTCAACAGGCCTTTAAACCACCTTGATTCATTTCAGGCCATTGGTGGTGTATATATTGAAGACTTTGCCCACAGGTCCAAAGCTTAACTTAAGCTTCCTGAGATATGTCATAAAATATGACTGGGGCGGGGGAAACCCTAGTGGTCCTTCAGCAGAACATTATTATGAAACAAAGGATGAAATGCTTAAGCCAAGATGACCCTATTTACTTATTTATTTATTTTGACAAATGAAATTTGAGTAGACTCCATTTCAACAGTTTTCAATGCAGGAATTCCCACAGCCCCATTTGATTGCAGTTTGTTGAAAAGTTTAATGTTTTTGTAGGCAATTCATAATTTCCACGTTGAGCAGCCTAAAAGGAAGGGAGCCTGGAGCCCGGTGCTGCTTTTATAGTGGGATGGTGGGAACTTTTTTTTTCCCTTCCCCAAAAGGATATAAAACTGAAGTTGAACTGTTGGGAAAATGTGGCGTGGCGATCCAGCCCTTTCATAAATCCGAGATGCCCCCTCCTTCAGGTCTTCCTTTAGGACCCAACAGAAGAGAATTTCCTGCTGCTAAATGTCTCCAGGAAGGAAAAGATTTTCCTCTGGGCTGTAATAGTACCTAATTTCCTTTTTCTTCCCTTTATTTATTTATTTTCCCTATTAATAAGGACCAATTGTAGAAGATGAAGGAACCTGGGAAACCCATCACTTTTGCAGGAGGTTAATAACTTCCTTTAAAAAATCCTGGCCTAATACTTCTTTCCCCAAAAGGAACCTCGTCAGCTTGAGTGCCAGCCAAGGCCCAAGGGACGGGCACAGATTTGTGGGGACCCAGCGGTTCTGTGGGATCGAGTTGCAGTGGGACAGAGAGGTTGAGGCTGTCACTGCAGGGTCGCTGTGAGTCGGCCGGGCGGGGGCCGTCTTCCCCACCATCTGGATTTGGTTAGCTCTCTCTGGGCAGCAGGGCCGAGTCTCATTTCCTCCAACCAGTAATGTTATATAGGCAGTGATCCTGGGCTGCCCTAACATAATTGAAAATTATGTGTATTGTAGGCTCGGAGTGCTGAAATGTAGGCTCATAAAAATATGTGGTGCAGGTAGCCTGCGGAGATTGGCTATGGCACACAATGAAGCTTTTATGTAAAGTAAGAATTGTAAGTCTCCGCATTAATATTGCATTATGGGTATGATCATTTTTGGGTGGGGTCCGCAGGGCAGGCCTGTCGCCTTCAACAAAGCCTGAATCTCCTCATTCTGGGGAGCTGGTATTTGGAGACAATCAAATCAGTTTTGCAGATGGCCAAAGGCGAAAACTTGTCCATGAATCTCACCCTCACCGCTGAGGGCAGAGGGAGGTGTAGGTATGTGGCGACTCAGCTCGGCATGTTTCTTCACAGGTTTTCATGTGATGAAGACGTCAGTGTTGGCGGGTGTCCATTTTGGTTGGCCTCAAGGAAATGACCCTATTGCGTGGTTTTGACCAATGAGGCCCATATGTTTAAGTGGCGAGTGAGAATGGGAAGAAGTAGGGGTGAGACAGGGCAGGCTAGACTCCCGTAGCCCACTGGCTCGGGTTATAGGGCTGAGGGAGACCATGGAAACATTTACTTCAGTGTCTCTTAATTTGGGATGATGTTGCTTCCGGACAAATATTTGGAAATGGTTTGATTAAAAGGGTCACTGGGGGGGTGCCTGCTGACATTTCCTGTCTGGGGTCCCAGAATCCTACAAGTCCCTTGGTGCCCCTCACCCATCCCCTTCACAGCTAGGACAACTCCTTCAGTTTAGAGGTGAGAAATTGGAAGGTCTTGTGGTGAGTTACCAGAACTCGTAACCAGGTTTCTTCACCACAGGAGGCTTCTAGGTAAAAGTTCTGGAGTGGCAGAAGTCGCTCCAACCCCGTCTAGATCTAGGTTGGGAAAACAACCGTGCAGTTTGGCAGGCGGCTCATGGGTCAGGTCTTCCAGCTTTAGGTATCACCAAGTTTGGTTTTAATTTGCCGGAACAGTCGTGTCTTGGAGGAACCCATGGAAAAAAGCTTGTGGATGGTTTTAGCTCTTCATTTCATTTGGGGGTGGAGCAAACCCTTCTTTCTTTCTGGACTGCCCTTTGCCGTCCTTTTTCTTTCTGTCTGAATCCTTCTGACTTGACAAGACCTACTCTGTGCAGCCTTCCTCAGTCTCTTTTCTCAGAAATGCCACCTTCTCTCCAGGCCTTCCCTGGGCACGTTCCCTGAGTCTCTGTCAGAGCTTCACCACATTCTGTCTTGACTTACCTGTGGTGAGTTGGCCCCCTCACGTGTGCCTAGGTTCTCTGAAGGAACACATCTTTGTCTTTCCATGATGCTTCACAAGAAGGCTGTGCATGAGGCAAGCTTTAATCCATGTTCCTCAAGTAAGTTTTCTATAGAATTAGTAATAAAACCAGCCGCTGGAAAGATCAAGATGGCGCCTTCATCAATCGGCCTTTGGAGGTGCAAAGGCTAGTGTTGATGTGTCCTTGTTAAAATCTTAGCATCGTGTCTAAGTTTTGTTTGGTTGTGAAATGAAACTGGTGTAATGGCACCAACAAAAGTCAAAATCTGGGAGTTGCTTATACACGTGCTAAATATCTCTGTGACCGGACGGGCCGCCTTCCCTCAGATTCCCCGATCTGCGCGATGCGCAGCTGGATCAATTGATTGTTCTCTGAAAGCTGAGGTATCACTTTGGACAGAAGTAGCTCTTGCTCTTGTGCCACGTGTTCATTTTCTACCTCGGAGAAGGGTAGAGAAGGACCCATCTGGCATATACCTTTATTTTTCTCTCTGTGGTAAACCTGTGTGTTAAGAATTTCTTTGGCCTTTTGAGACGAGTGTAGAAATTGCATCGTGCCCTGTCTGTGCCTCTCTTAAGAATGAAATATTTTTGTTTTATAAGCTTTGGGGTTGGATGAGGAATTCCATCCTCACCTTACTCAGGTAGCTTCTAGTAAAGGACAGCTGCACGTATATACTGAGCTTTCTTGAAAGTGAAGGATGATGGCATCTTAGAAATGAAGGTTGTTGAAAGAGCAGATTCGGAATTGGTCTCCCAGGGCACCTCTGGCTTGCGGCTCCATTTGCTTTATTCCTTCGGAAGAGATGTGTCCTGTCTCTTCTTCTCTCTCCCCCCTCCCCACTGCTCTTCTCCAAATGCGTAGTATTAATGGCATCATTTTATCTGAGGCCACCCTGTAGTTTGAATGTAAAGACAAAACTAATTGCTAATAATATTGATGCTCTGTGCTTGTACCTGTTGAACATGAACTCTGAGGAAGAACCTGTCGGTGTTGCATGATTTTTCTCTTGTCATTGATGTTGCTGTCATTCGCATGCTTTCAAGTTTTTTTGGTGTCGTTATCTGCACGCTTCTAAGTTTTGCAGTTTCTGATCCATGTGTCATGGTAGCTGTTTTGCATTTCTTTTCTAAATTCATTTTCCATGTTCTTTTTGTTTGCTCCCTCCAGTATCTTCAGATGAAATGGCCACTGCTTGATGTCCAGGCGGGGACCCTCCAGAGCAGACAAGCCCTGAAGGATGCCCGTTCTCCGTCGCCGGCACACATTGTCGTAAGTGACCTTACAGAGGCATTTGCTTCCTTTACTGTGGGGAGGTAAAATGCTCTTTTGTTGATAACAGGCCTTGTTTATCAGTTTTTCTTTCTTTAAAAATAGTTTTTTGGGGCATATTCTTGGATATGGTTTATATCTAGAAGGTACTTGTTTTCTGCTATTGGACCTTGGTATCTAGCTGGAAATGTTCCCACCACCCTTTTCTCCTAGTATTGGGTTAGAATCTAGCTTTGTGGATTCCAGTTAATAGGGCACAATCACCATGGTGTGGGGAAGACTGGAAATGGTATTAAAGCAATTAAGAAAATATAATACCCCAAATCTTTCCTGAAAAAGTCATTTAGGGGAGGTGAGATGCAGAGCAGAGAATTAGACAACTCGAAGGGGAAAGCCTGGATTTGAGACTTTCCAGTCATACCCCCTGCACCTCCTCCCACCGGCCCAATCCTAATTATTGGAAAGGAACAATCTAGACTGACATTAGAAAATTTTCACCTGGGCTGATTGATTGTAAACGTAGAGTACAAATGAACTCGGAAAGGCTTAAATTTAATCTGTACATCCATGGCTTTGAAAGCGTGTGGGTTTAATACAGAAAACATTTGTTTGTACTACTAAGAGACAACAACATAAAGTGTATGTCTACATGTATTTTTAATGCACTTTCTTAGGATTTTGTAAGCTCTGAAAGTGGAATTTATAAATTAACCTCTTGAGAAGATAGCTCACCCTTATTAGAATATTCTCTTCTATATATTTATATTATGAGTTGGACTTCATACTTTTGAAGTAATTAATGGAAGACATTTTTATAATGAATCCGTGACAGGTAGAATTATGCAAAGCACAAAACAATTCATGTGTTTTTCATTTAAGTATCACAAAATGTTATCCATTAATATATCTTGCCTCTGTGTTACTTTCAATTTCTAAAAATGGCAAAATAATTTTAAGTAGAAAAATCTTAAGATACATTGTGTCAAGTTTCAGGCTAACTGCCTCCTTATTTTGTAGCTTGCTATAATTGAGTATATATTATTTAATGAATTTTGCCTCTGTTATATGAATATTAAATATACATGTATGTGTGTGTATATATCACAAAATAATTTATTTCCATAAAACCACTTCTTTGAGTCATCATTTGTGAAAAGGTCTTACGAATTCTTAATGAGGCATGTAGAAAGAAGGTTGACATTTTCCGGAAGCTTCTTCCTTCCTTCAACCCCACAATAAAACAGATGCTCATAATTACACATGCTCTTATAATGCTGAGGTTTCAGGGCTGGAAAGTAACCTTAGATCAGCTAAGGCCCTACCTGCTCTCAGAAAAGGAAACGGGTCCAGAGATGCCTTAAGTGAATTGCCCAATGTCACACGCTGAGTTAGCGGCCAGAAAACGGGAACTGGGCCCAGTTCTCTGCTCTCTTTTACTGTGTCCTCCTAAGGGAGTTGAAAGTAACTTTCCGTGGCTGGTTCTGTTTTGCTTACTCTAAATTGGCTCATTATTAGGGACAGTGTCATAGGCATAAAGAAGTTGTTGAGTTGGGGTTCTCATGCAGGTTTCTCCCAGAAAAATGAATGCCATGTAAAAAAATATTTTAACAATACACAAAGATTGGTTTACAAGTCCTTGAGGGGACAATAAGGAAGCCGGTCTGTTTCACTTTTCCTGCCTCCCTGAATTTCCCAGTGGGGGGTCTAGGTTTGAAATGTATTTTGCTGCTTTTGGAAATGCTGGGCAGGACTTGCCCACATGGGTTTTTTTTTTGTTTTTCTTTTTCTTGTTTTTGGAGGCACAGGGAAGGGACAATATCTTCAAAATCTCTTGGAGGCTTTTTCTCTCTTGAGTCTGGGGAGAAGATGCAATTCTTAGAAGTGGTTCCGAGTGGCCGCAGCCCCTCTTGGGTGTGGCCTGGAGGTGAGCCACCTCTAGGCTGGCAAGTGTTACCCCTCCCCCCCCCCCCCCCCCCCCTCAGGAATGGGGTTTGTCCATTTGGAGAGAGGTAGATGACTGCCGCCCCAACCGCCCCCCCGCCCCCAGATCCCGTAAGGGCAGTTGCCGCAACTTAGGCCTTAAGCACTTTGTTTTCTCGTGTATAAATTACCGATCACGGAGTTGGTGAAACATTTTTCCAGAGCCGATGTGGATTTTGGCAGGGGGCGTAGTGAAGGGACTTGGGTTCCCTTTTCCTCTGCTGTTGATGGGGAGGCATGCTGACCATAGCAACCACTGTGGAGCCTACACCAACGTTCTAATGGAGACCCTTGTCCAAAGGAGCCACAGCGGGCAGCTGTAATCCCATCTTCTGTGCGTCCTGCTCTGCTCCTGGGGACCTGGGGAGTGGCACTGCACAGAGGTTATGGGGTGGTGGTGGAGGGTGGACTCTGGGAGCTGGAGAGGGAAGCCATGAACTTGGACAAAAAGGAAACTGAATTTGTGAAATACTTAATGCTTGTGGCAACTGAATGGTGTCTTTGGTTATATGAGTCAGCCCTGTAATTGTACATTTCTGCAGTCTCCACCTGACATGAGGGCTGAGGAGGGGGTGTGGAGGTGGGAAGGGAGTTGGAAGAGGGAGAATGGGAACATAGCGGGGGAAGAAAGTCTGGAGGTTGCTGACCTCGGGGTCACGTATAGTTTTGGGGGATTGAGGAGTTGTATACCTTGGTAGTATAAATTTATGATACCTTTTCACTGGATGTAGGGCAACGTGTCAACCCAGACCAGCTTGGCAGGTACAGTGTATCTGTATTTATACGGGGGGCATTCTGGATTGTGGCTCATGTACCATTCGGGTCTCTGTATAGCTCAACATGGGCCAGAAGACTCTGGTTCTCCTTCAGATTCTCTGATGAATGGCTAACTTTTCTCGAGACACTGGGCTCTTCCTCACTTTTTTTTTTTTTTTTTATTCTTTTGAATAAAATGTTGTCACATCACAGTGTTTCATCAGACCCGTTTCAAAATAATTGCCTGAGGATTGCTTCCTAGTTTCTCCGAAATTTGGATTTATTGTAATTTCTGGGCCAGGCTGTTTCATAATTATTTCTAATGTTTTATTTTGAAACTAGAGAAGTGTCCAGTGTTTGTTACTAACCATTATAGAGACTATAGCTATCACAGGTTGCTAAGAAAATAACCTTCCCTGGTACCCACGGGGGTAGAATTTTCAGATGGAAATTTAAAGCATCTTGTTGGCATATTTTAATCTGATAGGATTTTTTTTCTCATGTGGTATGTGGGTTACCACATTGTAAAAAAAATGAATGTGTAGACTAAATGTTCTTAACAAGTGGAGTTCAATCGATCAAATAATATTTATATTA
>NW_021703781.1:65399935-65433172 GCF_005190385.1 Monodon monoceros
TTATTATAATCCAGTGGTTCCTAATCTGTGCTCAAAAGAGAGTAGAACTTATTCCCCAAGGATGATGATTTAAAAATTTTTTTGTTTTGCCTAGCCAAAAAATAGGTATTTATACCACAGATTTGTCTCTCTCTCCCTCTTCTTGGATTTCCCTTTCCCCCCGATTCCCCCAGAAATTCATGGACTTCTGAAGTCACAAGTGCCAGTATCCTCTCTTCTCTTCAGCCTCCCGAGTTTGTATTCTGATTCATAGAACTCGCTCATGTTTCTTTCTCTGGTTTTTTAAATTTATGTTTTAAATTCTTTGCCTCTTTTTTTTTCCCTCTTCCAAAATGAGTGCCAAGCAGCTGGGCTGTGCTACGTGGTGGTGCTTGAGTCTTGTCTAACCCACCTCCAGGGCCCCTGTGAGGAGCCCCTCCCCGGACACCACCCCCAGTGTCTTCGCTATGCAAAGACTTTCATTTAACTTCCTTTGTACCCAGCAAAAAAAGATTCTGTACCAGAAATTGGTGGTATTTTGGTATAGTATGTATCTTATAAAATGGCAAAAGGCTTCAAAAGTTCCTACCGTTGTGTCTTGGGGGTTTCCTCTTGAAGTTGGTGTGGAGTTTTACGTTGGGGTGGATTTCTAGCGGTTTGAGGTCTTGTGTGTTTTGTTGTGTAATGAACATGCGGGTGTGTGATGAGAAAGCTGTCTGAATCCCGAGGAGCAAAGCCCGCCAGACTGGAGCGTGTAACTCTCTTTTTTGGTTGGTGTTGTTGCTTAAATGCTGAAAGAGAGCGGGAAAGCGCTTACGAAATGTACGATGGTAGGACTTCAGACAGGGTGTCTGCTGTTTGAGTTGAGCGTTTTCAAGCTCAGAGGGCATGCTGAATCTTCCACTGTTGTTTCTGAAGAGTTTGGGGGCGGGGTGCAGGGGAGCTGACTTGCAGGTAATAACAAAAAAATTACTTTGAGAGCATCCTCTTGGTTATTAAGTACAAGCGGATGTTTCGCTGTGTTATTTGACTTGGGTTGTATTCTGTCCTGTTCTGCCAGATGCTTGGTAGCAGTTAGTATGTGATAGGAGGCTCTGTCCTAGACGCTGAGGTCCAGCAAAACCATCGCAGCCCCTCTCTGTGTGGGAGGCTCTCTCTGTGCCAGGTGCCGTGAGGGGTACTGGGCCCGTGAGGGTGTATGATCAAGGAGATGGGATGCTCACTGAGAAGCTGCTGAGGCTTATGGGCCAGGACTGTCCCCTGAGGAAATGACATTTAAAATGAGATTTGAAGGATCAATTGGAGTTGGCCAGGGGAAGCATCTTGTTGGCATATTTTAATCTGATTGGGTTTTTTTTCTCATGTGGTATACGGGTTACCACCTTGTAAAAAAATGAATGTGTAGATTAGATGTTCTTAACAAGTGGAGTTCAATCGATCAAATAATATTTATATTAAGAAGCAAGCCCCACAAAGTTCAGTTCCTGTAACTGATACAGCATCTTGTTTATTATAATCCAGTGGTTCCTAATCTGTGCTCAAAAGAGAGTAGAAATTATTCCCCAAGGAATAATGGGAGGTGGGAGTACATTCCAGGCAGAAGGAAAAACATGTATGAAGGTCCTAAAGAGAAGAGAGCTGAGCTATGATGGCTGCTGGTCATGGAAGCACAGGGCCGGTGGCCTGGGTAGGGTATGCTGAGGACTTGGTGCCTGATCCTAACCACTGTGGGAAACCATCGGGGGTTTTTGGCCTGTGCTAAGCTGCTGGGAGTGGGGAAGGTGAAGTGGACACATTTGGAGGGACCATCAGTAGAACTGCTGATGGATTCGATGTTGTCAGTGAGGGAGGAAGAATTTAATTTAAAAATTTTTTTGTTTATTCCAGCTCTATTGAGATATCACTGCCATATGACATTGTGTAAATTTAAGGGGTACAGCATGTTGATTTGATACACGTATATGTTATAAAATAACTACCGCCACGGCATAGCTAAAGCCCTGTCCCATTACATAATTACCATTTCTTTTTTGTGGTGAGAATATTAGAGATCTACTGTCTTAGCAGCTTTCAAGTATATGGTACAGTATTGTTAATTATAATCCTCAGGCTGTACATTGGGTTCCCAGAACTTACTTCACTTCATAACTAGAAGTTTGTACTTTATGACCAACGTCTCCCCGTTTCCCCCACCCCTGGGTCCCTGGTGGCCACCACTGGATTCTCTCTGTTTCTGTGAGTTCGACTTTTCAAGATTCCACTTATAAGTGATACCATGCAGTATTTGTCTTTGTCTGACTTACCTCACTTAGCATAATGCCTTCAGGGTCCGTCCATGTTGTCACAAACGGCAGAATCTCCTTTCTCATGGCTGAATGATATTCCACTCTCTACATGTAACACATTTTCTTTATCCGTTTATCTGTTGATGGCCGCTTAGCTTGTTCCCACATCTTGGCTATTGTGAATAATGCTGCAGGGAACATGGGAGTGCAGATATCTCTTTGAGATCCTGTTTCTGTTTCTTTTGTATATATACACGGAAGTAGGTTTGCTGGATCATATGGTAGTTCCATTTTTAAGTTTTTTGAGGAGCCTCCACGCTGTTTTCCGTAACGGCCGCATCAGTTTACATTCCCACTAACAGTGCATGACTCCTTTTTCTTCACGTCCTCGTCAGCACTTGCTATCTCTTGTCGTTTGATGACAGCCATTCTAACAGCTGTGAGGCGATTAATTCTTTGTCGTTTTGATTTGCACTTCCCTGATGATTGGTGACGTTGAGCGTTTTTTTGTGTACCTATTGGTATAGTTCATGCACCTCCTTTGGAAAAATGTCTACTCAGTTCAAGAGATGTCTCTCTTTTTTAAATTGGAGTACAGCTGAATGAGTTGTCTTTGTTTTTGGCCGCACCTCACGGCTTGCAGGATCTCAGTTCCCAGACCAGGGATTGAACCCAGGCCACGGTAGTGAAAGCACCAAGTCCCAACCACTGGACTGCCAGGGAATTCCCTGAGTTGTCTTTTTTAGAGAGATTAAGATTCTAGGTTTCCTGACCCCACAAAGCGGTGTGGCGATATGAAATGGGAACAGTTCAAACTTAATTAACAATCCAAACTTAAGAGTTATGTCGATTATCTATTAGATTTCCATTTATTCAGAATGTATTTATGGAAGGGTGGAGAATTCTCCCTTTCCTTCCCCAAAATTTAGGTGAGTAGCTCTAGTTGGTCTTCCTCTCTTGGTCTTGTAGTCACCGTTGACTCAGTCATTGACCCACATTCATTGATCCTGCAGACGTCTAGTGATCACTTACCGTGTGGGGAAAAAAGTATTCTAGATGCAGAAAGTGGATCGGTGGTGAATGATGGTAACAATAACAACAAATAAGTCTGGGACGTTTCCTTTGTGCCAGGCATTGTGCTAGGTGCTTTTCAGATATTTCATTATCCCCACTTTACAGAGGAAGAACTCAGAACAGGGAGGTGAAGTATTTGCCCAGCTGTGGGAGTCCGGATGTGAAGCAAGGCAGCCTACCCCAGAGCATGTCATCCTCTTAACCCCACCGACCCCAGAGGTGGCTGAGAAAGAGACAGGTAAATGGGGCACAATGCCGTGTGCAGAGTGCTGCCAGGGGACCACCAGGTGGAGGCCCCAGCCACAGCTGGACAGGGTGGGCTTGCCCAAGGAGACCCGCTAGCTTTACTGGAGAGTGGGATGTGAGGTTGGCTAGGGATTTGGTTTCTGGGTATGATTACTGCAGAAGACTCCCTGACACATTGTGGGGGTGGAGGGCAGATGCTCCGGGGGCAGGCGAACATCAGGTGATATGAGGGTGTGAACTGTGCCAACTTCCTAAAAGCCTTTCCCTGTGCATTTTCTGCAGTCCACTGCACATACACTTTCCTCTTGTGTGTGTGTTTTTTTTTTAAATCCATTTATCTGTGACTCAACCAGACTTTCTAGAATACTTAGGATGTGTTTCCTAACAGTGGCTGAGTCAGACCTTTCCCATTTCACAGACAAAACCACGATTAAGGGTGTATGTTTTGTGTAAGGATATAAAGCAAGCCTGTGAGCCCTGCCCATATATTAGTATTTTTATAAGGAGAGCTATGAGGAACTACCATTGAGAACCAGGCCACCAAGTTATCTTTCTTCAGGGAAGACGTGGTAGATCGTATCAGGTGTGCTTTAAAGGGCGAGTGGAGTAAACCCCAGGATGGTCCATAACAGTCTATGGTTAAAAGTCCAAGCTTCCTGTCTCCTTCCAGAAAATACTCTACGGCGAGGAGTTCTGAAGTTTTGAGGTTTGGGTTCATGGTGTGGCAGCTGACCACCATGGCAATGGAAATATCCTACCAGGAAGGATTGTGTAAGCTCAGTTGTATCCTCTTCAGATTAGAATCACAGAACGTTTCACAACTTTCAAATCACATGTCGTGTCACCCAGTGCTGTCCCTTCTGTTGTTTAATCACTGCTCAGAAGTCCTCTGTTGGCCATACTGTTTTTGAACATAGAGATGGGGCATCTATCTCCTGATGCAGACCATTTCCTTTGGTAGAACAGGGGTTCTTAAAGTTGTGTCTTCGTATTGCACTGAAATCTGTCTCCTTGAAGTGCTCAGACTTGATCTGTGTTTTGCTGTTCAGTTCTGCTCAGGCCTCTTCCACTTACCCATCTTGAGAATAAGAAGGTATGTCTTGTGCATCCTTCCCTCATCACCAAGTTTCCTCTTCAAGATTATCCCCCATTGTGACTCACATCTTCAGTGACTGATCTTAAACTATTTAAGGATGGGAATTGCTCGTTGTTGATTGAAAAATCCTACCTCTAAAATAAGTGACATTAATTATTAAGTGTAGCTTTCCTCATTCATCAAATTTATGTTCATTGTAGACACTTTGGAAAAGAGCCCCTAAGCTTACCACTCAGAGATTATGTTACGAATTGCTTGTTATATTTGGTATATTTCCTTCTAGACTTTTTCTGCTGAGTGTATTAATATTTATATTTGTTTTTAACATTCTTGAGCTCATGGTAGCGCTTAATGTTTTCAGCCTTGTATTTATTTAAAATAAAAATCGCTGTAGTGAATAAGCACTTCTCCATGTCCTTAAAATTCTTCAGGATTTTTAATAAGCACATAATAGCCCATACTATGATCAGACCCCAATTTACTTAATCAGTGCCGTATTGTTGGGTCTTTAGGGTATCTCCTTTTGTTTCCGCTACTCTAAATAATCCTGTGAGGGACATCTTTGTGTGCTCCCTCCTCACCGCCACCCCCATCCTGTATTATTTCCTTACGATAGATTACTAGGAGGAAAGGTAAAAGAGAACAAAATTTTAAAACAGTTCTTGATACATAACCACAAATATCTTCCTGATAGGCCTCAGTTTTTATAACTATTAGCAGTGTGTGACAGTTAGCCTTACCATGATCAGAATGATTATATTGTCTCTGGGGAATTAAACAAAAGAAAAAGTTCAGGCTTCCCTGGAAGGATGTGCCCTTACTCCATGTTGCTCCAGAAAAGAGACCCAACCAGCCCGATCCAAGTCAACCTTCCTAAGGCCTTTCACCTTCGAAACAGGCAAACAAAAATGATTGCTTCTTATATGGTTCGCAGGTTTTAAAGCCAGCTCCTGTTATCATGGTTGTACAGAATGATGTGTATTCATTTTAGATACAGCGTGACTCTTTAGATACAATTTATTAGCCCCCCTGAATATATGCAGCCCATTTAGGACTATTCTTTGGAGGTCTTGGAGTATACTTTTATAACTCCAAAGAACTGTACAGTTGTTTTACGTCTTAGTATCTCTTCTTTTAATAGCATGTTATTGGGCAAAGATATTATTTATTTGATGCTGTGTATGAGCTTGTTAAGAATATGATCCTGGATTATGTTTCTGGGAAAACATACCTGCTTTTCAAAAACGCCATTTCTTGCTGTGTTTAAGATCAGTCCACACAGGGAGTGTGGGGAAGGCTGGCAGCTTCAAATCAGTTTTGACCATTTCCAAATGCTGCGACTGTGCTCGCGCGCAAAAATCTCTGGCAGCTCTGGGCTAGCGTTTCCCGACATTTGTGTCACTGAGTGTTAATAAGGTTACTAGGAAAAGGGTTCCCTCCTGAAAGAGGTTTAGGGAAGCTCTGGGTTATGTAGAGTCGGTTTCTTCAGGGCGGGCTCTTGACTCTTCTGGGTGCTTGGAAACTGCAGGAGGAGTCCCTAAGGCCTGCTTGACTAGAGAATTCTTCTTGGCATCTTCAGGGGCAAGATCAGTGCATATTCTGGAAAGTTTCAGTACCCGCTCTGTTTACCCAGATCCCAGCATGGGAGCTTGTTTTAAATTAACATGGATGTACTTCGAGCTCAACTCGTGGATTTGCCCATGTTTGTCTTTCCAGTAAATAAAACAAAATTGTTCATTTGGCAGCAGTGCTGCGCTGCTTGTCCTTTCTTGCCGGGCTGATTCACTCTAGGTATCGGGCTTGCTTCTCCAACCAGATTGTAAGTTTCTTGAAGCCAAGTAGCCCCGTGGTTTTATTTCTTTGCGGGTGGCTTTCTCTCCTCCTACTGTGGTGCTTTGTCAATTAAGCAGAAAACCAATTTCTGGTGAGAGACAGGAGTTGATTCTGTCTGGAACGAGTGTGACTTCATTGTTACCATAGAGAGTTCAGCATCGTCCTGGTTTTAGCACAAGAGCTTGTCCACGTGTCTGCTTTCTAACTTGACCATCCACCCTTATACATTCCAGCTCACAGCGGAACCTGTATCGTCACCCCAGTAGCATTTATGTAAATGTGGTTCACACAGAATCTCCAGAAGGTTGGGCTTGGAGGGCTTCTGTCTCTTCCCAATCTTGTTTAAACCGGCTGTTCCTTAGGAGTCCTGTTATAGGATGCCTGAGGTTTTTTTTTTTAAGGGGTACCCAATTGGGAAATCTAAGATTCGATGATTGGGAAATGGGTATTTTCAACAATGTAGGGTATGTGCAGTGATTTCCTGATTGGCTTGTTAATGGGTTGCAGGTCAGATTTTTATCTCTTTTAATTAATTAATAGAATTGAACACCTGGATTTCAGAATTGTCCCTTGGAGTATACTTGGGAAATAGGGAGAGAGAGAGGGACCCTAGAGGGGTCTGGATGGGAAAGTTCATAGTTATGTCCATTATGCATATAAGGATGTGAAAATCCCTTGGGTGAGCGGAGTTGCTCAGAATTCCATGGGCAGAAACACCCATTTCGGACAATTATCCAGATCCTTTCTCTAGCCTGTGCTCTCCCGAGTGCCTGATTCAACCTCCATTTGGATGCCAAATAGACATGGGAAAATTGGCTTGTTCAGAATCAAAGCTTTTATTTCCACTCTCTCCACCACCAAGCCTGTCATTCCCACTGTTCACTGTCACAGTGAAGATCATCAACATTCACCAGTTGCGTGGGCCCCAAATCTTGGAGTTCATCTTTTTTTTTTTGCGGTACGCGGGCCTCTCACTGTTGTGGCCTCTCCCGTTGTGGAGCACAGGCTCCGGACGCGCAGGCTCAGCGGCCATGGCTCACGAGCCCAGCCGCTCGGCGGCATGTGGGATCTTCCCGGACCGGGGCGCGAACCCGCATCCCCTGCATCGGCAGGCGGACTCTCAACCACTGTGCCACCAGGGAAGCCCGGAGTTCATCTTTAACTCATCTTTTCCTCTCGTGCCCCACATTCAATCCACCAGCCTGTCCCGTGGGCTCATAATCCATCCACATAGCATATCAGCTCTGCCTTCAAAATAGCTGTGGATTCAACCTGTTTTTACCACCTCTGCCATCACCACTGAAGTCCAGGCTGCCGGCATCTCTCACTGGGGCGTTGCCAGAGCACCTACCCCAGTCTCCCCAGTTCGCACTTTTGTCATTTCCCATTTTCCTTCCTTGGTCCCTACACTTCATTCCTATATTTGAGGTGGCCTTTTAAGTCCTTAAACAGATCATGTCACATACTTCTACTGAAAACCTGGAGGATAGATATTGTCCTTTGAAAGAGACACAGAGCAGCTATGAACAGGTACTTAGCTCTGTCACCTGATTGGAAAGTGGGACCTGGAGATTCTCTCAGAATGGAGAGCATACAGGTCGATTGGGCCCAGGACGGGCCGCACTTAGAGCGTCGTGTTGGCTGGAGGAGGGAGGGTGAGTGAGCCCCCGTCCATCAGTCCTTTGCTAGTGCAGCAGGATGTGGTCGGTGTCTGGGCCGCCTCCCACTGCATCACACCCGAGCCCCTCCCATCTCCGCATGTGTGCAGCCTCTGCAGCCATAGCCTGTCTGCAATGAGAAGCTCGTGAGGAACTCTGGCAGGCATGATGCAATCTGTTTTCCAGCCAGAGCCTGAGTAGCGAGTGGATCCGGGCCGTGATTCAGTGCATCACCGAGACTGCCTAATAGGCTTGAATGAAATGGGCTCACCATTTGCCAAAGTGCAGTAGGGCAAAGGCCTCCTGTTCTTCTTGCTGGAGGGCGCAAGCTGCCTGTTTCTCTCACGAGAACATTGTCTGTGTTGCCCAGGTCTCGGGGTGAAGAAAGTAGCAAGTGTTTAAAAAGGCTGAAGAAGGAAGGCAGGCCTGCACCACAAGCCTTGGGACTGAACTGTCCCCGTGGCCCCCAGAGACCACGGGGGTGTGGGGTCCCCATTACTGAGACTTGTCTTTGGACCTGATGTCTGACACTTCCCCTTTCTAATTCTCCTGCAGTTAGACCTGACTCAGGGATGCACGTAAGATTCGGAGAGAAGTGTTTTTACCTAGCCCTTTCGGACTCAAGGGAGAAGCCAACATTGCTGGGTGGAGGGAGAACATAAAAATCTAAAAAAAAAAAAAAAAAAGGTCTCAATAACAAGAAAGGGGAGCATGGCTGGCAGGAGGGGCTCCTGGGCAAACATTTAGGATGATTCAGCAAAAACTCGGGAGAAAATAGTTTTTTGGGAAGAGGTAGCTAGCCCCCCTTCCCCCAAAGCCCATAAATGGAGGAATGTCTGAAGCCAAAATTGTACTGATCGAGGCAACAAGACATTGTCAAAGATGGAAGAAGCGTGTTTGACCAGGAGAAACCGTTTCCATGGTTACAGTACAGCCAAACATCTCTCCTCCATTCTTCCTCAAACCCCTTCCCATCCCATTTCCACAAAGTGCTTGATTGGCATAGTCTTTATTATGCTTTCCTCTTAAATTATCAAGTTGTTTTCAGGAATCAAGAATAACACCTATGTACTGACCTTCCAGTATATGAAACCAAATGTCAACAATGGAGCAGAGTCCACATTTATTTCTGCGCCAGTTTTGTGGGGTGTGTGTGTGTGTGTGTGTGTGTGTGTGTGTGTGTGTTTTGCTGCTGCTGACAGCATCCTCTCCCCCTAAATATAGAGAACTACCTTTTCCCTATTCTGGTTGGTCCAGGTAGACATGTGATTGGGCAAGGGGCAGGCATGTGATCTAAGCAAAGATACTTAGGAGCCTTCACTAGGCAGAGAGGGTCTAACTCTGTGGCTCTTTGCAACTCCCTCCAGACACACACACACACACACACACACACACACACACACACACACACAGAATGGAGGGTGCTCATTTGCAGTCGGGGGTGTCTATATGATACCATTTAATTATGTGTATTCAGCTCCAGTCCTGTACTATCCAAGGAAGCCAACTAGTCTCGAGATGGTTTTCTGTCACTTACGACCAAAGGAGTTCTAGCCAATCATTTTCCAAGCCTTAGGCTTATAAGAAATGTTTCCTGTTTCAGTTTTTTCAAACATACTGGAGCTTGAACTGATTTTTCTGCTACTATGTAAATAGGGACCCCCGTGAAGGAAACATACTTGCCTTCTTTAAGACTGGGTTGATTTGTGCTGATCTGAGGGAGACATACCATATACAATTTCTCCCACCAACAATTTCTAGAGAGAGGCTTGTGTGGGAAAAAAAAAAAAAAAAAAAGGCAGTTTCCATGGTTTGCTCCTGTGGTCACGGGGGATTTTGAAAATGAACTTGAGGCATTTTCATGAAATTCCTGATTTCATATTTTTAGTTTCACAGAGTTTTCTCTTCTGGCTTCTACTTAACATAATCATCTTTGCCCTAAAGTGCTCTTATGTCTGTTATTTGGGATAATTAAGGAACACCCAGTTAATTAATAGTACTAATAAGCGTGGCCCTTTTTGTTGAAAAATGTGATCTTAACCCGCATAAATAAGGAGGTGCTAGTGATCTCCTCTACCTATTAACACTTACTCGTGTTATTTTAGAAGCACTTATTCTTATCATGGATACTTACTGGCAAACTGAGCATACAGGTGTTTATTTCTGCTTGATATATCCATTATTACATTATTATCCATTATTACAACTTTACTATTTGATGAAGGTTCTGTCCATTTTCCTATAAAACACATACGCACCAGGGGAGGATCCTGCAACTCCAAAAGACCAAAAAACTGTTGTTCCAAGGGCTGTGAGCAGAGTGCAGTGTTTGTACCTAGACTGAGGCTAGGTAGTATCTGTTTGGAGCGTTGTGTTGAGAGAGATTCTGAGGCCTTATATATCATGGCTCCAAGGGAAAGGAGGCACTGATGGATTAATATCTGGGTGAAGGAGGATGGAATAAGGGACGTCGGTGTCACAAATGTCATTTCTGCTTTGGGGGGAAAGTGTCAGAAATTGAGCCTTCTACTGGGTCTATCAGAGCCCATTCAAATGTCCATTATGATGGACACTCTTATGACTCACCATTTAAAAATTTTTTCCAAATGAAGCGATGGGAAAGAGCAACATTTTTCATCTGAACCAGGGATGAGAAAATGAACCTCAGCTTTGGAGCTGGCCTGTGGCTCAGCCACCTTGATTTATTTTACTTGGTTCCTCCCACGGCCAGGAGCTCTCCTTGCCCTCCATGACCAATAGGTCTTGCAGGACATGATGTGGACCATGTGTGATGTGCAGATTCAGCCCACTTTTTGTGCATCACACCTGCAAATGTTGGCAGCGTACACAGATTTCTGACAAGTTACTAAAATATGGACTTCAGGGATGAAGCCCACATTTCTTCTTTCTTCCCACCCTACAGTTAAAAGTTGCCCTATTAAAAAAATCAAGATGTGTCTAAAGATGGTGATAACTTTAATGCTATCTAAACTTTTATTTTAGAAGGGAGGCCTTTTTTTGTTAAATGAACCAACTCCTTGTTTCTTTAGTTTGTTTTTGGTACCTACCTGTGATAACTTTTATCCTGATTTATTCTTTGCTCTATGAGTCCAGGCCTGATGTGAGTCGCAAGCACAGTTCTCATGCCAACAATCTCGTGGTTAAGCTTTAGAACATGATTTGAAAAGTATAAGCCACTGAGAGGCAATAAAGACATATGCTGAGCTAGTGCGTGTTTGGACATCTGTGTGGAATAAGTGAGTGGGCAGAGAGGGCGTGTGTCAAGGAGAGGGAGGGCGGGCCATTGGCGTGGGGAAGTGGCCGGGGGTTCCAGCAGTGGCCAGCGCCGCATCCAGAGGCCAGCAGGGGTGGGTTTGGCCAAATGTTCCGGTGTCTGGATGCCTGTGTGAATTTCCTCCCAAGTTTTCATTTGGCAATGTGGGATCTGCTGGATCTGGAGCCAAGGGTGGGGATTGTCCGGATCCTGTTAGGTGCAGGGCTGTGATACCAGAGGTCAGAACCGAAGCCAAGGGAAGGGGCTTGGGGAACTTTTCCTCAAGCACTGTTCTGGGGCCTCACTTCCAACAGAATTGCACATTATAGACCAGAGACTTGTTCTCTTTCGTGCTCACTCTCCTGTTCCTGATTTTTGTTTTAATCTCACAGTTGATCATGGATTGGCATCTTGAAAGGGAACTGGGGAGTTCTCTTGGTCTAAAGGCCTCATTGTGATAAGAAATGGGTGCATTGAGAAATGGAGAGATGTACTTAAGATCATGATAACGCTGGAGGTTTATTGAGCACTTACTAGGTCCAGTAATTTTATTGTTCCAGTAATTTACTACTTTTACTAATTTCCATTCTAAGTAATTTGTATGATTGTCATGTTGAATTGGCACAACACCCTATGAGTTAACAACTGTTATGATCCCGTTTTATAGATGAGGAAACTGAGACTCATTGAGGGTGGGGTGATGATCTGCCCAGGGTCACACAGGTGGTGAGTGGCCAGCTGGAATTTGAATGCGGGGAGTCTGACTCCAGCACTGGAGCCCTCACCTATAGGTGTTACTTTTGCTTCCGTAGGGAGGAAGCACATAGCCAGGCTGGTGCTGACCTGGCTGCTTCAGGAAACTTGGAGGCATGTTGTGCCTTTGAGATGCTGTTTATTCCTGTTGAGGAAACAAGGCTTTGTGGGTTTTTAGGAGGACAAGTTATGAACTCGTGGCAAAAGAAAGGAGCCAACAAAAGGAGAGTTGCATCAAGATGAGCCCTCCATTCATTCAAATTATACCTCCCTTCATGCAGTACAGGTGTGTGTCTGCAAACTTGAGGGTGAATTATCAGACCTATTTGGTATGTTACATGGGATGGAAGGCTTTAGTGAGTATTTTTCTCAGGTTATCAACCATTCACTCTTTCATGGTGTAAAAGGATAATATAACAAATACAGTCATGTACCTGCCACCTACGGTAGCAATTATTAATCTTCTCCCTTGTGTTTTAAAAGAACCAAACCAAATCTGTGTTCCCCTCCGTAGTCCATAATCTTCCCTCCAGATACATAACTACGATTGTTATAATTTGATGTCTTCCCAGTCCAGGTTTTTACAGTTTTGTGCACATACATATGTGGATTAAAATGTATTACAATTAATGTTAGTGGTTTTTAAATTGTAGCTAAGTGGTTTCATATTTCATAGTATTCTCTAGCTTGATTCTCTTATTCAGCATTGTGTATGAATTTTACCCTTGTTGTACATTTAAATCTAATTCACCCATCTTAATTGCTATGTACTATTCCTTTGTATGGACATACCACCGTTTTCCCATTTCTGTATCGATAGTTATTTGGATTGCATACAAGTTTTTAAGATTACAAATTACGCTGCAGTAACCGTTCTTGGGTAGGTGTATGTTGGCACGTGTATGAGTGTTTCTCTGAGGTTCATACCGTATAGAATCATTGGTAGGACATAAGATGCTAATATTCAGTCGTAGTTCACATGATATCAGTCATCACACTCTGTGCAATGATTGGATCCATTAGTACTTGCATCACGAGTGTGAAGTATACACACTTTCTTTCCCCATGTCTCACCAACACTTGTCAGACTTACAATTTTTGCCCAATCTGATTAGCGTGCAGTGACATCTTATCATGTTTTCATTTGCATTTCTTTGACTCCTGAGGTTGACAATCTTGTCATTGTTTATTTTCTCCTCTGTGGCTTGCCTGGTTTACTCCTCTGCTCATTATAAAGAATCAGATAGTTTTTCCTTATTGATTTATAAGATCTCTTTATTATAAGTTGGAGATTTGTGTTGGAAATATAGTCAGCGCTTCATATCCATGGGGTCTACATCTGTGAATTCAGCCAACTATGGATTGAAAATACTTGGGGGGAAGAAGTCCAGAAAGTTCCAAAAAGCAAAACTTAAATTTGCTGGTGCCAGCAACTATTTACATAGCATCTACTTTGTATTAGGTGTTATAAATAGAGATGTTTTAAAGTATAGGGAGGATGTGTGTAGGTTACATGCGAATACTACACCATTTCGCCTAAGGGATTTGAGCATGCATCCACGTGTGTTTGGGGGTGCGAGGGGGTGTCCTGGAACCAATGCCCCATGAATACCAAGGGATGACTGTACTTTCTCCCAGTTTGTGATGTTTTAAAACTTTGCTTGGATTTTTTTTTTTTTTTTTTTTGGCGGTACGTGGGGCTCTCACTGTTGTGGCCTCTCCCGTTGCGGAGCACAGGCTCCGGATGCGCAGGCCCAGCGGCCATGGCTCACAGGCCCAGCCGCTCCGTGGCACGTGGGATCCTCCCGGTCCGGGGCACGAACCCGCGTCCCCTGCATCGGCAAGCAGACCCTCAACCACTGTGCCACCGGGGAAGCCCTTGGATGGGTTTTTAAATAATAAAGTTTTAAATTTTAATGCCTTCAAATTTGTCACCCTTTTCTCCTGTGCTTTCATTTTGTACCTACTTTAAGTAGCTCCGAATCTGCAAGTAGTTGGTATAGGAACTGTGATTTTGTTTGGGTGTCTGCTATCTAATAGTCACATGTAAGGAGATTACTTTTCTTTGGTAGGAATCTAAGTCAGAGGATTGGTTTTTTTTTTTGTTTTTTTTTAAACTAGAATTTAAATATGATTAAAACAACTCACTTGGAGCAAGGTGCAGAAACTGTGGACCAGACCTGTATCTGGAAAATAAGGAAGTCCGAAGGTAATAAATAACTCTTGGTCATATATTGATGAGGTACTGGTGCCCAGCTCTGGACAGAAGCTTTCTTTATTTTACCTCATCAATCTTTCCAGCAGCCCTTCTTGAAGTAGGTGATTTTATCCCCACTTAAAGATAAAAAACCCAAGCTTAAAGAAGTTAAATTTATGAGGTAAGTGGCAGAGCCAACATTCAAATCCAGATCTTTCTGACCACAAAGCTTGTGTGCTTAATATTATACACCCCATTGCCTTCTTGAAAGTTACTTGGAATTTGTTAGAGTTCCAACCTCTTTATAGGTTATTTTCTATTTGAATCTAATTGTAAAGAAAGAGGGGGTGAGGGTGGAAGACAGGAAGGAAAAGGGGAAGGATTTGAGATTCGATAATAGAAACTAAACCCATCACTAGGAGGGCAGTTCAAAAGGAAGAGTTCCATGTTTCACAGACTAAAACGTTAAAAGCCCAGATCATTGCATCATGCAGGTCTGATGCTGAGTAATCACCCTCCTCTGTATTATTGTGAGGGTGGAGGCAAGAAGTCTGGGAAGCTGTTTTTGCCTAAGGAATTACATTCCAGGGGACTCCGAGGATTTAGGTAACCGCAAAAGCCATTTATTTCGAGTACACTGCGATTTCTACCACTTTGATCCCTAATCCATAGCATAATTAATAAATGAAATGTGCTGTAGTACGGGTTTTTTACAAAGTGTACTTTTAAAATGGCTTTTGGTCTGACATGATTCATTTACCACTTGGAAAAGCGTTGTCACTTCAGATGGGCAGGCTGGGGAGGACGCCTAGTTGAGGGCTGTTTCCCAGGACTTGGTCCCTGTGTTGGGCTCTGCCGAGCAGGCCCTTCCGATACCCCCTGACTCTTCCTCCTCCAGGAAGTGGGGGGAAGTGAGGAAGCCAGTATGCAAATGTCATCTGGTCTAAGTGTGTCTTAAGACCACAGACCTCCTAACCAATGAAGATCTTTTTTGTCTTTGCCCCTTTATGTCAGTCGAGGAAAGCTACTCTGAATAGGTAATAATAATTAGGATGATGACTGATTGCTCAAACTGAAAAACCAGACATTTGCCTTTTCCTACCCGCCACCCCTTTTCCTTCTCTCTCTCACAACGTCCAACAAATATTTAGTGATTACCCATAAGGAGACAGGCTAGGAATATATCAATGGGCAAGAAAATATTCTTGTTCTTATGGAGCTTCTATTCTATAGGCAGGATGGATGGGGAGGGCATACAGACCCAAACCAGTAAATAAATGATATGAAAAAGATGAAATAATATTAATATAATAAAAACAATATTTTGAGCATTTATATTATGTGCCAGATTCTCCATGTATTACTTCGATCCTTAACAACCATTTGGAGAGTACAGAGGTGTTATTATTATCATCAGTCATTATATGCCCATTTTACAGATGAGGAAACTGAAGCCCAGAAAGGAAGGAAGTGGCTTCTTCATAGTTAGAAAGTCAGACCTTTGCAGTATTAGTTTGGTCAGTGGCCAAGATCTTATTCACTGTGCTCTCCTTCCAACTGAGAACGAGCAAGTTCATTTAAGATCGTGGTAGGAGCCACAGAGAAGATAAAGCAGGACAGGGGGACAGAGAAGCACCATGGGCTGGGGGCTGTTTTAGATGGGGTGGTCACGGAGGGCTCCCCAAGAAGACAGTGCCCCAGCTGAGATCGGAACCGTGCGAGGTTCCAGAGCTGTGATGCTCACCCAGTGGGGCGAATGGAACCTTCTGGCAAGAAGGAGTTAATGCCTTGCCTGGACCGGAGGCTGGTTCATTAGGGCCTTGAAAGCGGGGAGAACTGGGGACTGTAAATGTTACAATCTTACCTTTGGCCCTTAGGGATTCTGCCTTTCAACCTTGGCTCAGGAACAACCTGTGACTGCCCAACAGGGCTTCCTTTTAGGAAATGGGAGAGAATAGCCTGTTACATTCAGATATACCATAAAAGTATCACCGTTTATTTCAGTGTCTGATGACCTGAGCTTGGGGACGCTGAGGAGACTCTGAAAGGGTCTGAAGACGCCCTTTAGAACAGAGGTGAAAAGGGGCTGGGGCATCCTCAATTCTAAACAAAGAATCGCAAAGGGAAGGTAGAGAAACGCTCTTTTTGGAGAGGGTGAGAAGGAAAAGAATGGTATAGATGGTTAGTTGGAAAATGTGGTTTTCATACAGAGTTTGCGTGGGGTGCCTGAGGATCGAGTGCGATATGGACTTCACCGTGGACTTCACTCTGGGACAGCTGGCAGCCCCAGCCTGATCCTTTGGCTTCCTGGTCGGCTTGTGAAAAGAGGGGGCTATGTCTCTTAACTGGAGCAATCTAGGAGGACTGATGGAAGTTGGCTCCATGTGGCTTTCAAGTTCTCAAGTATCCTGTTCCTTGTAAAAGTTTCAGGTTTTGGGTCTGGGACTGCGCGCGCGCGTGCGTGCGTGCGTGTGTGTGTGTGTGTGGTACCCTAATGGAAAGAGATGGGCTTGGGTCAGTGGGAAAGAGAGAGACCTCCAGGCGCAGAGTGACGGGATTTGATATGACGCAGCAGGAGAGCTTTGCTGCCTTTATCCCATAGTAAATCCTTACACAATGCTGTATGCTGTGGGATTCCATGGCTGCCGCACGGGGCGTGATTTGGTTCATGCCCACTCCGCAAACAGGAAATGGTCGCTGCTGTATGTGCTTTTCATGGAGATAAAGTGTCAGGAGCGGGGCCCCAGAGTAACACTCGTGTAGCCCCCCTACTCACACAGGCCTAGTGTGGGATAGTCGTTGGAGCATGGGAAGGACTGGGGAGGTAGGACGGGGAGGGAGCTTTGGGGCTGGAATTTGTACAATTAGTCAGGCAGGGGCATTGGTTGGGAGGAAAATATTGATGTACCCTTTTTGTTTTTGAACCTGAAGTTTGGGTTTTTCAGACGTATCTGTGGATTTTTATATGTTTTCCAAGCACCAGAGCTTGGATGTTAGGTCACCGTAGGTATCCACTCCTATGGACACATTTCAGTGGAATATTTTCAGGACTCCATAAAAACACAAGGCTTTCAAGGCTGGGCGACGGCGTTCGGGTCCCCCCCCCACCACCACCACACACACACACACACACACACACACACACACACACACACTTTGGCAAAACCATGCAAACGTTGGTATTCAAAAATATTTTGTTACTTTTCTTGGCAACGTGTCCCAAGAAGGAATTGCAACACAGCCTCCAAGTTAGGAGGCAACTTTCTGGGGAAAAGGCGGGGGTGGGGAGGTTTGGAGTTTGAATCAAAAACAGACACCAAAGCTTTAATAAAATAAATGAAGCAGAGCCCTTTCAGCTCACAGTGGACCATATTGGTGCAGGTCAGGCAGCCTAGTGGAAATTGACAGGCTGAGAACTGGGACATAAACAAAAATGTCAGTCCCTGGGAGTCTTGTTCACTGGACAATGTCTCAATTGTTTCCTTGGTTTTCAAGGCAGCAGGGGAGAGTGGAATATTAACTGTTTACTGCCCAAGGCTGGCTGGGAAATTGCTTTGAGAAGGAAGAAAAAAAAAAGACAGAAAATCGCATTTTTATTTAGAAACTATTAAAGATGTCAGTAAGTGTTAGGAAAAGTGTGGCTTGTTTCTTTCTTAATCGTCTGCCATTCAAGTCCATATTCCTGGGTACAGTTTTGTGTGTGTGTGTGTGTGAGAGAGAGAGAGAGAGGGAGAGAGAGAAAGGGAGAGAGAGAGAAGGGAGAGCAGGGTGTTTCCTTTTAAATTTGAATGTTAGCCTTGCATATTGTCAGCTTTTAAAGATAGCTACCCTGTAAGTTATCTGCCCCCAGTGGATATGACAGCGGGGTTAGGGAAGGAAGCAGGATTTCTGACAACAATTTGAATTTTAGCTTTCAGCTGATATCCTATTAGTGTCTGTTCCTCTTAAAAATGCCTCGATGGAATAAAAATCAAGTGGTTAGAATTTTATCTTAAAAATGCCTTGATGGAATAAAAATCAAGTGGTTAGAATTTTATAAAAGAAAACATATTCTACTATCCATAAAAATTCGCTTAGTGATGAAGAAAGGGGGAAAAGTAACTATATCTTAGAGGGAGAAATGGGTACAAAAGAAGTCTAGAATTGTGTTCACACTTGAATTCAGTTGATTAGAGAAACAAATAGCAAAGCCTGGTATCAGCCTTTACCTGGGCAAAGTTCAAAACTCAACTGGTAATTATGTCCTTAGAAGCTTTAAAAGGACTGTGTTGTTATAGAAGCAAAGACCCAGCTCACGTTTTCGGGACAGAAGGCACTGGGGTTGTTTGTTAGATAAACTTGTTTTAATAAATAGGGGTCAAGGGAGAGGTTCATGTTCTTGGAAGACTCGGATTCTGACTCCCTGATAAGTAGAAGTGGTTGCCATTCTCTCCTTTTTAACTTTTAAGCCAGAGGTTTGCAGCAGCTAAACTCAGCTCTGGCTCCCGCTTCCTGTCAGACAGGAAATCACTTCCTTAGCCAAAATTACAAGCTGTGGCAAAACTCCCTAGCCACACCGAAAAGAGCCTGTTTTTCCCAGAAGACTGTGTTTCTAGATGCGGAAGCATAAATTGGTACACCATGTGATCGTGGCGTGCCCAAAATACCTAGGCGAGAGGGTGCTGGAAGGAGGGTGCCTCCCCAAGGGCGAGGGCACCACTGGGAACCGGTGGGCTTTGCTGCCCTGGTTGGAGCGAGGGGGCGGTAAGGGGTGGCCGGCTGCCGGGTGAAGAGGAGTTTGTAGCTGCCATGGGGAGCCCTGGCCTCACTGAGCCGCGTCAAAGTTCATGTCTGGGAGAGATCTCACATTGTTCACTTGGGAGCCGTGAGGTCTTAAGGGTGGGAGTCAAGTAAGCTGTTTGATAATGTCACAGATGCAGGAGGTCTTGGGAATCCATTGTCAAGCTCTGTGTGTATATTTACCCTCTTTCCCCTTTATCTATTATTCGGGGAGCTAAGGACACCCTTCTTCCAGGTAAGTTAAGTTCTCAAGAAGTTTAAACTTCTCTCACGAGGCAGCTCAGTGACGTTTGGGGTTACTGGCTGGCATGTCCCCCAGTTGCTGGATGGGGGGTTTGCGTTTCTCGGTCACTTCACAGAGAGCACAGGGATGATGACAGTTCCACCTGCCCCTCCTGGATGGAGTGTGTGCCGAGGCCCAGTGTCTTTACCTTGGATGCTGACTAGGATAAAGTGCCGCTTTTCAGACATATTTCCTTAATTTAAGGGGTGGGCATAACTTCTCCAATGACTTGTAAAACTTGTCTTCAGTTTTCCCTTATGTCTAGGTATTCATGAGCATGTTTGTAATAATCATTGCAGGCACTAATTTGACACATTCAAATCATAAGTATTTCCTGTGGTCTTCTCTGGACAAGACTTTGGAGGAGAGAAAAGACTGTGTCACCTAGGAAATTTGTTCTTCCATTGAGATGAAAGGCAGTGAATTAAGTGTCTGCCTTTTCTCCCTTTCCCCCGCTCTGACAGTTATCGATTCTCCCCTGGAACCATACAGTCTATATTCTGATCTTTTTCCTGACAAAGGGAATTCCCAGTTTGTCAGCTGGTGGCCACACCAGCAGGTTAAGAGTTAAAAGTTGGCACTACCTGCCCTCTTGAGAGTATGGGTGTTTTCAGTCTCTTCCTACGCAAGAGCTAGAAGATGTTTCTAAAAGAATCTGTGGTGACTTAGAGGTAAAGGGAGCTTTGGAAGCATGACATGAAGAAATAGGAGGAAAGGGGCAAATACCGTCTTTTCTACATCTGTTTATTCTTGTTGTTAACAAAGGATAGGACACTCCTCTTAGAAAATTTCTGCTGGGGTTGGGGGAGGGCATGGAGAGTGAAAGGTTAAACTTACACCATGGCTGAAAGAGTTTGGACATAACTGTTCAGTAGAAATGTTATTCCTGTGGAAGAAATGAATTCTATGAAGACGACTGAGCCCCAGCCATCCAGTGAGTCCTTCATTGCCTCTTCCATGGCTAAACTCCAGAGGCATCTTCAGGAGGCCCTCCTCAGACCCCCACGTTCTCTGCCCAACCTCTCCTCACTCTTGCCGCGCCATCTTGGAAGTGGCTGCCTCACGCTGAGACTGGAAGCACCTCAGTGCCCAGTTAGTTCTTAACTTCCCATGTGCCCGCAGAATACATCCATGTGAAGCCACGAGAAGGTGGACCGCACCGCATTTCCCTAAAAGCCTAGGTAAAACCCGGTAGGAATATAAGTTAACAGTTTCCTGATGTTAGGGGTGTCTTTTGCTGCCTTTGGTCACATTTCTTTGTTGTGTGTTTCTTGTGTGTTTCTTGTACGGCCCTAGCGCTTTTTTTTCTTTTTTTTCCTTTTTTGTTTCCCTCCCCTTTTGGGCAGGAGGGGTGTGTGGCCAGTGAGGGGATAACAGATAATAGTGAAGTTTAGTCTTTCCAGACCAGATTATTTCATTTACGCCAACTAGGTAAAACATCAGCCAAGTTAAGGGCCCATTAGATATTTCAATAGCAACTGAGTTGTCTAAGCTGGGGAAGGGGTTGAAGCAAGACAGGAGGTCAGGGCTTTGTGGTCTGTTACAATCCCCTGGGATCTTGGGCCTGAGGGACACTCTGGGGTCTTAATAAATAAATGAGGGTTTCATTTTGAACTCTTTACTACCAAAGATTGACTAATAAATTGGGTTTGATGCTTTTCCTTAAATATTAACAACAGAGGTGGGGGGAGGGGGGATGAATGGGTGTGTGTTTATAGACACACATATACCATGAATAATCAGGGGGGACTGTGCATAAAATTTCTCATCTTTCTCATTTTACATTAGGGAAGACAATGCAGTGAATGAACTCTGGACCTGGGAACTTTGCATTCTAGCCTTCTCTCCCCTGCTTGACCACAGAGCCCACAGTTAGGACAGTGTTTCTGTTATGAAGTCCCACACTTCCTGTCACCTCTCTGGGGATAGCCTTCCTAAGCCCAGCTTTAGGAAATAGCTCAACTTCAAGAAATAGCTCTTAGCTCATGAAACAATCCAACAATCCCCCCTTCACACACACACATACACACACACACACACACACACACGCTGTCTACATGTCTTCTGTTCTTAGCGCAATAATATTTGGAGATGTGAATTTGACCTTAGAGAGAAACATTCTCTGATGATAGGCTAATGCTTGTATTTACTAATAAACTTCCCCTTTGACAGTCATTGGCTTCGGGGCCCCAAACCAAACTCTTAGGCTGCTTTTATGATGGGCCAAAAACATACTCCTTGTTTCCTCCCAGTTTCTTAAACAGTGAAGCAGTGACATTTTACAGAGCCGTCTGTATTGGTGAATGGGCCGAGATGGCCTGAGATACGGCCCTGCTCTGGCTGGAGGGAGCGATGAGGGCCGGGGAGAGAGCGGAGGAGGTGGGAGCCTCAGTGGACCCTGGGTGGACCCAGGAAGGAGTGTGGGCTCTGTGAGCTGAAGGAAACGACACCTGACAGTATTTTGATTCTATTACCTGAAGCTGTTGGATTGAATCTACTACCTCTGCCTCCCAGCCCTCCCTCTCCTCCGGTCTGGCTTCTCTTAAGACCCCTCAATTGGGTGATTCTGAGCCTCTCCCAAGGAGCCAGAGGCTAGAGAAAGAAAAAGGGGCCAAGAAAAGAGCAATGAAAGAGTTTTTATTTAGCAAAAAGGGGAATGTGCCGAGAGATGTGGTAAATATTAAACCACAGGGCCAAGCGCAGGAAGAATAGGCAGAGCAGGAGAAGGGTGTGTGTGTGAGAGTCCGTGTCCGTGCACGCTCATCGATGTGTGTGCCTGCAAGTACAAGTGTGTTATATGTGTTCTGTTGGATGGGTGGATTGTGTGTCATCCAGGCAGGTTTAAGGAGGTTCCTAAAGGGCTGTGGGGTTCCTGAAATAGACAAGTCTAGGGGACTCCTGGGAGGAAGGAAGAGGGGGGAGTACATTGCTACTTGGAGACTCTTAAGGACTGGCTGGGTCTGGCTGGGCCTCCACCATCTTGCTTTTTATCTCCTGAATGGGGACTGTTTCCTTTGTGATGTTTACCAGGCTTCCAATCAGGCATCAAGCTTTTCTTGCTTGAGATTTTTATTCTTTGACTCAGCTGCAGAGACCCTTGTACCTTTAAGGTTAGGCTTCTCCTGGATAGAAGCAAGGGCCCCGGCCAGGGCAGGCTGCAAATGGTGGCCGCAGAGGTATTTCCTAGCTGGTTCCAGGCTTTGCAGGAGGTTGGTGAACATTTAGATGGGGGTAGTCCGTTCACATCTGCTTTTATTTTTCCCATTTCTGCAGGCAGACTGAAAACTTAATAAATTGTATGAAACCCAAGTAAGCATGGATGTTAAAGAACATTAAATAAATGACATAAGTATGCCTACCTGTAACACTTTTATAAGGTAAATGCACATGGGTTATTTTGCCATAAATGTGCACACGGACCAAGATTTATTCTAAAGCCCCCTTGTTTCAGCCCTGCCGCTGGTGAAGGTACTACTGTTCCCTAGCTCCTTCCTTCTTTCCCTGGCAGCGCGGCAGCCGGGCTTGGAAAATGCGATAATGATGCCATAAGTACCCTAGCGCAAAAGTTGTTTTTTGTTCCAAAACATTGCCAGTTCACGGCATGTAAAACTACCACGGATGCCTCAGCCAGTTTTTCTTTTTCCCCAAATAAGGCAAGCATTAATGAAGCAGCCGAGGGCCTGGGAAAATATTCTGTCATTCCCTCAAGTGAAATTTCGTCCCCTCTCTAGGCAGGCTCATAGATTTTCAGCTGAAGTATAAATAAGTGTCTCGCCAGAATTTGTTGAGTAGTGGGCGGTGCAATTGAACTTGTTTACTGCTGTTGTTACTGCTAATAACTGTTCATCTAAATAATACTCATCTAAATAATGTTTCCCCACATACTCATCCAGTGACAAGAAGGCTTTGAGTAAATGATGCACAGGTTATCCCATTCTGCAGAGAGAAAAGTAAGTGTAGCCAGGTTCCCTGACCTGCCTCTCATTGAATTTATAAGCCAGGAAGTTGGGTCAGGCAGGGCTCCAGCTCCCAGAGGCTGCATTCTCTTTGGTACCACCTACTCCTTCTGGAACCCAGAGTAAGGCAGGTTGTTAGTGTGGCCAGTGTGAGGGCTGTTTACCAGGCCGGCAATCTCATGGGTTGGCAGAAGGCCTGTTTTGAATGTGGGGAAAGTAGCCTCTTGTTTAGAAGTATGGAATGTAATATCCAAACATTTGGGAAACATTTCGGGTGGGGTCAAGGGCAAAGACGAGAAGGCATCCATAGATCCATTCATATAAGTGGAAACTTTATCCCAAATACTCAGGTATGCAAAGTAAAGGACACACGTATTCATTGATTTGTTCATTCATTCATTATCTTAAGGGTGCCATTTGGGACCATCCTGTACTTTTTGCCTAGTGCATTGGAAAAAGTACTTCCTGCCTCCAAAGTCACACAGTATCTGGCTCCTACTGCCCGGCCTCTCCACTTGCAGTTACGTTATCTTCATCTTGATGGCTTAGTATGGAGCCTCAGCTTATTCGTCTGTAAAGAAGGGGGATAAGCATGGCTTCTGAAGGGGCAGGGCTGTGGAGCCTAGCGGTTAAGAGCACTGGCTTTGGAGATGGACACCCTTTGGTTTTCACCCTGACCCGCGGGCTCCTCACTCTGTCAGCTTGGGAAGTTCCCAATCTGTGTCCTTATCAGTAAAGTGAGGAAAATAATAACTGTCTCCCTCTCGGATTGTAGTCAGGAATGAGAGGTGTTGTGAGTCAGGTGGTCTGGTAGAGAAACAGCTTTTCAAACAGGATATGTTGCTTTGCCCAATGTTTAGGAGGGGGGTGCTACTAATACTTGGAGGGCTTTGCAGATAAGTCTTTTGCATCAAAGTAAAGCTATGTCAGTTCTTATTATTTGGTTTGTGTCTGTGTGTGAAGGCAAGAACCTGCCAGAGAAATGCATGACAATGACTGTTGGCAGTACCGTGTTTTCTAAATCGAATACACTAACAGTTGTAAGATATGCCTTTAATCTAATAACACATTTTCAGGGAGTAAAGAAACACTACTGTGTTAAATTTCTGTACCTATCTCATGCATCTAAATTTCAGAAATGTCCACATGGAGGAACAGTGTGAATCTTAGGATGGAGAAGCTATGCCTGTGTTCGTTTATAATCTGAATGAAAGCTGGGCAGTTTGGAACTCTAAATTTCAAAAGAATGCTACGTAAGAAACTTCCAGACCCACTTCCAATCATGTAAAGGTGTAGGATTTGTATGGACCAGGTTTTTTGTTTTGTTTTGTTTTAATTAAATAATTATTTATTTTTGGCAGTGTTGGGTCTTCGTTGCTGTGTACGGGCTTTCTCTAGTTGTGGTGAGCGGGGGCTACTCATTGCAGTGGCTTCTCTTGTTGTGAAGCAGGGGCTCTAGGCACACGGGCTTCATTAGTTGTAGCTCGCGGGCTCTAGGGCGCACGGGCTTAGTTGCTCCGTGGCATGTGGGAATCTTCCTGGACCAGGGTTCCAACCCGTGTTCCCTGCATTGGCAGGTGGATTCTCAACCACTGCGCCACCAGGGAAGCCCCTAGGGATCAGGTTTTTAAGCTGCGCTGAAAGAATAAAAGCAAATCAGAGTCTTGAGACAGGATCGGCCAAAGATCAGCACTTAGAAGATCACGTGGACCAATTTTACAGGCTTCTGTTAATGAAGATTCTGCAATTCCAAGTTTTCACCTTGTTTTTGACCATTAAAGGGAGGTGCTAGTATTGATAGATGATGAATCTGGGCTGCTGTGCAAAGCTTGCTTCTCCATCAGCACACCATTGAAAATATGTCCACATTCCAACCTCTCCGTAGCCCGTCTCCCCGTTGGAAGGGTTGGGCTGAAGCAGCAATGGGAACAATGATTACAGACGCTTTATCAGAAGGCGATATTTGAGAATTTAATGTATTACCGTTCTTCTGTATTCTCGGGAAGAATGGGCACCTCGCATTAACCTTACTGTAAATGTGATGCATTTGAACATACGGTGGAAGAACGGCCCAAAGAGTATGTGTTTCTGCCACGAGCGGTTTTGAATAAATCAACATAAAAGCCCACAGTTATGAACATACTATGTGAATTGGACAGTGATGTATACTTTGAGGACCTTGAACTAAATCTACCAGTTAAGAGCCTGTAGGATGAGCTCCAGAAGGACTGGAGTCCTGGATGTTGAGGTTGTCCTACAAAGAAATGAACTGCAGACCAGTGGCAGGAAGAACCTTCTGGTGATACTCAGCCCAAAGTAAATTTTCAAATGCTTGGACTGCAGCACAGAATTGACTGATGTCAGATTAACTGGATCTGGACTTCTAAATGTGGGTCAGTTTGGGTTGGAAGTGATTTTATTATCCACAAACCTCTATGTACCCCCCCCCCCCCCTCCGAAATACTTGGCCAGAATTTTTCTCTGTTGCCAAGCTTCTTTGGTGAAGCTTCTGAGAGGCAATATATTTTTCTGTTAGATTTCATAAGTAGTGCTAGACTTTTGATGTAATTATGTTTAGATTTCACAGAAACTTTAAATGTGTTGAAAATTAAATTCCAGGCCAGAAGGGAATGAGGCCTGGGCTCAGACCCAGGGAGCCTGAGTCCTTTGTTACTCCTGTCAGAAACTTGCCGTGTGACCCTGGGCAAGTCTTGGCATGTTTTATTTCATAGATTTTAAAAAAGATAATAGGGGTTATGTATGATTGGGGTTTTTTTGGGTCCTTTATAGCTTGGAAACTTAGTGATTCAACGATCTCTGCCTCTGCTGTGACTGTAAAATGGAAAATAGGGTCAGTGGACAGAGCCTTATAATCTTGGAGGGCTAGGATTCTCCTTAAATTGTTCTTCACTCTTTCATCTCTGGGTACCCTTTAAAAACCTCTAACTGGGGGCTTCCCTGGTGACGCAGTGGTTGAGAGTCCGCCTGCCGATGCAGGGGACACGGGTTCGTGCCCCGGTCCGGGAAGATCCCACGTGCCGCGGAGCGGCTGGGCCCGTGAGCCATGGCCGCTGAGCCTGCGCGGCCGGAGCCTGTGTTCCGCAACGGGAGAGGCCGCAGAACCTCTAACTGGGGACATGTCTTCCTCCATGGCATTTGGTATAACTTTATGGACTTCAGTTAAACTCTGAAGTCCCTTTTAGAAAGTTAGTATTTTGTCAAGTCTTAAGTGCCTTATTAAACCTGCTGAGGAGATAACAGTCCTGGGAGACCATTTATGACACGTGGGAACAGTGTAGACTTAACTCCCCTTTAAAAAAAAATGACTCATGAAGCTCACACCAACTTCCCATTTTGAACAAAATATGACGATTTTTTGTGTACAGGGTTTTCACGGCCCCTCTGCTCTGTACACTCTTGCGCACTGTTGACAGTGAACAAGATTATTTTTTTGGGTAAAAATGGGCCCAGCTGAATGGTGATGACCCAGAAGCCCTTCTGAGTGGTCCAGGATTCTTGGAAAGCGGGGAGGATGTGGGCTTGGGGAACAAAGCATGCAGTTCGGTTCCTGTGAATCTTGCGGGGTTTATTTTAAGGCTACACAGGAGAATCGGGAAGAAGAGATGCTGCTGTGGTGGTTTGGCTTCCTGGAGACACGGACAGGAATTCAACAGCTGGAGCGGGGCCGCCGGCCCTTGGTCCTGGGACTGGGGGACTGCTTCCAACCCCAGGCTGCTGGAGGGACGGCAGGGCAGGAGTTGCTCCACGCCGAGATGTTACTTAGCCCTTGGCCTGTCTCCTCTCATCTTTGTGTATCATCTCTTAACCCTTCCCAGTCTGCAGGCCACTTTCTCTCTGTACCCTCATGCTCTCTGCCTGAGTCCCCTGTTCTCCTCACTTCCACACTCACGTTCCACCTCGGCCCTTTCAGCTCATGGACTTATTCTCTATGTCCCAGTTTATTCTGAGTTCCCGATTAAGTAAACCAAAACCCTAAAAAACCAAGAGGGAGAATTTTGTTCCCTGCCCCTTGTTTGGCTGGGGTGTCTGTGCCTGTTGATGGCCACTGTCCAGCCTTGGCTGTCCTTGGGTAACATGCTGTCTCCAGTCCAGTTATCAGAGAGGGGCTTGCACACGGTGGGGTGCAGCCCACGGTGGGGTGGACCTCCTCAGGGGCGGATGGTGGGTGTGGTGGGCACGATGGTGTGTCTAGCTCAGAGGGAGAAGTGTGTCTGTAACGGGAGCCTGTTTCTTTCTGCCAGACTAAGTCACAGAAGCCTTCCAGGAGTATGTGCTGGGGCCGTGCGAACAACC
Organism: Monodon monoceros; assembly: GCF_005190385.1. Taxonomy (NCBI): domain Eukaryota; kingdom Metazoa; phylum Chordata; class Mammalia; order Artiodactyla; family Monodontidae; genus Monodon; species Monodon monoceros. Next base: position 65,427,663 of record NW_021703781.1, read on the forward strand.
GCAAACACTCGGACGTTATTCAGAAATGGAATTGGGACGTGTCTAAAGAAGTAGACCCATCTGGTCTTCTGCTTGTTTGGGGACTGCGTATACACTGGGTGCTTAGCGTGTTCACTCAGGGCATTCAAACACTTTGTTCACTCAAACACTGGTGGAGCCTTTTGTGCTGGGGAGCTCCACTTGCTAATTTCCAGCTCTAGGTTCTAAGCACTAATTCTACAGATATCTTCCTTGTCTTTTAATATTCACTTCCACAATGTAGAAGTCCTGTGTTCCATCACATCTAGTAGTAGAACGGTGCTGTGTGGGGTGTGTGAGATGGACCATACACACACACACACACACACACACACACACACACAATGTTACACACAAACACACAGACCTGGAGAAGTCCACGTTTAATCATTTTGGTGCTTACTTGGGAGAAGGGGCCTTCTGTGTTTGCTGGTGACTTGTTTGAGTATGCACATATGTATTTTGGAGACAACCTCTGTGAAAACTCTAAGGGCAAACTAAGGGCCTCACCAAATGCCCTGGGGTCCTGTTTAGGGTATAGGATTTTAGTAGGAGTGGTGGGTTGGTATGGTGTAGTGGAATGGACCGGCCGAGGTTTTGGAGCTAGATGGGCCGGCCAAGGTGTTGGGCACCATTCCTTATTACCTGTGTGTTAGAGCAAAGTTACCTAATCTGGAATGCCCTCCCCCTTTGTATAGAACATTAAAACACCCCACAAAACTCCTTTAATGGAACTCTGTAGTGACAGGTATCAGAAGCCCAACCGGAACAAGTTTAAACAAGGCAAAGGGGAGTTCTTTGATTCCCATAACTAACTTTTGGGAATGGCAGAGGTAGAGCTTGCTAAAGGGACAACTGAAATGCTGTCCCGTGGGGGCACATCGGCCCTTTGAGTGTGTCCTCTCTATGGTGTCTTCGTTTCCTCCTACTGCAGAGCTTCGGTGGGAAGTCCTGGAGGATGAGTAGTGTTGCAGGCTTTCATTGGTGGGATTCTTGCCCCAGTTTGGACCAATCAGTGAGGCTGGGAAGGGGGGATCAAGTAAGAAGATGGAGGCTCCCATTGGGTCGCATGACTGGCTGGTGTTAGGGTGATTCCCTGGGGGAATTAGCTGGAGTCAGTCTGAAAAAATTAATTAGGGGCTTCCCTGGTGGCGCAGTGGTTGAGAATCTGCCTGCTAATGCAGGGGACACGGGTTCGAGCCCTGGTCTGGGAGGATCCCACATGCTGTGGAGCAACTAGGTCCGTGCGCCACAACTACTGAGCCTGCCGCGTCTGGAGCCCGTGCTCCGCAACAAGAGAGGCCGCGATAGTGAGAGGCCCGCGCACCGCGAAGAAGAGTGGCCCCCGCTTGCCACAACTAGAGAAAGCCCTCGCACAGAAACAAAGACCCAACACAGCCAAAAATAAATAAATAAATAAACTCCTACCCCCAACATCTTCTAAAAATAATTAATTATTGAATTTTGCGTTAAACAGGTGTTGTGAAGTTCTAAGCTTTTTTTCTGGTATCCACTAGATGCTCTTCATTAGTTTTCTGTCTTCGCTTGTAAAGGTGATCATAGAGGTTAGCCTATTTGGAGCTAAGAACTGGTCATGACACCTCCTTCTGTAGAATCCAATGTAATCCTGGGCATATTCCCTGTGCTCTTTGCTGTGTCCCATCTGCTGAATAGGGGCAAGACCCTCTGGCAAAGGAGAGCCCTGTAGGAATGGGTATGCAGTATATTTTTAGGATCTGCCATTGCAGATACAGCTTTCACAGAGTTCCCAGACTTTGACATTTATTATTAATTGCTTTTTAAGTTGGTCACACTCTTAATATGGCAGGTGAGGAAAGAATGCTGAAAAAAGCAACAGGGTTGAGGCAAAGATGGCTGCCAGTCCTTCTCTCTAGAACCTGGCCTTTCTCTCTGAGACCTCCTGCAGGAGGGTATGCAAAACAGGTGCGTTCTATAGAGCGTCTGTCATGTCCGGGGCACTGTGCCAAGCTCTTTACCTCCCCTTGGAATTGAACCCTTGTGACATTTTAAGGTAGATAACATTGTTAGCTCCGTACCAGTAGCTTGAGTCTCAAGCAGGTTAATAGCTTATCCAGATACTTTCTAAGGACCTTCCAGATTATCTTTACTTTTAGTCCAGGAGACACCATTTAAAGCTGACTCAACCAGAAGAGGGTGAAAGCTCCATGTTTGCGATGGCTAAACTTTTTGTTTTAACGATAGTTTTATTGAGAAATAATTCACATACCATACAGTTCACCCATTGAAAGTGTACAGTTCAATGGTCGTAGTATATTCAGAGTTTGCTGCCATCACCACGATCAGTTTCAGAATATTTTCATCACCTCCCTCCAGAACCCCTGTCCCCATGGGCAGCCGCTCCCCACTTCCCCCAATTCCTCCCAGTCCTAGGCAACTACTACTGTATTTTTTGTCTCTATGGATTTGCCTATTCTGGACATATTGTATAAATGGAATCATACACCTCGTGGTCTGGTTCCTTTCACTTAGTAAAGTGAGGGACTTATGATGGAAACTTGCCCAAGGTGGCCTCTTGGCTTCAGCCTTATGGAGGTCAGTGTCCTTTTGCTTCCCTCAACTCTGCCTCATTACCCTATTTGCTACAAGAAGCCGGAAGATAGAAACACCCGAGAGGTCGTCGTGAGTACAGACGAGCATGCTGGAATATTAGTAGTGGAACGCTTGGTGGGTTAGTTCTGGACCCGGGACCCATGGATTCCTCCCTCTTATTGCCTGGTGGCGACTCCAGTGTTGGTGGGGAGAGGGTTAAACGCTGTCTCCCTCAACTTCACCTCCAGGGGGAATTCCTGCTTTGAGGGTACACTGGGCCGCAGAAGCTTGAGTATCTGTCTTTTGTGATGTTGGAACAGACGTGGAGATAGGGTACCGGTTCCCTTGGTGCTAAGAGGGGCTCCAGGGGAGTTTCAGGAAACCTTTCCTTTTCTGTATTCTCACCCCCAGGCCCCCCCTCGCCCCCGCCCCAGCTTTTCTCCCCTGGTTCACACATCGGAGGGAGGAATCTTTTACCTTTTCTGTTCCCGGTGGGGCAGCTGCAAGGAATGTTATCAGTGTTGGGACTGGGCACGGGTCCAAACCTTGTCGGTGCCCGAGCTGAAACCGAAGCTGAGCCCGAGACGGCAGAGGCTGCCACGGAGATTTGTCCTCGGCAGCCCGGGACGTCAGCGACCCCGACAGCGGGGATGGTGCAAAGCCTTTCAGGCAGGTCACACTGGTGCGGATCCCCGGAAGACTGCCATCCCATCCCAGATGATTGGGCTCCTCTGGGTCGGGGGCCGGCCTGGGGCTCTGTGGGTGCCGGAGGAAGCAGAGTCAGGACACCCCATCTTCAGTCTCGCGCCCCAGGGAGAGTGGCTGTTCAGACAGCTTGCTGTTAATAACTGGGGAAAGTGCCTTCCAGATGACGCGCTCGCTTATACACTATTTAAATGAGAGGAGCCGATACCCATGTTATTCACGCTTGGAAGACTGGCAGTGGAAACAGAAAGTTTTATTTGCGGTGACTTGGTGGGAGCTCATAGCTTGGTTCTTGCCTTGATCTCTGGCTAGCTCTTGTTTCTTGTCTGCCTTTTTTTTTTTTTTTTGCGGTACGCGGGCCTCTCACTGTTGTGGCCTCTCCCGCTGCGGAGCACAGGCTCCGGATGCGCAGGCTCAGCGGCCGTGGCTCACGGGCTCAGCCGCTCCGCGGCATGTGGGATCCTCCCGGACCGGGGCACGAACCCGCGTCCCCTGCATCGGCCACGGACTCTCAAACACTGCGCCACCAGGGAAGCCCTCTTGTCTGCCTTTTGGGACGAAGAGAAAGAAGATGCAGGGTGCTTCCCTGCATACATCATGGTAATGATATGGGGGTTGGCACTGGGTCTGAGATGTTTCTGGTGTCTTAGATAAAAACGCGGAGACAGGCTTCTCGAGGCGGCCTAATGAATTCAGGTGCTAAGTGCTGAGTGATGAACCTGGATGCTGAACTAGAGTCGCTACACCGCTCATGTCCACGAGGCCACCAGGATGCCAGAGACTGGCTGTGTTTCCATAGGGCAGAGCCGGGTGGCCTGGCGTGAGATGGGAGAGCGCGGCGCGCACCCACTGCACCTGGGTGGATCTCTCTGTCTTTCAAGCAGGTGTCTTTCCAGTCTAGAACTCGGACAGCAGGCAGAGTTCCTGGGCCCCCTTCCTGCTCGGGGTCTGTAGAGAAAGAACCATCGAGTTGTCATTGGGTGAGTGTCAACCCTGAAAACCTAGCTTTTGATGATCACGAGAGGGTTTGGATTTAAATGGGTCACAGGATGTTCTGGGCTCTTCCCTGCGGAGCTGCTTCCCACTCGCATTTTTATTCTTGCAAGCCTTTCCAACCTGTTGGCCTCGGCGTGAGTCACTTAGCCAGACTGCCGCCCATCCCCGTGGCCTGGATGGCTCCCAGCGGGAGTTGCTGGCACGGCGTCCAGAAAACAAACCACACCCCGGGAATGGTGATGCATCGCAGCATTTCTCCACTCTGGACAGGAGGCACCGGGGTCTTGAGATGGGTCTGGGGTTTGGCCCCCCTGCCTCTGGCACTGCTGTGACCTCTTGTGCCCGTGGCTGGTGAGCAGAGGAATGCTTTCCCGTGGCGGTTTCGAGGACCGTCGGCAGGCCGACTAGTCCACCAGAGGTCCGTGAGGGTGTTGATGCTGCCCGTGTCTTGCTTGAGCACAAACATCCTCTGGGATCTCGTAGATCCTCAGACTCACTTTATGCAGAACCTTCTGGATTTATGAATTAGACTTGGGCTCCATTTTGTATTTTGTTCTTTGGATTCTTTCATTAAGGAGATCAGAGATAAAAATCTCATTGTTTTGCCGTCTGGCTACCAATAGACTCCCCCCACTCTGAAGAGGGAGTAGTTTGGGTTTTCTTGAGCGACTGGGGTATCTATTATAGATCAGCAGATTTCTACAGCTCTGTGGTAAGAGACCAAAACATACTGGGGACCATGCCCACCCCACCTTTAGACACATACTAATCTTGCTAGTACTGTCACTTGATTTGTGAATGACAGTATTAGGGACGCTTAAAAGAGTTGCAGGGCACTGTGGGACCTTGGCACACAGTTGAAGGCTACACACTAGTCACTGGGGAGGCTCGGGGATGTTTACAGTATCATCATATTTTTCTGGGTTTCCGAAACTGATCGCTGTTGGAGGATTTGGATGAAAGTTGGCTGATTTTGTTGTTGCTGCCGGCTGCTGCTGTGATCTGGGTACCTTTTCAAGCTAGGGCCTCTGCATCCATCCATGTCATAGGAGAATTTTCAGGCCAGTTATCTTTAACTCATTGGTTCTCAGCTGGGGTGATTTTGCTCTCCAGGAGACGTTTGGCAACGTCTGGATGCATTTTTGGTTGTCGCAGCTGGGCAGGGGATGCTACTGTCATCTAGTGGGTAGAGGCCAGAGGTACTGCTAGGGCAGCCCCCC